>NC_063049.1:38215446-38537946 GCF_018812025.1 Megalobrama amblycephala
CAATAAAAAGACATTTTTATTGGTCATTACTTCTGCAGAAAAATAGCACAGACACTGGACAAAGATGAAACTTTCTAGAGCGCATGTGTCGACCACCTGCATTTGCGCATGCTATCAAAATGTATCCTTTCGAAAGGATAAAATTTCGAATGTATGCATGCGCTAACGTTCGTAAAAAAAATAAAAAAAACTTTGGGATTAAGTTGCTTGATTGCAGTTCACTTAACGGCCACCGGTATTGCTAATACCAAAAGTTCCTGAATTCTATATAGCCCCTTTAAAGCAAGTGGTGCTCAGATTATATTCCCAGTGTAACAATTTATTTTAATCAAGGCACAGTCTCATTGCAAAAATCCTCCATATTTTCTATTCAACTTTTTTCCCCCAAAAATATTCAAGGCAATTTTAGAACAACTTTCTTTTTTTTTTATTTTTTTTTATTAGTATACATTTTAAGGATCATGCTGCACACCACCTGAGGCCTCTGTATGTGTATCACATTTTGAGAATTAATTTAATTAATATACTTAAATAAATGTTTTCGAAAATGTTATTTAACATTGCTTGGTGTGTGGGAAATAATATTTCTTCATCAGTAGTACACAACACTTTGGAGTTTAACAAATAACCAGACAGAGACTTACACGGTACAATGATAAGTTGGAAGTAAGCATTTGCAGTTATGCTGTTTGTCATGCAGTTAAAACTACCTATGGGTCATTTAAACATAAAACTTGTGTAAGTCTATAGGGTGTGAGAGCAAATCTATAAAATGTTATACACTCATAAAATGTTATTTTCATGAAAACAAAGTGTATGTTCTCTTCTTTTTGTGACTGTATGTTCAATCGTTGTAATAGTTTATGAGTCTTTCTGCTTCTCTGACACCTGTGAGGTACGCTCCATGGGTCGTGGTGTAGAATTTCTCATGTGTAGCTTCACCAGCAAACAACACCTGAAGGTGCTTCAAAAACACAGAGAAATATTATCATTTTGTTAATAACTTCATCACTGCTTGATTTTGGGAAATGCAAACTGCTACTTATCTTTTACACTTTACAGTTTACATAAGAATATGCGGATATGAGTAATGTTATTGTTAACTAAAACAAAAGCTATTAAAATTATTTTTGTTTATTGAAATAGTTAAAATAAAATAATTTTAAAACTTTGCCTTGGCAACTAATTGTAAAATATGTTTAAGTACTAAAATCACTAAAATATAAAATGACAAAAAAAAGAAGAAAAGAAAAAAAATAAATAATGAAAAAAATGAAAATATTAATATAAAATTTAATTCAAAATATTAATACAATAATAGTATATAAATAATACTAAAATAACACTTAACATCCATAACTAGTTGTTTTGTAATAATTATTAGTTAAAAACTAAAGAGACATCAAATTCTACTAAATATTCCTTATATTTTGTACTATATATATATATATATATATATATATATATATAAAACCAAAATAATAGAAAACTTATACAAGATATGAAGAGTTACCTTCCTTCCACTGCATTTATCATTAGGGGGAAGAGGCGACGCTAATGCCTTGTGTGCTTCCACTCCATTGACACCATCAGGAATAAATGTATAGGAGCCACGGACGTGAGGATCAGAGCCCCATCTGGTGATCAGGGTCTTTGAGACTTCTGGCACTGACCAGCCTGTGAAAGACCTGAGCAACCTTTAAAAGACATAAACAGAGTTTGTTATATATGAAGAGAGACATGATATTTGACAGAGGAGATATTTGACCACAGTACAATGATCATGTATTTCATCATTATGTTACCATACCTCACACAGATAGCTGCAATTTCACTGTCCTGAAGACTCTCCATATACAGTGCTTCTCTACCTGTGATCCAGCCACAGAGAGCCGTGGGATGACGAGCCACTGTGTCAAAACCGGTGATCTTCTTGAACCACGTCTTTTTCCAGGTTTCTCCTTCAGACAGAGACTCATAAACATCTTTATCTTCAGGCCCCTCTTTCCACACCAGCTGAATCCCGGCACAGTCGTCTGGCCAGAAACTTTTCTCGAAAAACAGGAAAATTTTGTCCACTATCCCAAAGCTAAGATTCTCAATTGCAGATAGCTTTTCTTCTGGTAAGGACGGTTTGAACATGGTTGTCGCTTTGTCTTTGAGAACCCCCAGAGATACGGTGACAATCACATGGTCTGCCTCAAAGCTCTGTCCATTTTCACAGACAACCTTAACAGGATACCTTTGATCTTCACCACTGCCTTTTTTGACCAAGTCCCACTGGATGCTCTTGACCGGTGCATTACACTGGACAGTTCCTGAAGGCAGATCTTTCAGGAGAACATCCAAGACTGCTCGATAGCCACCAGTTCCCAAAGTATTAAAAAACTCTCCATCTAGAGTAGTGTAATTGCTAATCTGGGATGCAGAAACGTCATAGAGACTAGAGCAAGCCTCATCTGTGCATTCGTTCCTCTTGCACCATTCAAAAACTTGCTGGCCATCTTCTGTTGCAGCTAAAGGAGATTCACCAAAGGCATCGTCCAGATAAGCACCTAGAGTTAGTTTTCTGTGCCTGCTCTTGAGTTCATCATCAAAAGCTTTGTCAGTGAGCTTGCTGAAGTACGAAGTCACCTTATCTACAACTGTTGTGGAGACCTGCTTCCCATCTTCTTTGAAAAAGTAATCTTCAGTGGTTACAGAACGGGGCAGGCGCATGCTTTTGCGTGCAGACGGTCCCTCGGATAGCAGGTTCTTCTCTTTAGCAATCTTAAACAGGGGGTTTTCTTTCTGCCCGTGGATCCAGTTAGCTCCAACTTCAATTACATTCTCAGTGAACGGTTTAGTGGTGTGAACTCGACCTCCAACCCTCTCCTTTGCCTCAAGTACCAGGACATCTTCAAATCCTGCCTTCACCAACCTGGCTGCAGCAGCCAAACCTGCAAAACCTGAACCTATCACTACAACTTTGCCATTTTCTTGTCCCAAAGAAGTGCTCATTCTGACTGCTTAGTTGAGCTGTTTAGAGAGAGAAAAGCAGAAAATGTACAAATGTAGCTGAAAGAACAAAAATCAACTCTTGCTCAGCAATAAGTAGGCTAGCAAATAACAAATATGAGTGTAGTGAACGATGGTCTAAAGGAGTTTCCTTTATATAGTGCTTCAACACCTGTAACACCTGTAAAACCTGTAAAACCTGACCTTTGTAATCCATACAATTCACAGTATCATTGTTTACATATAGATCAGGTGGTTATGGGACATCCAATGGCAGAAGAAGGTTCTAATACTATAGGATTCAGCATGACCTCTCATCTCGTTTGCACTTTGGAGGCTGTATGATACTCACACAATTGATTTGCTCAGTAAAACTACAAACACATTCTTGTTTTTATACTGCTGCCTTCATGGTAATGACAGTGTAAAGACAGTGACATTTACTATGTTTTTCAAAGAGAAAATTCAAAATAAATGTCCTTGTACTGAAATAAAAAAATCATTCATTTACAGTGTCCAAATAAAGACCTTAGCAACGCATATCCACTCACAAAAATAGTTTTTTTGATATATTTACAGTAGGGAATTTGCAAAATATCTTCATGGAACATGATCTTTACTTAATATCCTAATGATTTTTGGCATAAAAATAATTTTGACCCATACAATGTATTGTTGGCTATTGCTACAAATATGAATGACACTTCACAACTCCAAAACAATCATCCCAATAAAAACACAGATTGCTGTATTAATTTCTTTAGTGCTAAGCTTTTATGAATGTGGTAATCGTTCCCTTGCTGTGAGCTCGGACAAACACTTCCTCTTTAATGTCCCGCTGGCTGGCAGTAGTGTTTTAGTTAGTATCATACGTTAATAATGCACACAAATAATGCGCGGCTCATAGAGTTTGAACTTGTTGGACTCAAAAATGAAGAAATGCAGTCAGTGCTTATGTCAAGCAGTTCAGTTGGCAATATATTCACATATTCGAGCTTCCCGGATTAGTAACTCGTGAGCTAAACGTTGTTAAAAACACAAATGAAGCTACTTCCAATCATAGTAACCTAGACAACAAGCTACAACAACCCAATTTTCCTCAAATGTGTTTTATAATAAATTGGTCTCTATGAGCAGGCGGCGGAGATACACGCCTGAAGGGACCGTCTGAAAAGTGCAAAACCCAACACTTAGTTTGATAAAAAAAAAATGCATAACGTTTATGATTATTAATTATTAAATAAAATAATATAATAATAACTTCACTGTTATTAGTAAAAATATTAAATAAATTGTAATGCCATCAAATCCAGTAAGCCATTATCATGCAAAAGCTGTTGTATGTAAGCTGTGTACCAACATCATTTGTGTAAAGAAGGCCTTTAAGTGCTACTTGCCAAACTAAGTGTTGTAGTACCTACAACCAGCAGGAGAGCAGTGATGTATGAACTGAATTTGGTGCCAGTACAGTGTGTTACAGTGAAGTTATTGAGTATTTTTCGTAATATAAAATGAGCAAAAGGGTTTCGGGTTTTGCACTTTTCAGACGGTCCCTTCAGGCGTGTATCTCCGCCGCCTGCTCATAGAGACCAATTTATTATAAAACACATTTGAGGAAAATTGGGTTGTTGTAGCTTGTTGTCTAGGCTATTGGAAGTAGCTGCATTTGTGTTTTAACAACGTTTAGCTCACGAGTTATTAATCCGGGAAGCTCGAATCTGTGAATATTACCAACCGAACTGCTTGACATAAGCACTGACTGCATTCATTTTTGAGTCCAACAAGTTCAAACTCAATGAGCCGCGCATTATTTGTGTGCATTATGTATGTTACTAACTAAAACACTACTGCCAGCCAGCGGGACATTAAAGAGGAAGTGTTTGTCCGAGCTCACAGCAAGGGAACGATTATAACTTTGCGAGGGAACGCAAACATCTTTGCGAGGGAACGCAATCTTTGCGAGGGAATGCAAAATATCTTTGCGAGGGAACGCAAAACATCTTTGCGAGGGAACGCAATCTTTGCGAGGGAATGCAAAATATCTTTGCGAGGGAACGCAAAACATCTTTGCGAGGGAACGCAAAACATCTTTGCGAGGGAACGCAAAAGATTTGAAAAAAAAAAAAATCCTCCCATCCCAAAATTTTTTTCACCACCAAGGAAAATTTCCTTCCTTCCCATTTTTTTTTCTACCACCATGTCCCTTTAGGGGCTCCGTAAAATTCAGATTAAATTTTTGATATCAAGAATTGATTTTTTTACTAGTAGAAATTCCAGTTTCACATATCAGAAATACAATTATTATAGTACAAATCATAATTTTTGATACCATTAATTACTTTGTTACTAATGCAAATATGTATTCTTGATTTCAAGAATTGGATTACTAGTAACTGTTATTTTTTGATATCAATGATTTGATTTTTATAGTGACAGTGTTAGTTTCTGATATCATGAATGTGATTGTTACTATTAAGAAAGCCATTTTAGATATCTGAAATTATATTGATATAAGAAATACATGTTCAGTTATCAAAAATGAACATTTTTACTATTAGCAATTCAGCTGTTGATATCAAGAACTGATGTTTCAACTAGTGCCAAATTAATTCTTGATATCAAAAATTCACATTTTTACTAGTAACAATGACATTATTAATATAAAAAAAAATGACTTTTACTATAAGAATTGTATTTCTGATATGTGAAATTGGAATTTCAACTAGTAAGAAATCAGTTCTTGACATCAACAATTAAATTTGAATGGCAGCCTATGGTGACATTTCACTAGTGAAAATACAATTACACATATCAAGAATTGAATTGTTGATATCAAGAATTCATATCCTGAGAATGGATAAAAGTCAAAACGGCTTGCCATATTTAAGAGACATCGTGCTACACGTTTTAGCAGGCATAAAATATCTTAGATTTTTTTTTTCTGGATAAAATACAGATATAACAACAATTCTGCTCATGCAGAAGATGGCGCTAGTAAACTATTCTTCACTTGTGCTTCCTGAGGTAAAAGTGGCTTCGCCCAAACTTCACGATCAACTATTTATGAAATGACCTTTAATACTTAAACAAACCACCAAACAACGAATCCATCTCCTAACAGATAAATCAACAAAAACGAGAAATGATCGAAGGAAAATGCGCCAAACAATCACAAGGGAAAATACATAGGTCAATCTGTATCTACCTAACAAACGCCATCTGCAGTTTACTGCAGCTATTGCAACCATAACAAGGTTGGTATTTGCTTCTCTGTTTTCACTGTCTCGCGAATATACTTATTTATGAATCATAATAGAAATATTTATTCGTATAGGCTATTTAATCATTGGTCTGCTGTACGAGGTGTCTGAGGTAATTCTATCATTGACTGCTTATGTTTTTCAAAGGCTTTTTAAGTTACACTACGTCCCTGATTAAACTCTTTAAAACTCTTCATAACTACAATCCCATAACTTAAACCAGCCTAGATCATTTGCTGGTCATTTGCTGGTTTTTGGGAATTTTGGGATACCAGCAAACTAGCCTAGACTGGGCTAGGATGACTAGGATACAAGCTAGGATGACTTCAACATCTGATAGCTTTCCCGAGTAACTTGTTGGCTGCCATAATTTGACTACCATTTTCAGGCTTTGATCTCTATGCTATTTACATGAGAAACTGTACTTACAAGTTTGCTGTTTTGTGAGATTAAGATGCAAATGCTTTGCCAGGGGCCACAAAAAGGGTTCTGCAATACCTTATTGAATTTGTGCATGGGTTAATGTATAATATTTGCATTAGCAAAGAGGCAACAAAAGATTTTCCATTACAATGAGGTCTTTTTCTGTTTATTGACTTTTCCATTAGACAGGTGGTGTGCCTCTTGTATACAGTAAATGATTAATACCAATGGAAATTACACATTAGACAGTAGACAGTCTCCAGTAATTAACACTCACTATACATGATTAACCTCATATAAAAATCTTTATCTTAGTTCAAATATATTAAATTTTATTGTAGTGCTTAAGCCACTAAAAAGCAGCTTTTAGTCAGTGCTTGAAGGTATCCTATTGAGATGCATTAAGGAAAGATTAAAATTGAAGTTCACCAAGCAGCTTCAATACTCGCTGTGTAAAAAAGACCTGCAAACTTCATTTTCCCATATTGCCCATATTTTCTGTTGTAAAATTATACTCTAAGGTAATTACTGCATTATAACATTAACTTCAAATACAGCAATTTCAAATAAATCAATTTGCATGTGCCAAAAATATATTTAAATAAAGTAATTATGTAAACATGTAAATCTATAAACTCTAAAAAGAAATGATCCTGACTGTAGTGTTTTTGCATGGCACCACTACTGGCATTCATACAGTTTAGCATAAAATGAAGTCTGTTTTGTAGCACAGGATTGTATTTGTGCCTATCCTAAAACAGGCCCTTTTCTTTCTTTATGTTCAGCTGCTTCCAGGACGGCATAGCGTAGAAATCCACCCGAGAAATCCCCATGATCAGGAGGAAGTCGTCGTTTGAGAGATAGTCCTGCATAGATGATAGAGGTATGTGTTATAATTCACACGAAAACATAATAATATAACATATAATAATATAATATATATATATATATATATATATATATATATATATATATATATATATATATATATATATATATATATATATATTATTATTTATTTTTTTTTTTTAATTTAGGTGCAATATGACATATTCTACATATTCAACACAGGTTTTCACATTTATGGTGTTTATTTACTAATTTACACTGACCTCCAAAAGTTTGGAAACACCCCTGGCAAAGTGTGGTTTTGGACGATATCAGCATAAATCCTTATCGTTTTTTGGTGCAAATACATTAAAGTAACTTGACATTATCGTTGAAGACCAGCAATAATAATTTTCATTTTGATTTCATAATAATGGCAATATATACATGTCAAAGTCAGACATGCCCCTTTGCCAGCTGTGATGCCTGGTTACTGGTTTAAACTTGCCCCAGGTTTGTAAAAGATTTTTGGGTCAGCACACCTTAATAGCTCCAACAATTGATTGCCAATTAAGTTTAGAATACAATGAACCAATTAGAACCCAGTTTAGGTCAGATAGCTGCTAATGGTGGATATTTTGATGAATCGAAAATTAATTTTTTTTCTATGTATAAACTGTTTATGTAATAAAATATGTTTTCGTAGTTTGTGTTGTCCCTTATCAGTGCAAAATATCACAAATTAAAAAGGATTCATGCCAATATTGTCCAAAACCCCACTTTTCTAGGGCGTTTCCAAACTTTTGGAGGGCAGTGTAGTTTGAAATAAAATGTTCTTATTCCCTCATGTATGTGTTAACAGTAACATTTTATTGTTTTGGGGACAATTTATTGCGTTTTGGCAGTGTGTATTTTACATTTGCTGTGGTGTGTGAAAAAAGACATCTGTAGATCAAGAGTTTACCTCTTTTCTTGTGGGATCGACTCCATCCGGCAGGTCTTCTTTTTGAACGTTCACCAGCTTTTCTGGAGGGAAGGTTTGCGTGACAGGACGGGGTATCACAGTCCCTTGAGTTGAGCTACCTGAGCTACTCGAGTTGGTTTGGTTTGAGGTTGTTTGGGTCAGATCCTGTGCACAAGATGTCAAGACATTTTCACATCACATTTATGCATTTGGCCGGCGATTTTTGACCTAAGCAACTTAGTATTCAAGTTATATTTTATCAGTTCCCTATAGGTAACTGAACCCATGACCTTGACGTTGCTAGCGACACACTTTATAATTTAAGCCCTGAACCTACCACAGTAATTTTGATGAGATCAGTTGCATCTCCCAACTCTGATTTAAGCTGGTCGTAGGATTTCCCACCCTAAAAGAGAATAAAAAACATGAATCACCTGTACCATACACTTGTGAAATACGTTGTCATGCCAAAAGATATATCATGTCAGTTACTTACACTCCACTTTTGTGGGTCCCAGGCGTGGAACCAGCCTGTAAAGGTGGGCGGCTCAAACCCTTGCTTCACCACTAGGATAGGTGTATCCAGGTCACGCCCTGCAGGATGGGACTTCAGATATTCCTGTGCTGTAACCACTGCGTCATGCTTCTCCGTGTCATTGGCACCTTTGCCGATCCACAGGTACACCTGACAGAACATAATTGCGCTGTGATTTCTAGTGGTCTGGAAAAGATATGAACAATTCTGAAGAGAGACAACCACCCTGGCATTCACCTGATCCCATATGTCCAGCAACATCACATCATCCTCATCCAGGTCATCCTGGTTAAAGTTTGTAATCTCTGTCGCTATAAAGCGACCCGTCTGGTTGGAGCACTCAAACAACCGGGGCGTAACACTGCTGTTCTCATCCTGAAGTCTGAGAATATGAGAAACTTATAGGCTGTGTCCCAAAACTTGCAAACTGTCTATGTAGAATCATATATATCCTTTGCAATGAAAGCAATTCCAAAGTGCCAAAGTGTTCTACACGTGAGGAGCGCTATAGAGTGTAGTAATGCCTGCCAATGTTTTCCTCTGGTATTGGTTCTTGAATGATTTTTTTCCATTCCATTTGTTATAGCATTTTAAGCCATGAACCACACCAACCATTACATAAAATTGCAAACTTTTATTTGAAGCAAAATAGACAAAGCAGAGAACTTAATGGTTTTAATAAGGGAAAGAACTACAATCCCATTAAGCATTGCGAATGACATAACCGAATTTAAAACGATTGAGAAATATATATACTGTATATAGTAAGTATTTTGAGAGTGTATCAAGGCTGACCAATTACGTCATTTACGTCATAATGCTTCATGGGAGTTCCTTTGCTGAGCTCTTTTAGCGTGATTTTCTTGCTCGACTCTCTGATTGGTGTAATTTTTTACAGCATCATGGGTAATGTAGTTTTTCCACCAGGAATTTTACTGTTAAACATGATTCTTTAAAAAATAAGTTCAAATACTGCAAACTGTTGGCTTCAACAAAAGCTTATACCATTGATTAACAATCTCAGAGCTCACAACAGGTATGTCTCTAAAGGTTTATAATTTAACGTTAAAAATCAATTTCCCTTTGGAGAAAAAAAAAAAATTACTTTGAGAATCCGACTGTTGCACTCTGTATTATGCATTCTCTACTACAGTATGTACAGCATTTTAGATTGACCATTTATAAGGGTTCCATTTCAGTTAGGATGCAGCCTTAGAATGTAGGTGCCCTATGTAGACAGCAAATCAGCTCAACAGGTTTTGGGACAGAGCCATATCAATTTGTGCATTTACAGTGCCCAGTGTGCAAATGTTACTGTACCTTTTGCTGCTGGCATACTGTGACTTTCCACCAAGGTTCACCCAGAAGTCAGCTGGTTCCTGACCCTCTGCAATAACATTTTTCTCCCTTTTGGAGATGATGTCAGCCAGTGATTTGGCCACCTCTCTCTCATCTCCACTGCAGCCCTGCATTTTAATATTTAAGTCAAGTATTTAGGACAGATAGGTAAGAGGTAAGACATACTGGTGCTCCCCTATACTCTTTTGCAGAAACATCTTTTGAAATATGCCATATGTTTTCAGTATTAAACTCTACCAACCTTGCCATACCACAAGTAGCAGCACTTATCTGTGCTGAGCACAAACACATCATTGGAGTTCAGAGAAGATGAGCGTGGAGGCACCTCAATGGCACGCGTGTTGAACTCATTCGTTCCATGGACGTGAAACAATCTTACTGAAGACTTAGAATGGGAGGAGCCTTCTCTGGAACTTCCTTCCTGATATTCAATCACAACCAGTCACAACAATGAGTTGGCATGCACTGCGAGGATTAAAGATATGTTTGTAATTTCTGCACTTCTAGCAGCGCCAATTGTTTCCAAAACACTCTTGCCAATTTTACCTTTGTCCATCCCACTTCAATTGTTTTGAAGGCGCCACACATTTAATGCTTGTCAGGCTGTGATTAGCTTACTTTTATTTTCTTTGCAAATTAAACTTGGATAGGTGAAGGTATTTGTACAGCAGAAATTACATGTCACCATCATTCTTACACTCTCAGAAAAAAAAATTGGCAAAAAATTATAGTTTTAGCTCGTCATTGGAGCAGTACCCTCAGAAGTACACATTTGCATCAAATCTACCCTTAAAGGGTGTATATTATTATCTTAAGGAAATACGATAATATGCACCCTGATTTGATGGGGGACAAAGTTGTATCTTTAAGGTGGCAAGATAGTGTTTTTATGAACAGAAACAGAATCATTATTAAAACAGGAAGTATGTTTGGGTTTTGGGTTTCCGTTGTTGCAACGGAAAACATGCCCAAGTGTTTCTTATAGAGAGGAACAGGCTGACAGATCTACCTCATAAACAACCATTTTGCCCTTGAAAATGGCCATTAGGTGCATGGGCTCCTTTCCCATGGGAACGCGGACCTGCACCGGTTCTCCGTTGAACTTCTGGTCCAGAATCACAGCCTGATATGCACAGGCTGTCAGCTCCGCCGTGCTTGCATGACGACCCTAAAATGTCATCAACAGAGTTTCTAGTTCAGGATTTCGGGAAAATAGCATTGGTTGTGCCGTCATCAAATGCTGGTATCTTTGAGATCCAGGGTTGTTCAGCATTCAGAACTGAACTGAGAATACCTTTTAAATTCCAGTTAAATTCCTGAATTTTAATGCAGTTGTAAAGGACAATTCACACCTCACAGACAGACGCCAATAAACACAAACAATCAAGTTGGCTGTTGGATTTAGAATTTCTTGAAAAGTAGCTGTCATGTTCATCAGACACTGACAAACTTCGAGTCGGAATGTCTTTACATGTAATGTTCTCACATGAAAAGAGGGCATACAACAAAAATGAGGTTGTGGGTGAAGCTGTGGTTGCTGCGACAGGAAAGACGGGGCATGTAGCCTACTTGAATTTATGCAGAGAACTGCAGGTGATCTGGACGAACTGTTTCATTAGAAAGATTAAATACTCCAGCTTCGATAATTGTTCACTGTTTATGATAAAATTTGGTTGCAGTGATAGTAATTTCTTAATTTATGTCAGGAGTGCAAAATAATCAGTTGGTATCAAACTTACGATATTTTAAAACGCATATTCAGTCACGTCTGCTTTGGTTTATTTGCGTTCACTCAGCTGCACTGAACAGCGTCCGTTAGGGTTTTTAGTCCAAAAGTGTGCATACTGAAGAAGTATTGATATATTTACACAATTTACACAATTTATGCGATCTGATGACCATTGGCAGATTCCTGCGCCGTTTGTGTTTTCACTTCCCAGAGAAATGTTTCTTCGCATGAAACATGAAGCTAATAAACACACGATTACGACAGTATATGATTTCTATGTGATTTTCATATCAATAAAGGATGTTTACATTAGAGTACGTCAGAGTTTGTTGCCATTTGTTGGAAAATCATATCCCAATGCTCAGACATTCCAAGACCCGACAAATGCCGATTAAACATGTTTAGTCGGGTGAAAAGAAACCCTGATCAACGCAAACAAACGCTGACAGTGGTAACACACTGATCCGACAAATCCCAACACACGAATCTGTCGGTGTTTGTTGGCGTCTGTCTGTGTGGTGTGAATTGGCCTTAAGCTGCAGAATTCCAATTCAAATGTGAATGTAAGAAAGTAGAATTAAAATTGAATTGAAATTCAAAGAAATTCATATAACTGTAATTTTTTAACTATAAAAGCTAAGCTTGTAGAGCCAAACTTTTAATGTTGGCTGAACAAAGTTTGAAAAAGTTTTAAAAAGCCATAGATGTAGATATACCAAAAGGGAGCCAGTTCTTTAGTTCAGAATTTTTCACAACCCTACTGTGATCAAGTTAGGAGAGATACACTACCATTAAAAGGTTTGGATCAGTTAATAAATTAATACTTTTATTCAGGAAGGATACATCAAGTTGATCGAAAGTGACAGTGAAGACATTTATAATGTTACAAGAGATTTCAATTTCAAATAAATGCTATTCTTTTGAACTTTTGGTAACACTTTAGTATAGGAAACTATTAACTATGACTTTTCCCCTTAATAAACTCCTAATATGCTGCTTATTAATAGTTATTAACTTGTTAAGTTTAGGTATTGGGTAGGATTAGGTCATTCAGAATAAGGCATTAATATGTTATTAATAAGTACTAATATATAGCCAATATTCTATTAATATGCATGCTAATAAGCAACTAGTTAAAAGACCCTAAAATAAAGTGTTACCGAACTTTCTATTAATTGAAAAATCTTTCTACAAATGTATTAAGCTGCACAACTGTTTTCAACATCGATAATAATACGAAATGCTAATTGGGCACCAAGTCAACATATTTCATGATTTCTGAAGGATCATGTGACTCTGACTGGAGTAATCAGTTACAGGAATAAATTACATTTTAAAATGTTCAAATAGAAAATAGTTATTTTAAATTGTTGTAATAATATTTCACAATATTACTGTTTTTTTGATTAAATAAATGTAGCCTTGGTTAACATTAAAAAAATCTTACTGAGCCCTAACTTTTGAAAGGTAGTGTACAGGGAGTGAGTAAATGAGGGAGGAAGATACACCTACTTGCCACATGTACAGAATGTAGTATATTTTGCTGCTGACTTCATATTTGTAGAGAATAAGGTAACAGTCCCCACCGTAGAAGTGGCCAAGCCACTTCCTTTCCACAGGGACGATCTCATTGTCCTCTATCCTCCATACCTGAGGGATGAACACATTCATGTAATGAGTTCTGTTTCACTAAGATGAATGAAAGGCAATGAAAGGTCATTTCACTGACCTCGGCTTCGCCTGACCCATCATCCACCATTTTCTGCTGTGCAGCCAAGTCAGGTCTGGCATGCATAGAGGTGGCGTCAAACTTGACTTGCTCAACCTTGGCTACAGAAAGCAATTAATAAATAAAATGAATAGAGTCAGTCATGGAGAATAAGATGGGTCTGTAAGGGGGTGTTCATACAGGATGCATTCTTCAGTTTTGTCTGTGCTATTTTTTAATGGCAGACGAATGTGTTTTTTTTTAATCAGCATCTCACCACAGCTATTTTTTTTTTAAACGTAATAACACATCCTGTATGAATGCTGCCTTATTCTTAAATAGATGTTCTTTCAGCAGTGTTGAAAAGATGACAACTAAAAGTAGCAAAGCAGAACACAGATATACAGTGCTGCTTGAAAGTTTGTGAACCCCTTGCAGAATCTGTGAAAATGTGAAAAAAATGAGAGAGATCGTGCAAAATGCATGTTATTTTTAATTTAGTACTGTCCTGAGTAAGATATTTTACATAAAATATGTTTACATATAATCAATAAGACAAAAAATAGCTGAATTTATTAAAATTACCCCGTTCAAAAGTTTGTGAACCATTGATTCTCAATACTGTGTGTAGTTGGATGATCTACGACTGTTTTTATGTTTTGTGATGGTTGTTCATGAGTCTCTTGTTTGTCCTGAGCAGTTAAACTGAGCTCTGTTCTTCAGAAAAATCCTCCATGTCCTGCAAATTCTTTGATTTTCCAGCATCTTTTGCATATTTTAACCCTTTCCAGCAGTGACTGTAGGATTTTGATATCCACCTTTTCACACTGAGGACGATTGAGGGACTCAAACACAACTATTAAAAAAGGTTCAAACATTCACTGATGCTCCAGAAGGAAATACAACACATTAAGAGCCGGTGGGTGAAATTTTTTCACATTTTCACAGATTCTGCGAGGGGTTCACAAACTTTCAAGCGGCACTGTATAGATATGGTTAGCTACTTTTTGTTAGCAAATTGTAGTGTAGCTAACTACTATTTCAAAGGATGAGCTTGACTGTATTTTAACTTAAACTCTAGCTGGACGAACTATGAGCTTTAAAGTAACTCCCCAAACACTTGCAGAAGTGCCTATTTTTTGTTGTTGTTGTTGTCATTTTTAATTATTACAAAAAAATAACACATTTATTTTTCTCTAGTCTCACAATCTCCTAAACCTTTTTCTTTTATCTCCTGGACTTCTGTTTTTGCCAGTGCTTCAGCTACGTCAATAGTCGGTCTTCACTCTAGTACACCATGCTCACCTATTTTCCCTGGACTGTGTGTGGTTCCCATTCCAACTGTCTGTCCCTTGTCTGTCCACTTCTGGAAGAGCTGCTTGAACACTGATGATTCTGCTCCTTCACTCACGGTCTCTACATAGGTGGATGAAGGATATCCTTTTGCCTTTATGTAGGCCTAGAACAATAGAACATTACATGAGATGATGAAGTGTTTGTGAGATGTGATTACATTAACCTTTGGTGCAGTATACTATGCTGAGATTAAAAATATTGGCCTTATTCACTAGCGATTGTGTAGAAGTGTTCTTAAAGGTGCTAAAGAGGATGTTTTGCTTTATACATTTTTGCAATATTACTTGAAACTGTCTTTACTAACTGGTAAAAGACTATTTATTAGGTGCACTGAAAGGAATAATATTAATATACATCATCTGTGCACGAGGTAGGGCCTTAAAAACATCAGCCAATCGTTTACGCGATCATCGCATAAATGATTGGCCCTCTGGCTTGACAATCACTGCTGTGACGTTCCTTGTGAGAGACGTGCGTGGCTGCGCTCTCCAGTAACTTTCCACACTCCACAGGCGCCGCATGCAAAGTTTTTGTGAGGAGACAGGAGTAACAACTGCAGATTATGAGTTACCTGCGGTGAGTCCGACATAATGAATCCAATAACACGACACAACGAATGCCGGTGGTAAACACTCGAGTTCCAATACTCGTGCATGAGTTTTGGGAGGCGTTCCTTCGAAATTCTTACGCATGCGCTCATTTCAAAAACTCAGTAAAGTCTTTGGTTTCTCAGTCGACGAAAAGATCCTCTTTAGCACCTTTAAGTGTGCAGAAATGGTTCTCAAGCAATTAAAAAAAAAAAAAAAAAAAAATCCAGAATATGTCAGATAATTATTTATCTCTAAAGTGGCTTAAAGACTTGAATTTTAAGGACTTTTAGAATCAATTAGTTGATGATAAATAATGATTTCTGCATGACAGCATCCACACAAATATGTGCATATGCACATCTGTATGAGGCACATTGTAAAAAATAGTTTGGTTAGTGCTTCATTGGTGTATGTAAATGGTCTGGACTCACCTCTGCTTTCTTCAGAGACTCTGCCCTTTCAGTTTTTGATGCCTTTTTGCCCTTCCAGACAAAGATCTTTATTCCGCCTTGATCTAGCAGATAGCAGTCCTGCCACAGGAATCAGATTTCAATACATTTATACTGCAGCTACTTAGCAGTATCTTTTTTTCGTTTGAGAGCCTTTGTCTCTTGTGTACCAAAATGAGAATTATACACTCAATTTGCATTTGAATAGCTTGCTTGTTTCTTTACTGGTCCTGCTTCTCCATTTCAAGTCAACATGAAATCAGATTTGATTCTATTTAATTTTGAATGCATACTGTGCACAGTTTATTGGTGCATACTATTTTTTTTAAATATTTGTCTTCATAACTTTGTATTAAAAAATAATAACGCAAGAACTTGCTCAGCACCTGAAACAACTCTCTTTTTTTCAGTTGACGTCACAAGTTCCTCTTTCTTTTCAGCCCATTTCCTCCAACTACTCCATCCTTGGCTTCAACTCTCACGTTTCACTATCTAATCGATTCCTGATAAATAAAATCAAGTCGCGCAATACATTTCTCTTATTTGTCTTGAGGGTATGTCAGATTACAGAAGCAAAATGGTTTGCCAGAAGCATTTCCTGGTGACTTTGACATTTTGAATGGTAGTCGGTTATATTTGCATCACAACCGCTTGAGCAGGTCAAACTGAGTAGTGAAAATGACTGTGTTCCTGATAGTTCTGTCCTATCTTAACAGACATGCACTACTGTTTGTAGGCTTGCACGTTATGCTGATGCAGACTACCCCTTATCACATTTGTCCCTCCCAGCTGTGATCAGTGAAATGCACCTGTGCACTTTGACACTTATATATTTCACTATCCTATCAACTTGGCCTCTATACAGAATTGCTTTGGGTGAGGTGTCAGGGTTAATCGTACCTCAGTTTTCAGTAGGTCTTGTGTGAGAGGTTTCACTGCCACCTCCTGAACTACAAGGTTGCCGTCAGCATCTGAAATACTTTTCACACAAGATTGTTTTAGATGCAGTGCATATTTTTCAACACAATAATGCAGCAAGGCTCTAAGTTGTGATTTAAAACGGTTTCAAATTTAACTCACTGAAAGAGTTTAATGGCAGTCTTCAGTTTCTCATCAACAATCTCATCTGGGATGGCATCTCTGATATCTCTTCTGTCCCCCAATACCTCCTTCATCATTTTCATGGCTTCCTCAGAGGATTTCTCATCATCTCCTTCCACTACAGTCACTTGTGCTCGACCACCTCTCTCTCGGTCACGAATGTCCTTCGCTAGGTTCATTCCCTAGAAAAAGCCATCAGTAAACACTGTGCAGATGTGGTAATATAGACCTTCAGCATCAAGAATGTGATTCTTTACAATGCTAAATTGGGCTTTTTTGCATGGCAAATCAATTCTAATTGTTTACCCTTAACCTCTCCATTCGGTTACTCTTGGGTCCATTCCACTGAATGATCAGGCTCCCCAGGTCCAGCAGGAACACATCACCTTTATTAAAGCTCTTCCAGCTCATTTCCACCTGAACACAGAGGAATTGAGCCTCATTATTTACATTTTTATGGGAAATCAGCTTACTTATAATTAGTGTTGGGGTTAACACATTACAAGTATTGTGAGTTATGTATCAGTAACACATTACTTTTAAATTTACAACAAAATAGTTACTTTTCTGAATTAGTAACGCAAGTTACTTTGTTTTCCCATTTACTGACTGACACCTGTCCCCATGTTGAGAGAAATCAGGAGTGACAGCAGAGGCGTTGTGCGCTGTGTGAACATGATAGGTATTGTAGTTCTGGACTAAATGTGATCATGCATTTACTCATCTTCCTTGCACAAAAACAGATTTAGAATTCCTCAAAATGAAAAAAAATAGTTAAAGGCAAACATGCAATAATTAAATGTTATATTGAGCCTGTGGGAAACGTTTTTGTGAATCGCAAAATATGTACCAATACATACATAATACTGCAGTTTCTATGTGAAATGTCCATTGAGTGACGCTAAAAGTGTGTGCTTTTTTTTTTTTTTTTTTTTTTTGCCGGAGCAGATAAATGTGAATATGGTATGTTTTTATGACGTTGGTTTTTATACGAATCACCTCAGTTCTGATTTGAAATTTGAGTGGCGCTAAAAGTGTAATGCTAAAATAATGTACCACCAACACTACACCTAAACCGACCCGATAGTGTTAACAAAAACAAATGTGACATAAAAAAATCCATAATCGTGCCGTTTTAGCGTGTTTTGATCTCTTATCTTTGAGCTCTTTTACTGTGACTCGTTTTTCCATGGATTCGTACCCAATGCTTTCTCATACAAATCCGTATCAGCTGAGCAACCGGGCAAGCTTGTTATGTCAGAAAAGCGAAAGTTAAGGATGCAAAATCCAAAATATATTCGTTTACAAATCGTGCACTTTGGTAAAAAGCGTTTTGAAGTCATAACATAATATTGTGCAAGGAGACGTGAAAACAAGTCTTTATTAATCCATAAGTTGACCCTGTAATCGTAACTGTGTATGAAAGCAATTAAAAGCGCTTGCTGTTTTACTGCCTCCAGTGTTCATTTCTGATGGAAACTGCAGTGATATGTATTGGTACGTATTTTTGCGACTCGCGAATACGTTCCCACAGGTACTGTATGTCTTTCCGTACAAATATACTTTATGTATTTAATCTCACTTTATTAATCATTGTAAAGTGACTAAGTAATGCAATTAGTTACTTTTTAGGGAGTAATGCAGAATTGTAACGCATTTCTTTTAAAAGACAACAATGCTAACTGCCTCTCAAGCTAATATAAGGTGCATAATGCATATAATACTAATACATTCACATAATCAGTATAACACTAATTAATTTATGTGCGTGCATATAATGTTAATATTTATACGGATCTTATTCCTGAAGTCATTTAGATATTATGTAAATTACTTCAATAATAATGCAGAGGTGCTTAAATGTGTTTAAAATCAACATGGACTGGATGATTTTAAACCATTGTGGGTTTTAATACTTTAGGCATGATCTGAGTAGTTGGTTTTTTTGTGGTTGACACAAAAAAAAAGGAGTAGTAAAATGTCACAGTCTAGGAGGCGGCTTTTTACACCACTGACCAGCATGCAGTGTTGTAGTGGGTCAGAGTTCCTCTATTGCAGTCTGATTGGGGCTATTCTTACCTCTCCTGCAACCACATGCTTATTTCCCTTAACATGCAGCAGTCTGCGAATGTTGTACGTGTTCGTCTCCACTTGTTTCATCCCAGATGCGACTCCACCTTTTTTGTATCTAGAGATTAACAGGGTGATTAATTGTTACTCATTTTCACTCAGTCAAAGTTTATCACTTCTTGGAAACTTTTTGTAATCTTCCACTTTTTTTTTTTTTACTCTTTGTGACTAAGAGAAGAGAAGCATTCTAAAGTCATGTGCTTCTCACAGCATCTTAAAATAAAGAGGCTCATTTGCGGAAATTACTGTTGATGGAAAATATATGCAAAGCGTATGAAATCAAATGAATTTGAACTCTCCTTGAAAATGTAATTTATACATCATAAATTACAGTAAGGGATGACTCCTGTCAAGATCATGTTAGGGTCAAATTTCACTGAAATAAATTAGAAATTCTAGTTTGCATAGTACTAGTATTTTTTGGATCGTTGAAGTTTTTTGCATTTTGACATTATTTTTAGGGCAACAGTAATGTAACATACATACTATTTAAATGGTAAAGCCTTTAAAATATTCTTATTTAAACATAAAATCAAACAATAATCAGAAGAACATTTGGGAATAATGGGAGAATTACAAAAACGTCAAAAGTAAAACATCTGGAAACATAACAGTAATGAGGATTTGTGGGCAATGTGCGTAATTGTTATTAAATTAAAGGGTTAGTTCACACCAAAAATTCAAATTCTGTCATTAATTACTCACCCTCATGTAATTTCAAACCCCTAAGGCAGGGGTGTCCAATCCTGCTCCTGTAGGGCCACTGTCCTGCAGAGTTTAGCTCCAACCCTATTTAAACACACCTGAACCAGCCAATCAAGGTCTTACTATAGGCTAGAAACTTCTAGGTGTGTTTAGGCAAGTTGGAGCTAAACTCTGCAGGACAGTGGCCCTCCAGGACCGAGTTTGGACACCCCTGCCCTAAGACATTCGTTCATCTTCGGAACACAAATGAAGATCTTTTTAATGAAATCTGAGAGCTTTCTGTCCCTCCATTGACAGCTATGCAACTACCACTTCCAAGCCCCAGAAAGGTAGTAAAGACATCATTAAAGACATCAATTTTATGAAGCGATGTGACGTGAGTGCTTTGTTTGCACAAAAAAACATAATTTACCACTTTTTTACAAAATATTAAACTTCAATGAGATCTGCTCTTGCATCAACACAACACGTATGCGTCGTAGTGTGTTGGAGATTAATATTTTGTAAAGAAAGTGGTAAATTATGTTTAACAAAGCACTTGCGTCGCTTCATAAAATTGAGGCCAAATCACTAGGGTCACATGGATTACCTTTATAATATATTCACTACCTTTTTGGGAGTGACTGAAAGCTCTCAAATTTCATCAAAAATATCTTAATTTTCATTTTTGGGTGAACTACAGTCAAACCAAAAATGATTCAGATGTTTTTGATATTTTTGATATATTTTTACTAGTGGGTGCAGGACACTATAGTTCATTTATGTAAGTGAGGATAGCAAAAATGAAGTAAACTGTGACATATTATATCCAAAAACTCTTCATACAGTGGACTACCAGTAAAATTGATAAAAATTTGGAACTAAAAATTATTCAGACAATGTTTTGCGTAATTAAGATTATTTTTCTTCTGACACAGTTTAACTCTGAGATCTTGTCATATTTTATTACCATTTTTTAAACTATAGTGAATAAACTGTAGTAATAAATGAAATGTTCAAGGTGTCTGAATAAATTTTGTTTTGACTATATCCCTTTAATGTCAAAATACAAAAATCTTTCTAAAAAAACAGGCTTAATTTGTTGTGCAACACTTTAATTTTTTTTAATTTGATTTATTAGCCATGAATCCTAATGGTGTGAAATATAAATTTATTTGATAAAAAGTGTGACCTTTTTTTTTTTTTTTTTTTTTTTTTTTACAATTTTTGATTAGATTAATCCAAGGTTATCCAAGATGGCTTACACAATGCCCTGTTTAAAGTATCCTTGGAAGGTGGCGCTCTCATGGCCCTGGGTCTCACGATGCTGCACGGCAACGCCCCCTAGGTGGTCATCCATCTGTGTGGTGTAAATCGCTGCTGCTCCCTGCTCATCCTGGGAGGTGGCCTTGCCCAGCCAATAGTGAATGTCATAGGAGTAGTTGTTGCTGGTCTTGTGAGTCTAAAAATGATTTTTATTTCTTATTAGTGCAACGATTTGTTCATTGATCTATAAAGGGTTGTCAGCTCGAAAGCACTCGAGTTAATTAAAGGGCACTTAGTGCTGATACTTACATAGAGTATCACATAGCTGTCTCCTTCAAAAAACTGTCCGAATGTTTTAGATGGACAGGGCACGAGCGCCATGTTCTGACCATTGATCAAACAGAAGACCGATTAGTGATTTGCTAAAGATGTTGGTATCTCATATGTCGAATGCACTGTTTTGACAAAGTAGCTGTGCTGTCTGTCATTACTGCTTACCTCCACTCTCCATATCTGAAGTCCTGGTGTGGTTTTATTGAGGACTTTGGGAACATCGGTCTTGACTTGATCCTGTGGCATGGTGCCAGCTTAAGTCTCAGTGAAATACCTGGAAGAGAGAAAAAGGGAGGGTTGGATAGGAATTACTTGAATTCAGTGAGACAAAATGTTTCCTAGAATTACATATCCTGTGTATATTTCCTCATAAATGTTTGTATGCATGTAATATTACACTGAGTAGGATTATCTAATACAAAGCCACAAGCTGTTTACCAAACCCATTTTTTGTATCTACACTTTTCCTGATCTCACCGTATAGCAAAGTATACAATAGTAAAAGTTACAGTTCTCAAAAAAAAAAAGATTATTCTGTCATTATTTACTCACCCTCATGTCATTCAGCTATATGCAGTTAAAAAAAATGCTGTATTCGATATTAGACTTGTGATAAAAGTAAAGATTTCTAAAGAATAATGCTTTTTGAACTAATAATGAATTATGTTCATCCCACAAAGCTATATGAAGCGGCTTCAGATGACTTGTTTTTTTGTTGTTTATGGCCATGGTCTCTATATAAATAGTTGCTTAATGATTTCTTTCCTGTCAGGCTTCTTCAGTGTCATTCAAAGACAAAAGTGGGTGCGGCCTAAACAGAAGTCAGTGTACTTTAGTTCATGTATTAGTAAACCAAGACACTAAAGCAACAGTTGAAATCTTGCTGACAGAAGAAAGATAGTCATCCACCACTGGGAAAGGAAATGAAAGCCTCATGTCATATATCATGCAAATCTGTAGTAAAGACTACGCCTTCACATCTGCAGCAGTTATCATTACGTGTGGTTGAGATGTCAGGGTGTGTTCGAGCCCTACAATCCTTCACTTTATCTGCGGAAGTGAGCACATAGTTCAAACCCTTGAACTTATTTGAACTTATTTTTACTTTTTACTTGAGAAAGAAAACTGTTTAAAATGACATCTTTTGTTTATAAAGTGTTTTTTTTAGATTTATGCATGCGTTAAAACAAAAAAAGCTTAATTCAAGATATATTATAGGTGTATAAAAGGTGCTTAATTGTTATGAAAATAAATGTAAACATTCAAACTTCATTTTTATGCACAATATTTATTTAATTTTAATGTATAATTTTATTTTTTAACTTGAGATATATTCTCTGAAAACAAATCAAAATATGTATTTTTTGGTTTCAAATGATTAATGGATAATTTAATGATAAAGATTCCAATCGTTTTTGTTGCTTTATCCAATCCACTTTTATTATTTATTATATGAATATTCTTTACATTGACCCAGGTAACAAATGCTTATTATGTTCTAATCTAAAGGAAGTTGTACATGGTTAATGATAGTCAGGGGACTATAAAAATTTGATTATATTGCGTTTGCTTTGTCTTTGTTGTGTGTGTACTACCCCTTTGTTTAAATATGTTGCAAACTATGTGGTTAGTGTGGTATGTTTCAAAGACATGGCTTCTCATCTTAAAGCATCAACCAAATCCTCTCTACCCTATCCTCACTTCCACTATCTCTTTCCACATTCTGCTTTTTCCACATCCTGGTTCCACTGATTTAAAAAACTTTCCATTGCTTGATTGCTATCATCTAGTTTCAGACAACAGCATTTCTGTAGTGTTGTGCTAAACAAATGAGGCAGGAAGCTACTATATGGGTTGTCATCGCACCTGATAATAGCTCTTACAGGAAACATTATTGTAATTTAATGATGCCTTTCAGCCAATGTGATGTATATTATATATATATATATTCATCATCACAATATAGTTCAGTCATCTGCAAGCAATCACATCATTAATTAGGGGCCAAGCACCGAAGGTGCTTAGGCACCTATTGTTATTGTTGGCGTTCCGTACGCTTATTCTTCTTCTTCTTCTTCTTCTTCTTCTTCTTCTTCTTCTTCCGCTCTTGAAGTCTATGGCAGCCCATAGGACCGCTTGCGGGAAAGTTATGAAATTTGGCACACAGTTAGAGGACAGTCTGACCTTTGAACATAGTAAACTTGGAGTCTCTAACTCAATCCCTCTAGCGCCACCAGCTGTCCAAAGTTGCACTTATGTTTATGCTAATAACTTTTGAACCGTAAGGGTTAGAAACAAAATTCTTATGTCCTACAAAAATGCTAATAACTTCTGACTATATTCACTGATTGTAATGAAACTGGTCTCAGTAGATTTCTTGGGTGATGGTGAGAACATTGATATCAAATTTGCCATAGTCAGCTGAACTTCCTGTCCGCCATATTGTTTTTCTTTAAAAACCTACTTTTTCGAACTCCTCCTAGACCGTTGCTCAGATTTTCACGAAAATTGAACCAGACCATCTTCAGACCATGCCGACAAAAAGTTATGGAATTCAAGTCGATAAGTCAAACCGTTTTCGTATAGCGGAGCAAAGAATTTGAGGCATGATGCAAAAACGACTCTTGACGCTGTAACTCTGCAATGCTTTGACATATTGACACCAAACTTTGCAAGTATCATTGTCACCTAACTCTGAACATACCGCAACAATTTGGACACAGCGCCACCTATTGGTCGAATTGGTCATTTTTCAGCTTGTTTGTCTAGGATGATCTCAATAGGTCTTTAATTGCTCACTGTTGCAGTTGGTCTGATGCTCCCAGCCGTGTTGGCTGGCTTATTGTGCTGTTTTTGTGCTTGGCCCCGTAATTGCTGCTTGCAGCTATATTTATAATATAGTTCAGTCATCTGCAAGCAATCACATGATTGCCATATGGCACAAGCTGATTGGCCTCTGCTAATCCTGCAGCTTGCTCAACATTTAAATTTGTTTTAGTGTTTGCTGTAGGCTAGTCCTGCAGCTTGTTATCAGAGTAACCCTCCACCTCCCCAGCTCCACCTGCCTAGATCTGCTACAGGATGTATGTATGTCTATTTATGCAGCAGCAGTGTATCTTACATATCTATTAGCAGTAGCAAGTCCATACTTGCTCTGCAGCAGCAACAATAATCAACAGCAGCAGTGTAGCAGATCCAGTCCACCAGGACCAAAGCCATGTAAAACGTCAGCTCATGTACATTATCAACAAATAATATAAATACATGCATACATACAGTATACACACCCTTTATGTATCTACACACACACCCTAGAAGATCATTTTCTGTTTGCATATCCCAAATTTATGAGCTTCCTTATCACCATCTTTTTATGTTTGCCTGGTACCTTGCAGTGTACATGTTGATATGGTGTGATAATACAGATGACTCAATCTCTCTTGTTTGATTGGATGGTTGGGTTTTATTGGGGGGTTGTATCGCTGTCTCTAGCGTGAGCAGATTGCACTGACCCTTAAGTCACCGATCACAATCCCTCTGCCCAGTGCAAAGGTCCATATTTCCTAACTAAATCCTAAAAGTTATGTCGTTGGTGCAATAATGGCTCTGCTCTGATGTTACAATTATAACAGCATATCATGAATTATCTGCCCTCCAGTATTACTAGATGCGGTGTGTCAGAACAAACAGGAAAGTGTGCCGAGTTTTTATGTAATCGCCCTATGTTTGATCAGGCCTGACAGTGCTGTGTACATGGCTCATCTCCACCTCCTTCCCTATAACCTTGATTAATATTCTTCCTGTAAACTCTTCCAACTCTTCCATATCCAAGCTTCTGTTTCAGTCCTAAGCACATCAGATCATGCACTGCAAACTTATAATGTATAATGTAATGTAGGCTAAAATAGCATTATTCAAGCATAAAGCATGCAGCATATAAAACGGACGCTTTTGGTCACCAGTCATTCATCGAGACATTGATTTCGTTTGCCATGACCTTTCACTATGAATAGCAGCAAATAAGCTTAAACACCAAACAGACATTGGTATTGCCAGATACACTGTACAATATTAAGAGAAGGACATTTCATAAGGACATTTGATCCTAGAAGGGAAGGGACAATCAGAAATAAATTGATTTGAAGAAACTTTTTGGGAAATATTTTAGATATAGATGTACATGATTCAATAGATGTTAGAAGACAGGATTATGTTTTGCCGCCAATGTTAGAAGGGCAATTAAAAATAGTTATTCATGATAAATATTCACAGAATAATATTCTTATATATTTCAAATAAGAAGCACCATTGTATTATTCACCAAATTTACAGCTGGTTTTCCCTTTACTTCTTTTACAGGGTCAACTTTTACAGTCTGTTTGGCTAATGAATCACTTTAATGGCCATCTTCAAAGCTAAAGGTCTTTTCTGCAATGGAAAGAGTGAGAGTAAGAGGAACTCACCTGCCACCGGAGCAATCGAGAAGGACGCAGCCAGGTAAAGGTGCTGCTGGTTCACAGACAGTGGTGGAGACTGTACAACTCCCTCCCTCTCTACTTTACAACCCTTGCACTTTTATCTCTCTCTCTCTGTTCATTCACTCAGGGCCATATATGGCAAGAGCAGGTGATATGCATACAGGTGTGTCATATCTGTAGTTACATGCATGAGGTGTTTATCTCAGCCCCCTCCCCAGTAGATCTCTGTGAGCAATAAAGCAAAACAAATGTATTGTGTACCTCTCCACCCCCAGCCCATCTGGTGCTGCACATACTTTTCCTTTGCATTTTACTTTAATGTGTTTCATTCAGTAAAAATAGTTATGCACTATGATGATTAAAAATGATATTCACTATATAAATGTTAATGATTTTATAAAAATTTCCAGGCATGACATTTAATGGCTTTATTCATATGAAAAAAATCAATTTTACAATTCTCTGATATTCTTTTTCAGGATTATATATAAAAACCACAGAGAATCCACTTTGTACCTTAGTTTATTTAAAACAATTTTGGTCTGTCTTTAAATTTCATTTTGTAATTTTGAAATCCATTTTAAAATGCCTTTATATTTTTAGATATTCCAAAGAATTCCATGTCTTTTGCCTGATTTTTTTTTTCCCCCAGAAAACCAGTGCAGTCTGTATTTCTTTGCTTGAGCAGATAGAATTGTAAGACCTTTTTACAAATTCATAAGTTACACATTCCCTTTAGTTCTGCATGCTACATATCTAATCTGCTCAGAAAAATATACATTTAAAGAGAAGGAGAGGCTCCAAAGCATGAGGTCATATTGGCGATTAGTAAGATGAGTCAGCTTATATGACTGTGAAACGTTAAAGGGTATTTCACCCAAAAAGGAAAACCCTGTCATCATGTAATTCCAAACGTTTATGATGGCTTTCTTCTGCAGAACACAAAAGAATATATTATGATGATGTTTTTAGGTTAGTAATGACATGAGGGTGAGTAAATGATGACAGGATTTTTTGAGCGAAATACACTTTAAACTGGAGACCTTTCATGTCGTGGACTTTTTATGAAAAGCTAATGCAACAACTCCTCTTCTAACAGGAATTCCAGACAAAAACAATTCTCCAACCAAAATAACCCTGATTTGAAGCTTAAATTCAAAGAGTGAGGAAACACGCTCTAATCTGGACTGGAATGTATTACTGGTTAACTCTTTCACTTTTGTGGTATTAGATGCAACTATAACCAGTCAAATGTCTGGGAACAGTTGACTGAATTTATATTTCTCATGATGTTAAAAGCCTTTTGACCAAGTCTAATGCTGAAATACTTGCATTTACTTTTGTAATCAAATTGCCTACATATCAATTTCTATAAAAACTATTAGTTTATTTTAAATGGGTGTGTTGGAACAGATGAGCATGTTAACATTACTGTTTAAAAAATAAAGGTTCTTTATTGGTATATGGTTCCATGAAGAACCTTCACCATCCATAGAACCTTTCCATTGCACAAAAGGTTCTTTATAGGAAAAAAGGTTCTTTAGACTTTTAAAATGTTCCTCACACTAAGAAAAAAATGGTTCTTTTTAAGAACTAATCACTGAAAGGTTCTTTGGGGAACCAGTAATAGTTCTTCTATGGCATCGCTGTGAAAAATCCCTTTTGGAACCTTTATTATTAAGAGTTAAACGAAGATACAATAAAATATAGCTTTGATTTGTTTAACATTTTTGGCTGCATAATTCCGTATTTCCATTTATAGGTTTGACATTTTTACTGTAATAATAAAATGTGGAAAATAGTAATAATAAGTAACGAGTAGGTGTGTCCAAACGTTTGACTGGTAGTTTATATTACTACAACTCCAAAGTCCATGCGTAGTTACCGAATGAATCAAGTATCCCATGACGCTTGGGAAAAAAGGTTTAAAAATATATCTGCAGTAATTAAGTCAAATGTTTCCTGTGCTGTGATCTAGTTAAAGCCTTTTTGGTCATGGAACTTCCTTGGTGAATCTCAGCAAGTTCTTTAAGTGCATTAATGTTGTCTATAGCATCAATGTAGGCAGTTTTTTCTGCGTTAATTTGGCAAGTGAAGTAGGTTACAAAATGCACAGGCAGCAATGAGCTGGCCGGATCTTTTGAGACCATCAAAAATGGGTTGGTGATTATTAGTGAGATGTACAGTGGCTCACTGTTAGTCTACCAGTGACCACTGTTTGTTGTGCTGTGCTCGACGCTTTGCAGCCAACAGTAGAGCCTTTGTGAAGGACATTATGAAGAATTTATGGGAAACAGGGCGAATTGAGAATGAAATTGCTGTGCATTTACTAATTTATGACTTCCCTACATATTACGCCATAAAATGGCTGCACAAGCTCTTGCATTAGATAAAGCGTGACGTTTACCTTATAAATCATCTAAACTCCCATCAATAGTTGTTCTGTTTTTATAGTTAAAAGTACTGTAAAACTATGCATTGCCAGGGAATGTTGCCTACCTTCTTTAAGCAGTGTGTTTCTGTCCTTGATAGCCAAACGTTGGGCTCCTCTCCTATCTTTTCACTTCCAGATTGTCTCTAGGTGAACTTCAGCCTCCAGAAAGCGGCCGCTCCCCTGTCCTTCCTTAAACTCATTAACCAGCCGCTGCTGCCCAGGGAGAAAGCAGCCAGCCACCAGTACTTCAGTTCTAACTCACCCCCTTCTCTTACATAATCCAGGACACATGGTAACATGGTGTTAGTTCAGCTCAATGAATCTGCTTTTGTGATTGTGCTGCAGAGTGAGTTAGGCCTCAGTGGAGGTTGGGCTTCAACCATGTGCTCTCAAATCTAAAAAAAAATGCTGTCTTTACAGGTAAAGGCAGTAGGACGGCATCAAGGCAGGTCCAAATGTTTGCATAACAGCATGTCTACAAAGATGCCTTCATCTAGGGCAGCGGAGATGAATAGTAGAAGTCTGCTACCCAACCTGAGCCTCACCAGACCACTGTACACTCTAAAAATGCTATTTTTGTCCATATATGACCCAAATTTGGGTTGAAACAACCCAGCATTTTTGATAGGGTGATAGGGTTTCTGGTCAGGTTTATGAATTAAAGAAAAATAATTATACATATTCAAATGTTTAATATTAAAAATATTTATTAAATATTAAATAATATTTTTATACACAAGAGTTTGGGGTCGGTAACATTTTTTGAAAGAAGTCTCTCAGAGGCTGCATTTATTTGATCAAAAATACAGTAAAAGTATTATATAGATATTGTGAAATATTATTACAGTTTAAAATAAATGTCTTTCTTCTGCTGAACACAAAAGAAGATATTTTGAAGGATGTCAGTAAGCAAACATTTGATGGGCCCCATTGACTCTCATAGTATTTTTTTTTTCCATACTATGGAAGTCAGTGGGATCCATCAACTGTTTGCTTACTGACATCCTTCAAAATGTCTTCTTTTGTGTTTGGCAGAAGTACGAAATTCATACAGGTTTCGAACAACTTGAGGGTGAGTAAATGATGACAGAATTTTTATGTTTGGATGAATTATGTCTTGGAAACTGTGATCATTTTTTTCAGGATTCTTTGGTGAATAGAAAGTTCAGAAGAACAGCTTTTATTTGAAATAGAAATAATTTGTAACATTATAAATTTCTTTACTGTCACTTTTGATCAATGTAATCAAAACAAATTTTTCACCAATTCTGCATAGATGCTCACAACTGCCTACAATATCCAACTATTCTGTGCAAGAAAGGATAAAAATGGCATCTGAGGGACTGTATGCCAATGTTTTCCACTTATGATTCAGTTTTTACTGAGATTTAAGTGATGCAGCCATTAAATATTTAGTTGTTTGTGTCTAAAACCTTTTTTCCCTTTTCTTTTTTTAGATCAAGAAACATGACATTATGGGATATTGGAAGCCAGTCTGAAGCCATAGGATGTACCTTTTTGATTTATTTTCAGTGTTAAAATGGCATTGTGCCATCAGAGACCCAAATGCATAGCTCAAATTCATAAAAGAACACGGCAAAGTACAGTTGTAATTTATTTATATTTTAGACATTTACAGAGCCTTTATATACAAACACACATATTCTATATATTCTATATCCTATATAACCTAAGTTGAATGCTATGAACATTGAAGGCATGTACAATGCACATGTTCAGCTTACAAGTCTATTATCTTAATAATGTGGAAAGCCAGCTTTCAGTGTTCAGTGCTCATGTTTCATAATGGAGAATATGTGAAATGCAGTATAGAGGCATTGGATAGAGATATCATTAGTTTTCATAGGGATTTGCATCTGGACAGACATTGAAACATACAATATTAAGGTACTGAGAGTTTCTAAAATGTAAATGCTTTTACAAATGCACAACTGTAGAGACAGAAATGTTTACGAGGCCGTTGTGAATTGAAATTGCCAAAAACATTCCAAGAGTCCTCAGAAAACAGTGCCATTGAAGGTTCTTGTTAATCATTAAGCGATACAAAAATATATTGACACATTTATTTATAAATTAATCCCAGATGGAACTTGTTATAAAAGTAAATTTTGCACTCTTTAAATGACAACAATCAAAGCTCAACCGGTATAAAATTTGATTTCTCTGTATTTCCCTGTATAAAATTTTGAAAAATTGTGACCAATCAATGAGACAAAACAGAAAATAAAATAGATTGTTAAATATAAACTATGTTATATAATGCAGTTAAACATTTAAACTGAATTATTACTAATGCAATAAAATCAGTGTATGAATTTTTTGAATTTCACATAAAGATTGCAATGGACATTTTAAGCTTCTTTTTTTTTGCATGATCATATATCAAACCTATAGATTATTTACCACACATCCACTCTGTGCTTCATGCGTTTCAGCACCAACAAGTTTTCTCAAGAATCTCCAGAAAATGTTGGGTTTTGAACTGTGGTCGTAGCATTCTGGAATAATGGGTTGGTACCCTGTGGGAGGAGAGGAAAACAGTCTGCTAAAAACAATCTGCTAAAAAAAGTCAACTGTGAATAATGAACAGCTTTTGGCAGTTTGACTGAATATGAAGGGTAGGGGGGTTTTATGTATAAAGAAAACAGAACTTACAGATGTTTTTTCATGTTTTCTGTCTTTTTCAAATCTCCTCCATTCTCTAAGGTCGCTTGCATACAGAATTGCCTTGACGATGAGGAGGATTAGGAGACCAATCAGCGCCACACCTGCCAGAGATCCTCCTATGATGGCTGCTATGTTCGGCCCCTCAGGACATTCTAACACAAGAAACATGAAGGTAGAATGCTTTTCTTTTTGCCGTTTCAAATGTGATGCTTGTTTAAAATTGTATATTTGTCCAAAAATGAAAAGTCTGTCATTATTTACACACCATCATGTTGCTGCAAACATCTAAACTGTTTCTTATGCTGTCAAGCATCATAAAAAGTCCACATTTACTACTTTTACTACCATAAAAACCACTTTTACAGTTTTTACTTTTTTGTCATTATAAACTACTGTTGTATGAAAAAGAAATATTAAAGGGTTAGTTCACCCAAAAATTAAATTTCTGTCATTAATTATTCACCCTCATGTCGTTCCAAACCTGTAAGACCTCCGTTCATCTTCAGAACACAAATTAAGATGTTTTTGATGAAATCCATGACCTTTCTGTCCCCTCAATAGACAGCAATTTAACCACCACTTTTAAGGCCCAGAAAGGTACTAAAGACATTGTTAAATAGTCAACGTAACTGCAGTTTTTATAAAGCGACGAGAATACTTTTTGTGCACAAAAAAACATAAAAAAACCCAAACAAAAACAAAACAAAGGGTTTGGAATGACATGAGAGTGAGTAATGACAGAATTTTTGGTGAATTCACCCTTTAAAGGCACAGTGTGTACATTTTAGGAGGATTTATTGACAGAAATGCAATATAATTTACAGAACTATGTTTTCAGTGGTGTATAAAGACTTTACATAATGAGCCGTTATGTTTTTGCCATTTCTATCTACATACACCGCGGGTCCCCTTGCATGTTATAGGTGCCCTAGAATCAAAAATTGAATTTATCTTGGCATAGTTGAATAACAAGAGTTCAGTACATGGAAATGACATACAGTGAGTCTCAAACACCATTGTTTCCTCCTTCTTATGTAAATCTCATTTGTTTAAAAGACCTCCGAAAAACAGGCGAATCTCAACATAACACCGACTGTTACGTAACAGTCGGGATCATTTATATGTACGCCCCCAATATTTGCATATGCCAGCCCATGATCGAGGCATTACACAAGGGCAGCCAGTATTAACGTCTGGATTTGTGCACAGCTGAATCATCAGACTAGGTAAGCAAGCAAGGACAACAGCGAAAAATGGCAGATGGAACGATAATAACTGACATGATCCATGATAACATGATATTTTTTGTGATATTTGTAAATTGTCTTTATAAATGTGTCGTTAGCATGTTGCTAATGTACTGTTAAATGTGGTTAAAGTTACCATCGTTTCTTACTGTATTCACGGAGACAAGAGAGCCGTCGCTATTTTCATTTTTAAACACTTGCAGTCTGTATAATGCATAAACACAACTTCATTCTTTATAAATCTCTCCAACAGTGTGTAATGTTAGCTTTAGCCACGGAGGACTATCAAACTCATTCAGAATCAAATGTAAACATCCAAATAAATACTATACTCACATGATCTAATGCATGCATGCAGTATGCATGACGAACATCTTGTAAAGATCCATTTGAGGATTATATTAGCTGTGTGAACTTTGTAAATGCACTGTATTATAGTCGAGAGCTCGGGGGCAGGGAGCACGTGATTTAAAGGGGCCGCAGCCTGAATCGGTGCATAGTTAATGATGCCCCAAAATAGGCAGTTAAAAAAATTAATTAAAAAACATCTATAGGGTATTTTGAGCTGAACCTTCACAGGCACATTCAGGGGACACCTTAGACTTATATTACATCTTGTAAAAACTGGTTCTAGGGCACCTTTAAGTCACCATTTTGCACCGACATGATTCTACAGTAGCTCTAAATGGACAAACTGCTCTACAGTGCGCATTTGCTTGACTGACAACTCTCTGCTGTCTCAGATGACGACATCTTTGTCCTGTGTTGGCCACCGTTGCTTCTTTTATATTGCAATTCGCAACCTCAGCGCTAGATGCTGCTAAAATGTACTCACTGCACCTTAAAGAGAATAAAGATTCTTCAGAAATTCTTCAAACATGCATGTTGGGTTGTCATGTTTTATGGTGATATTCCATAGACATAATGATTTTTATAACTGTATATTCTATCTCCCAACTCTAAACCTACTCATCACAGAAAACTTTCTGCATTTTTATATTTTCAAAAAAACATAACGTATATGATTTATAAGCTGTTTTCGTCATGGGGACCAAAAAAATCTGCCCACAAGGACAAGGATTTCAGTTATTGCCATCTTTGTGTGGAGATTTTGTGTCCGTAACATAGGGTGTACCTAAAGCACACACACATAAATCTGCAGGGTTTGGAACAACATGAGGGTGAATGCTGAAAGAACTCAATTAACTAGTATATGTTACAGTATTTAAGGTATGGTGTCTGTGTCTATACCTCTGTCTTTCAGGACATTGATAGAGTACGTGTCAAATCCAAGCTTTTCTGTCATTGTAAATGTCATCCAGCAGCCTTCTTTATCTCTGACTCGACAGTCGCTCTTGACTAGTTTTTCAACCGCCGCAACATCCAAATGGGCACAGGCTAAAGAGCAGTTCTTTTCAAAGTGACCGGTCCCAAAGGCCAGACATTCAACACAATTCCTGCAATAGGTCAGGTATATTTTAATAATTTATAAATACATATAAAAATATAAAACATCTAATTTAATATATAGAATTGTAGGTAACACTTTATTTTAGCTAGTTGCTTATTACTAGAATATTGGCTATTTATTAGTACTTCTTAAGCACATATTAATGCCTTATTCTGCATGACCTTATTCTACATTCTTAATCCTACCCAATACCTAACTTAACAACTACCTTAATAACTATTAATAAGCAGTAAATTAGGAGTTTATTGAGGGAAAAGTCGAATTGTATTTATATTTTATATTATTATCTTAAATATATGTGTATTATTTATATATTGCAAAAAATAAATACATTTGCATTAAATACAACTAAAAAAAAATAGAAAATTATCATTAGAATAATGGTTCATTGAAATAAATCATCCATATGAACTGATTTACTAAATGAATCAGATTATTGTATCTAAGCTAGTAGTTTTAGGTAGTAATCCTCTAATTGGGGTTAAGAAATTATGGAAAAACATGTATTTTTAGTAATAATTTGTATTGATAGGGCGGCTTTGTAAATGTCAAGGTTTTCTTACCCTGACTGTTGACATGGAGGTTGACAAGCAGAACATGTTTTGCAGTAGGGCCCCTTGTATCCTCTCTCACATACACACTGGTTACATTCACATTTACCACGGTTATAACAGACACTCCCTTCTATCTTGCAGTCCTCGTCGGATTTTGCACAGTGACACGCTGTGCCCTCGTAGCCTTGTTCACACTCACATTTACCACATTTGCACTTGCCATGTCCTGTAAAAAATAAAAACATCACACGTAAGAACTTATTCTAAAAAACAAACTATAAATCACTTAAAAATGTCCACACAAATCACCTGCACACTGTTTATTGTCAAATTTTTCACAGTGCTCATCGTCACATTCGCAGTGTTCGCCATAGAAATTGCCACCGCCCTCTGTGATATGGCACTGACACCGTCCACAAACACAATCTCCTTTCCCTTCGCATTCGGTCCCGTTTTCCTTCCGGCACTGCTTTTTCAGTGAGGCCTCATCCTTTTGGCCTATTTGGCACTCACAGCGCTGTCCTAAGAAACCAGATTGACACCTGTGGATGTGGGGAGGTGGCTAATTTTAGTCATGTGTAATGGATTGCTTGTCACTACAGTTAGTATTTGTGTACTTCAAACAAGGCTAAATAGGTTTGTTGGATGTCAATGTATGCATCTGCATCCCGTCACAGGAACCTAACATAATTCTAACATTTTAACACATATATATATATATATATATATATATATATATATATATATATATATATATATATATATACGCACACACACAGTCAAACCAAAAATTATTTAGACACTAGATATATATTTTTCTGACACAGTTTCACTCTGAGATCTTGTCATATTTTATTACCATTTTTTTAAACAATAGTGAATAAACTGTATTAATGAAAGAAATGTTCAAGGTGTCTGAATACATTTTGGTTATACTGTTTATGAGAATATAAGAATGTTAGAATTACATTAGGTTCCATCACATTAGGTGTGATGGATAGGTTTAGGGATAGCTTCCTGTGAAATGTATAGTCACATCCATATACATGCACATATACATTGTGGCGTGTGTGTGTGTATATATATATATATATATATATATATATATATATATATATATATATATCGTGTGTGTGTATGTATATATATATATATATATATATATATATATATATATATATATATATATAAATAAAATACAATTTTCTGTTACCTGCAGCTGCCACAGACGACTGTACCGTGATTCCCACAGTGAGGATGAAGGTTCTTGGAATCATCACATTCACATTCACATCGAGTCTGAACGGTCACTTTCAGTTTTTCACTAAAGCCCAATGGCCCAATGAGGAAGCTCTGACTGTTAATGCATTTTTCTGCTGTTACTGTCACATTAAAAGTCACCTGAAAGGATTAAGGTAAGAGTAAGGTTATTTACACAGTGTTAAGTCATGCATTATTGCATTTGCTGAATCTGCAAAAATGATAAATCAAGATTTAGATCTGCACTTACGTTAATTATCTCTCTATCTTTAGGTTGTGTTTACTCACCTCCTGTCCAATGTTCACATTATCACACTTCCCCCTGTCACTGGGTTTTTCTCCACCTGAACAGCTTGAAGTGTATTTCACAGATATGAAGTTTGGGAGGTTATCATGAGCCATGATCACTTCAGAGGTTAAGTTCTGTTCAAACCCCACGAGACATTAATAAAAGCGTTAAACACAGAAAAACTCTCACATCATAATGTTTTTATTTCTTTAGCCTGTAAAGGTCCACTGAATTGCAGTGGAACGTGCAGCATTATTCAGTGTGTTGATGTAATTTCAACTGAAACAGGAAGACAGGGTGGGACATATCGAACAGCTCCACCCCTTTTTTAAAATAGCCAATAGCGTTTTTTTAAACCACAGCTCGGCCAGAGCCGTTAAACTCAGTAAAACATCAGTTTCCTTCTAATCTCTAACCGTTTCTCCTCCTAATGTCCTCTATATCACTTTGAAATACAGAATTCTGTGTAGAATTCAAATGGGTCCGATACCTTTTGTGGTCTGAGCCGACTCGCGGGTCCGCAGATATGATCCACTCTGTGCTCTCGTGGCGGTTCACATGACACTAACGGGAAAACGGACTTCATTTGCGTCGGTGGAAAGCACTTTTTACACTGTCTGAATCACTCCCTATTCTCTATATAGTGCACTATGTGCCATTCAACATATAGAAATTAAATGTGTGCGTCTTTTTATAGTGTAGGGGGCGGGACTTCAGATTCTAGAGAGCATTTGATTGGACCGAAGTGCGATGCGAAGTCATGAAAATCCGTGATCCATTTTAGAGAAAGTGAGAGACAGTAAGTTTTGAATGCTTATAAATTCGAATTCTGTCATTGTTTTGGAACACACCAGCTTATTCATATATATAACGGTGTACCTTTGGATAATTTGTTGTTTTGTTTTTGTCTTCTAAACAGAAAAACGAAGAAAGCATTCATTTATCAAATATTCGAGCCTCCTCATGAGCATAAATAAACAAATCTTGAGTCGTTTTTTCATATTTTTATTTTTGTTTTAATCACACTTTGTTCTAATCCGCCAAATGGAAAAACAATAAACCCAAAATGGATAAACAGCTTGAATATATTTGATCTCTACATGGGCGGGAATAAAACGCCCCTTTCCGCTGATTGGTCTACCGAGGATCAAGCCGCGCCATCAGTTCTTAGCGCCAGAACTCAGCTCCGCGCATTGCGCAACAGAATAGTAGCCTATATCTATCCGATACATTTGTACGGATTATTAGAGTTTATTGCAACTATATTTAATCTCATAAAATGAGATTGTCATCAGCTTTTTCTCAGTTCCGCACAACAGAATTGTTCATCAGTTACAGTTGTATGGATTCTTAACTCGGACATTTCATCAAGGTCTATTTCTCATCAAACAACCAGATTAATGAATAGCTCGACACAAACACTACATTTTTTAAACAAAAACGAAAAAACAAATTATCCGAAGGTACACGGACCATATAACCTTAAGGCTAACATATTCATACTAAAAAATGTAAGTTTTGATTTCAGGGGGACTTTAAAAAGACAAGGATTGTCCAAATCACATGCACTCACATTGTATGCATCCACAATTAGTTTGACAACGTTGCTTGAGTCGTCAGAAAGCACTCCTACTGCAGATTTAGGGATCAGTTTGCTCAGCTCCTATTAAAGAACATACAGCTGTGGTTAGGTACACCATTGTACTTCTACTATTAGGAATATTAATGTGGATTGTGCTTAAATGACACAAAGTAAAAAGTGGTGTCATTTGTTCACCAAACAGAACTACTAATATAATCACTCTCAGACACTCCCAAGCCGCCAGTGGATGGGCACTTCTTTTTTAAAGTGACACAGAGTCACTTGTTTACACTTGTTTGCTAACTTATTATAGCCTTTTCCCCCCATATAATATATTTGCTTATTTTAGCTAAGCATGATTTACTGTACTTACTGTGTACACAGTTTCCATTTTTTTAGTGACAGCAAAAATTGGTTGTATGTTTTGCTCCTCCAGCTTGCGAGCTATCTGTCCAACAGATGGGTAGTCCTGAAAACATAGATCATATTATAGTTGTGATATTTTCACATTTATCAAGGTAAGTAGCATCTAACACAAACCCTTTTGCATATGTAGAAAACATTAGAGATGCACATGTTTGCAATTTGGGTGAGGTTTTAGATATACTGAATTAGTGGAATTCAAAGGTTGATTGTACAGTATAATTTATCAATATGACCATGCATTGTATAATGTCCCTAAAGTTTTACTAATGTAAATGGCTTTAGCGTCTATCCAAATGTACAAAAATGTACAACTTGGACCAATTTTTTTATCAGTTAATGTAATCAAATTATTTTTATGCTTTTAGATTATTTAATGATTATAATCCTGCCTTGGACTTTCTGGTGTAGTTAAATTTTTTTATTTTTTTTTATATATATATATAAATATTCAGAAGTATTAAATCATACCCAGATGTTGCTCATTGTGTACTTCTTGTCGACCATCTGACAGGTTTCTTTGTTTGGTTCCAGAATGGCAGCGAGTTTTCCATCCCCTGCCATGTGGAAGCCGTCATCAGTGGCCAGCACCAGCAGCCGAGTGCTGTTTCCCCAACCAATCTCTTTCTGTGCACAGGTAACACATTTTGCTTTGTATTTACATATATGATATAGAACGTCATGCATGAATCAGGCTTCATATAACCTCTTGCTCCTTTGCATTATGTATAATGAAGGTAAACAGGTTTTATGTAAGTATTCAAGCCTGTTTCACACAGCATGTCATAAAATTCACATTCTTTTGTACACAGTGTGGATGATGCAGTCTGTTAATATGGTTGCCAAAATAAATTTGTGCTACTTATGCATGTGGTGTGAAGTGTTCTAAGTCTCACCACACAGACAGCGGCTTGCATGATGGCATCCAGACTTCCCTCTGGAGGGTCCAGGTTTCCAGATATATGCTGCTTGGCTACCATTTCTCTAAACTTACTCCCGTCTTGTGTTAGTGGAAGCACATGCTGAAAGCCAAATGCTGGCTGGCATGGTTCATTTTTATCCGCGCATGGCTGTTGGAGCTTCGCTTCATTGGTGTCGGTGTATGGAAGAAGAGTTTTGTCGACAAACGAACCAAATCCTGCATCAGAAAAGTTGGTTAATGAAGCCATTGCCATAACATTTGAACTCTCTCTCTCTCTCTCTCTCTCTCTCTAAATATACAGTGGTGCTCAGAATTATTGGCACCCTTGGTAAATATAATCAAAGATGGCTGTAAAAATAATTATGCATTGTTTATCCTTTTGATCTTTAATTCATAAACTTCTAAAAAAAAAATCTAACCTTTCATTGAAGAAAAGAATTGAAAGTGGGGGGAAAATCACATTATGAAATAAATGTTTATATCCAAAAAAACGCTGGCCACAATTATTGGCACTCTTTTATTCAATAGTTTTTGCAACCTCCTTTTGCCAAGAAAACAGTTCTGAGTCTTCTTCTATAATGCCTGATGAGTTTGGAGAACACCTGACAAGAGATCAGAGACCATTCCTTCATGCAGAATCTCTCCAGATCCTTCAAATTCCCAGCTCCATGTTGGTGCTTCATCTCTTCAGTTCACTCATTTTCTTTAGGGTTCAGGTCAGGGAACTGGGACAACCATGGCAGAAGCTTCATTTTGTGCTCAGTGACACATTTTTGTGTTGGTTTTGATGTTTGTTTTGGATCATTGTCCTGATGGAAGATCCAACCATGGCTCATTATAGGATTTCTAGCAGAAGCGTTCAGGTTTTGATTTTTTATCTGTTGATATTTGGTAGAATCCATGATACCATATATCTGAACAAGATGTCCAGGACTTCCAGCAGAAAAATAGGCCCACAACATTAAAGATCCAGCAGTATATTTAACTGTGGACATGGGGTACTTTTTATCCATGTGTGCACCAAACCCATCTGGTGGGTTTGCTGCCAAAAAGCTATTTTTTTTAGTTTCATCTGACCATAGAAGCCAGTCCCGTTTGAAGTTTGCGTCGTGTCCGACAACTGAATATACTGGAGATTGTTTCTGGATGAGAGCAGAGGATTTTTCTTGAAAGCCTCCTGAACAACTTTTGGGGATGTAGGTGCTGTTTGATATTTTTTTATTGCTTTCTGAGACTCAAGACTCAACTAATTTTCAGTGCTTTAGCTATTTTCTCACAGCTACTTTCTATATTGTGAAGCTCAACAATCTTTTGCTGCACATCAGAACTATATTCTTTGGTCTTAATCATTGTGATGAATGATTAAGGGAATTTGGCCTTTGTGTTTCCTCATGTTTATACTCCTGTGGAACAGGAAGTCATGGCTGGACAATTTCATGTTTATGATCACCCTGGTGTTCTAAAAAAATGTAAATATGACTGGGAATATACTTCAGAGATATTTTACTCATAAAAAATTCTAGGGGTGCCAATAATTATGGCCAACATGTTTTGGAGAAAAACATTTATTTCATAATGTGATTTTCCCCCCACTTTCAATTCTTTTCCTTCAATGAAAGGTTAGATTTTTACTCATTTTATGAATTAAAGATCAAAAGGATAAACAATGCAGATTTATTTTTACAGTCATCTTTGATCATATTTACCAAGGGTGCCAATAATTCTGAGCACCACTGTATATAAAGGCGCCCTGGGGTAAAAGGTGCATTTGATTTTATTTTCCTCTAAACCACTAGATGACACAAAAACTTGCCGCAGCGCTTTAAGTAGCAAATGAGAATCGCTAAAGTTATTGAATATATTTTGAGACACAGGTCTTGTTAATGTCTTTCGGTTTTGTTTAAGGTAATTAAAGCGACAGTTTTTCACAGAAGAATATGTAAAAGTATGGAATTTGTGGTGAAAGGCGCCCCTGCTGTTGGGGCAAAAGGCACAATAATTAACATGATAATAAATAGCTGGCTGACTTTTTCATTTGTTGAAATTATATATATATATATATATATATATATATATACATACATATATACTTACCTATTCTGGCATTGCCAGTAATTTTTTGGAGCTCAGCAAGTAAACTATTTCCCAGTTTTTTCACATTCTCCAAATCATCTTTCATAGAGTATGAGAGATCCATTAGGTAGTAAAGATCTACAGGATAGCCTTCTGCCCTTTTAAAATTTAGTTGAAAAGTGTGGGGCATCCCTGGAAAAAAAACAAAAAAAAACACACTTAGTCACCTCTATTCTTTGAAAGTCAGGATCAAACTTCCATTAAATATATAAGTCATTGTTTTGGTCTATACAATAGTTTGTAAGGATATAACATACCTGGTCTAAGATATAGTTGTAGTTCTTGAGGTTTGATTTGCACTGGAGGTGAATTCTTAGTCAGGGGCTTGTCTAATATTTTGTCATAATAGTTTTTAGGATTGATTATGCTATCAGCGGGACATCCTCTTTCCTTAAGCACGTCAACAGTGTCACACCGTGCTGCTTCCTGCTCCCCTGTCTTGGTGAAATTCTGTGGTTTAAATAAGACAAACAGGATTGGAAGGAGATGCAATGTGGAATTCAGTAGGTTTTTAATTGAAAAGGCTGTTGAGAACCAACACAAGATAACCAATGATAAAGATCAAATAACTGACCATCTGAAATATATTGCACACAAAAGTTGAAGGCATTTGAACGTTGCTGGCTCCAATTAGACTGTCTGACAGTGATAAAACTTTGAGAGTTTGTGTTTTTATCATTTAATAAAATTGCTTTTAAAAGTTATTGGGCTGATATTATAAGTGCTTGCACTGGTGTTCTGCTTGAGGCACTAAGTAGCAAGCTAAATGAGCAGAACTTTGCTTTTATCCCGGAAGTTATCATCACTTGTTACTTTCGAACTGCTGTGCCATATTATGAAATCATTTTCTATGCTAGTCAATTAGTGTGGTATTTTCTGGTAAACATGTACCTAAACAGGCCACTTTATTAGATGCACGCCGGTCTGTTATTGTAAGGACATCGATTTTACATTTTCACGCCCCTAAACATGACACGTAACAAAACGAACTGTGATTGGTTGCATGGCATGTCGGTCAAACGTCCTCTTGGGTGGTCCTTGGCCAACGAAAGCTGCAATAGAGTCCGGACCTTCTGCCGTCAGTCCGAAGGTCTGGCTACGCGAAACTATACTTCATTAGACTGGTACGCATACACAGGCGCTCGACGCATGCGCAGTTTTGAGCAATCTCTTGCCACGAGTTACAACCCATGTAAAATCTTTTGTATTCTTTCATGCTAGAGTTGTACAAATGAGGGTACTACTCTCATCTATGTAGGCCTCCGTTGTCGCTGTAGCTTGCATTCGTTCTGGTCGTACGCTGTCCCTCGCGTGTTAGAAGATTTAGGAATTTGATAATGCACTTATCCATTTAGTTGCGAGTGCAGTGCGCGTGCATAGAGTCCGCCCACAGGCTCTTTTGATTGGCTGTGATTTTTAATTGATGTTGTCCAATTCAAGTTGAGTCTAGTTTGGACAGATAAATTGCTCGCCACTGGAATTTTAGCGCATCGCATCTGGTTAGGACACTATGTTAGGTTGTTTAAATTTGTAATTTCTGCCAAAGGCCAACATAAGAAAAGAACTAACAAGCAGCATCATGAGCTGTTTATTTCCCTTGTTTTGTCTGAATACCATGGTATGGCAAGTGCCATACTCTGCCATATGGAAACACAGCCCCTGATTAGCATGAGTAGTATCAATACATTTGGACTGAGTTCAGACAGCCAGTTATTTTCTGAAGGGCAAATAAATTGAACCATAAAACAGGGCTTACCAAGTCTTTACACCAGGCACAGCCGGGCCCGGACTTGATACAGTCTCCACATGTGTTTACTGAAGCTTTTAAGCATTGATCCTGAGTGTAGACTGCAACAAACAGTTTGAACATCAGTTATGTATTTAAACAATTTGTTTGCATGATTCAGCATCCTGCATATTTGATCTGTTGTGATTGGTGTAGTTAAAAGACACAAAATCCATTTATTTGTGAGACACATGCTTTGTTCCAAAACCTGGTGTAGGCAGCATTTTATAGCATTTGACTGAAGACTTTTCCATAAGGTATGCAGTATTATTATACCTTCTATGACACCTTCTTCAAATTCTAAAGAGAAATTTCAATAAGTACACTATCGTTCAAAAGTTTGTGGATGGTACAATTTTTATTTTTTAAATGTTCTCAATAAATGCAGTAAAAAACAGAAATATTGTGAAATTTTATTACAGTTGAACTGTTTTCTATTTTTTTATATTATAAAATGTAACTTATTCTTGTGATGGCAAAGCAGCCATTACTCCAGCCTTCAGTGTCACATGATCATCACATGATCCCTCAGAAATATAATGCTAAATTGGTGCTCAAGAAACATTTCTTATTATTATCAATGTTGAAAACAGTTGTGCTGCTTAATATTTTTGTGGAAACTGTGATACTTTTTTCAGGATTCTAAGATTAATAGAAAGTACAGCACTTATTTGAAATAGAAACATTTTTAACATTTTAAATTTCATTAGTCCCTTTTGATCATTTTAATGTGTCTTTGCTAAATAAAAGTAGTTACATCTTTTTAAAAAATAAAAAATACAATCTTACCGACCCCAAACTTTTAATGCCAAACTATAGAAATCAATTGTGAGACGAGAGTCTTGTTCTCTGCAGCTCACTAGGTTTTGGAACAGAGGCACAATTCTTTAAATGAGGCCTAGATAGACAGCTGTGTCCAAATCTGAAGTTAGAGCTCTGGATTTAGAGTCAGAATTGCGTGATATAAAGTCAGAATTGTGTGATATAAAGTCAGAATTGCATGATATAAAGTCAGTATTATGGGATATAAAGTCAGAATTTTGAGTTATAAACAGAATTGCGAGATAGAAAGTCAATATTACGGGATATAAAGTCAGAATTGTGTGATATAAAGTCAGAATTTTGAGTTATAAACAGAATTGCGAGATAGAAAGTCAGTATTACGTGATATAAAGTCAGAATTGTGTGATATAAACTCGCAGTTGCTTGATATACAGTCAGAATTTTGAGTTATACACAGAATTGCGAGATATAAAGTCAGAATTGCGAGATATAAAGTCAGAATTACATGATATAAAGTCAGAATTGTGTGATATAAAGTCAGAATTGCGTGATATAAAGTCAGAATTGTGAGTTATAAACAGAATTGCAAGATATAAAGTCAGAATTGTGTGATATAAAGTCAGAATTGCGTGATATAAAGTCAGAATTTTGAGTTATAAACAGAATTGCAAGATATAAAGTCAGAATTGTGTGATATAAAGTCAGAATTGCGTGATATAAAGTCAGAATTTTGAGTTATAAACAGAATTGCAAGATATAAAGTCAGAATTGTGTGATATAAAGTCAGAATTTTGAGTTATAAACAGAATTGCGAGATATAAAGTCAGAATTGCGAGATATATAGTCAGAATTACGGGATATAAAGTCAGAATTGTGTGATATACAGTCAGAATTTTGAGTTATAAACAGAATTGCAAGATATAAAGTCAGAATTGCGTGATATACAGTCAGAATTTTGAGTTATAAACAGAATTGCGAGATATAAAGTCAGAATTGTGAGATATAAAGTCAGAATTGCGTGATATAAAGAAAAAACATATTTTTTCCCCTCACAATTGCACATTTTAACACTCAATTGCAAGTTTATATCTCACAATTCTGACTTTATATCATGCAATTCTGACTTTATAATTCGCAATTTTGACTTTATATCACGTAATTCTGACTTTATAATTCGCAATTCTGACTTTATCATTCACAATTCTGATTTATATCACGCAATTATGTTTATATCTCACAATTCTGAGAAAAAAGTCAGAATTGTGAGATAAAAAGTCGTAATTACCTTTTTTATTTTCTTTTTCCATAATTACTAGCATAATTATGGGATAATATAGGCAGCAAAAGAGGCCTCGCAAACATTGGCATAATGACTCCCCACCTGCACAGGCAGTATATTTCAGGTTTCAAACACAGCTGTGAATCCAGTTTAAGGACATTTGCACTAGGTGTATTTCATGTACCTACCCTGTCTTCCCACCAACAATAGCAGAAGTCCCCTCAGACACACTGACTGAAGCATTTCCTGATGTAAAACAGCATTCTTTATCATCATAGTTCCTTATTTTCAGCATCTCAAACAACTACTGAAAACTATTGAAATGAAAAATGAAATTGCGGTTGCTCTCTGTTTTAAATTGCAAATAAACCTTTTCTGTTCCTGTGCAGTTTTGCAGAAGCTGTGCAAGGTGCTGCACAGAAAAAGTGTGAACTTGAAAAAAAGCAGGTGATGTATTTAGCAGAAGCCAACATAATGTGCGGGTGACACATCTCAGAAGTGGATGATAAAAATGGTCTATAAACTGCCATACATGGTCGAGTGATCTGTGTGCTTGCAATTTATTGGTTCATCACAGTTTTATCACATCACCCAATGAAACATGCTTTCCATACAGAGAGCTGTATGTATATTTAGATTCTATAGTGAGATGTAAGTGTTATCTGTCACTTTCCGTGCAATGACCTAAACGGATATTTCATTTGAAAATGAAAATTTTGCCATCATTTTCTAACCCTCATATTAAGTCAAACCTGCATGACTTTCTGATTTCCATACAATGGATGTTTTGATGTATACTATCAAGTTCAGTTCAGTTCAGAAACATATCATGCATACTATACAACTTTGTACTACTCATTTTTTTGAGCTTGACTGTATAAATAACCATTCATTTTGTTTTATGATAAAAAGCAGCTTGGTGATTTTGCCTAATATCTTATTTTGTTTTACACAGAAGGAAGAAAATAATACTCTACTGGTACAACATGACAGAATATTCATTTTTGGTTATGATGTGATTATTTCTGTCTTCAACTTCTACCAGATTCCTCCACAAATTCAGTAAATACAGTTGATATAGCCATTATATAGTTCTTTAGGGAAATTCTCCTTACTGTATAAAGTGATAAAATGTAAGTCCATTTAAATAAGACTGAATTTCTGAGATCTATATAAACCTAAATGTCACGCTTTCAAATAACAATGATGTTGTAAAATCAACCTCATGATAATACTTATTCTGAGTGGATTAGTGAACTAACGGTTACGCAGATAGAAATATAGAGCTGCTCCTTAAAGCTACAGTAACTGTTGTCAAAAAAAAAAAAAAAAACCTGATAAGAATAAGAATTCTAACAAAATTATATAGTCATGCACATTCTTTTTTTAAAACCAAAATAACCATAAAAAAACAAGTATTTAACAAGCCTTACTTACTGTTTTTGAAATGCAACGCCCTAGAGAGATACAACCGTCATAAGTGGCTATGAGAAGTTTGGTTTCCTCAAACCGAATGCAGTTGCTTCAGAACTGAGAAAGTTAGCAAACTTCTGCACACATGACAGGAAAGCAGAGAGGATGTACATGATGTAAGTCCTGTGAAAAATAATGGGCGTTGGGGCAACGGGGAGCTGAGATAATGCAAATCAAAACCACAGGTTCAACTACAGTTGGAACTAACTACAGTTTATTTCACAATAAAAGTTTTGGTCCCATTTTTATGCCATATTACAGTAGGTGGCCTTATCTGGCTTATAAATTAATCATACATACATTTTTTATATTGTACTTAAATTAAAAAAAAAAATAATAATAATAATAAGAGAGCTAGTTCAAGATGTGCATTTATGGTTAAAATGTATAAAATTTTTAGTTTATTTTTTTTTAGAAAATGAGTGATGGTTTCTCAAGATAAAGGCCTGTACACACCGGGATGAATATCACACACGTTAATCGCCAGCGTTTTTCGAGACGTTTTTTGTGTTCATACCCAAGCGATTTTCACTGGCGATGCGCAGAGTGGACGTGCAAATTCACTTCCTGACAGTATGTGGCGCTTGTGCTTAACGGTAGTGCAAATAAACATATTTATGATATGAATAAAAAGTTAAAGAAGATAAAAATGCAGATATAATGCATATAGATGGTAGTCAGAAACAATAGTGCAAATGAGTCACAATGACAGTAGTGCAAGTGAACGGTAGTGCAAATAAACACATTTATGAAACAGACATTCTCAACTAAATTTCTTGAATGTAAAAGAAAAAACAAACAGTAAAAAATACAGAAATAATACACATCTATTGGTGTGGCCAAGAACTGGCAGAGCACCATCCGTGCGTCTCAAATCAGCTCTCCCTAGTTCAGTAGTCAGGGCACTGATCAGGGAGTCGGCCACATTCATTTACACGGTATACTGATACGACCTAGGAAGCTAGGGAGCTGTTTGAGACGCAGGGATAGTTTGTAGGGGTCTTCCTCGTCTACTTTCTCTTCGTCGTCTTGGCATCAATGTGTGCTCGGCAAGACCGTTTTGTGCTTGAGCGCCACCAAGTCGTGTTTTACTGTAACTTCAGCATCTCCAGGCACATGAACAAAAGCGTCACTCTCATTGGTCTGCCAGTTTTTAACGCGGCATGTCAAACCAAAAAAACGAACCAGAGGCATTTTTCGCGTCAGTGTGCACACTCACATTGGCGCCCTTTGTTTAGTCACGAGGCATTAAATGTCGGTGTGTACAGGCCTTTAGACCCTTATTTCTCATCCGGGATCGCGTAGAACGCTTTGTAATTTTGACCTTCAACCGTCTGAATGCCATCGAAGTCCACTATATGGAGAAAAATCCTGGAATGTTTTCATCAAAAACCTTAATTTCTTTTCGACTGAAGAAAGAAAGACATGAACATCTTGGATGGCATGGGGGTGAGTAAATTATCAGGAAAATTTTATTTGAAAGTGAACTAATCCTTTAAGGCCACCTAAAGTGGGAAGTTTTACAATAGAAAATGTTACTGAGCACGTTACTATACCCATTTTTTTTAAATTGCCATAATTTACTTTTGCATCTCCATTTTCCATCTTCTCTTTGTGAGTTTTTAAACAGATGGTTTCTTGCTGTTGTGCCTTTTAGAAAAAAAAAGGAAAAAAAAAAAAAAAAAAACTTCTGCTACTTCTACTTCTCCTTTAGCTTACTAGGAAATTTTGTGGTACTGCGAGTATTGTTGGCTTTTGTATGAAAAACACCTTGATGTTCCTCATTTGTGATTTGCTTTGAATATAACCAAATCTGCCAACATTTACAGTAACACTGAACACTTTACAGCAACTATGAAACTGTGGTAGTGGTAGGAAATTCATCAAAATAAAATATACATCTCATTCAAAATGTTTTATTTTTTGCATGTTTTATTTATAATGTCCTAACATTATTTAGGGGTGTAACAATATATTGTGTCACAAGATATCGCAATACAAAAATGCAACAATATGTATCGAAATGAAAATGACTGTGAGGAAAAAAATCAAGTTTACAGAGTTTTAGTGTCAGTACTACATTAAACTACAATATGTAATGGTGATTGGACTCGTGGAGACAGTATATAATCTACTCTAACGTGCTGGACGGTGGGCGAGCCGTTTACCAGGATGATCACTGTGGTCAGCTTTGCGGTCAGCTACGCGCACGGAGAGTGGCTCGTCACGCAAAAGTTCAGCGAGGAAATGCGACGATTCTTTGCATTATGTTACTACTATGCGGGGATGTTCATGCAAATCCTGGCCCTATGGTCTTACAACATCCACTGCAGCTAAATACATCCACGGCAACACCTGTGACCTCAATGCTTCAAGGTAACATCTTAACATGCTGTGCGTCCAAAACTGCAGAATTCAACTCGCTGCAGACTATTGTCACCTCCAAACAACGAAATACTAAACTTTTTCAAACAGTTAATCATGCTTTGGTACTATGGAATCCTAAAATAAAACCGAAAGGAATATTTGGCGGACACATAAAACATACGTAGTGTGATTTCAAAAACGGAACAGTTGGAACATTTACTTTTGGACTCAAATCTTGATTACCTGTGTCTTACAGAGACTTGGTTAACATCCACGACTCCTTCATCAGTGTTTACAATTCCTGGATATAATGTTTACAGACGGGACAGAGGGAGGCGGAGTTTTAACCCTCTACAGCACGCATTATGATAAATCTATAGAAAAAAATATTTGACTCTTTTTCTTTTCTTAGAATGGCTTAACTTGAAGTACTGTAAAAAAAAATTTTGGAAAAAAAAAATTATTTTAAGGTACTTTATGATATGTTGCCATATGGCAACAACGTACAATAGTGGAAATAACTTAGAATAAGTGTAAGTGTATATAGTTAATATTTTTCCTCAGAAATGTTGTTTGTATTGAATCAGTTGGTGCTATTATAAGCTTTAGCAGTAGTAAATATAAACAACACCTTATACTTATTTTCCAACATCTCGTGCTTTTATTTATTCCATGCTCTTTTGCTGAATAATGCTCTATATTCTTTGAATTTCATTACGTTTTTCGTGAATATTATTTAAATTGCAAATGTAGACAGTTAAAAACCAATCTAATACTGTTCATCATGTATCATAAAACATTGACATAAAACCAAAAACACTGCAGTTCATGAAAATTCAATTATGAACATGAACCCTTCAAAAAGCATTTTTTTTTCAGAGGTGAGACACAGGTACACATCACATTTGGTGCACTTCACCCTAACAATACACTTACAGCCACTTGCACCTGCCTTTTTGAAACACAATGGTAGGCCAGTGGTGGTCTGGGCCAGTATGTGGTGGCAGGTCTCTGATGATGTTTTTTTTTTTTTTTTTTTTTTTTTGTGAATGTGACATGGGCGGGTCCTTGTTTGTTACTGGCGTTTTAGTTTGCTTTCAGCAAGTACTGACAAGAGACGGCAGTCTGTCAGAAATCGCGCCACAGAAAAAAATTGCATGTCATGTGACTTAACCAAAGCACATCATTGGCTAAACTAAGGTCTTCTCTTACCAACAAAAAAACGAGAATGTTCTCTTCAAGAGACATTGGCAAGGAAATGAACACAAATAGTGTGTTGCCATAATGGCAACATTATGCGGTAGAGGGTTAATCTATGTGAGAGACAGCATCGACAGTCATCAAATAGACATTCCAAATGCGACAAATGAATTTTATGTTGATTTAGCTGAAATACTTAACAAATATGAAACAAAAGAAACTCTGTTAATGGGTGATCTGAATATAAACTGGCTTGATAAAGTAAGAAAGAAAAAACTTAAGGATATTATAAATTCTGTACAAATGACTCAAATGATAAACAAGCCAACTAGACTAACAAAAAATTCCCAAACTTTGATTGATCTCATATTTAAAAATAAACCAGATAGGGTTACCACAACATACAATTTAATAACAGGTTTGTCAAATCATAACCTTACTCTAGTTGCTAGAAAAATAAATAAATCCAGGTACAGAGACAAACAGCAAATAAATACATTAAATTTTTCATATTCCTAAGAGAAATCAAATTGCATTGATGAATGCGTTGAATGAAATAGATTGGGAGTCTAAAGTTGACAGTAAAGGTTGTGAGTATACATGCAATAATATAACTTTAACTTTACAGGAGACCATTACCAAATATACAGAATTAAAAAGAAACAAAACTAATAAAAATAAATTGCCATGGTTTGGTAGCTCTCTTTGGGATCTAATGAAGCAGAGAGACCTGGCACTCTTAAATCAAAATTGACCACTGATCATTATGTATATAAAAGTCTAAGGAACAAAGTTACCACGCAGCTTAGAAAAGCTAAGGCAAACTTTTATTTAAATCTGATTAAAGATGCAAAAGGTAATAGTAAACTTCTCTGGAAAAGTATGGATAAATTACTTGGAAAAGGAAAAATAAATTGTGATCATGTACAACTCAAAATAAATGGAGTTATTCAAAATGACAATACAGAGGTGGCAACACATGATTATTTTTTAGATTCTGTGCGGGATCTGGCCGATATGTTCCCGAAATCAGTTTGTGTATAACTTTAATTGTGATGATTCATTTTTTAAATTATCTCATGTGGATGAAGGGACAGTTTTAAAAGTAATATCACACTTAAATAATAGTAAATTTAAAGACATTTTTGCCATTGATTCTGTGTTTTTAAAAGAGCACAAGGAAATGTTAACTCCAGTACTAACTAAAGTTATAAATCAGTCTATAAATGAAAGTATTTCCCCTATAGCTCTGAAAACAGCTATAGTAAAGCCTATACACAAGTCAGAAGACAATCTCCAGGTCTCTAACTATCAACCTATAAGCATCCTTCCTACGATCTCCAAAGTCTTTGAAAAAGTAGTTGCAGCGCAGCTAGTGGAACATCTTGATCACAATGCTGCATTACATCCTCTCCAGTTTGGTTTCAGAAAACGTTACTCAACGGAGACAGCATGTTGCTATTTAATAGAGGAAATAAAATCAAGTCTGGATAGTGGAGGAGTTGTAGGGGCGGTCTTTCTTGACTTGCGTAAGGCATTCGATACAGTAAACCATGAACTACTGATAGATAAATTAACACATTTCTCTATTAGTAGAAGTACAATAAACTGGATTCAATCTTTTCTCAGTGCAAGGCAGCAGTGTGTATTGATAATGTATCATCTTCCCTACGAGCATGCACCATGGGTGTGCTGCAGGGCTCTATATTAGGGCCCTTGTTGTTTTCTCTTTATATAAATGATTTTCCATCTGTGTGTATTAATGCTAAAATGATAATGTACGCTGATGACACAGTGGTGTATATTCATGGTAAAACTGTTAAGGATGTTGCCTGAAAGTTAACTGAGGAAATGAAAAAGATTTCCAGTTGGCTGAAAAACTCTCATTTAACGTTGAATGTTGACAAAACGGTTTCTATGTTCTTCACAAATCGTTGTAAGTTCTCGCCATGTAAAACTGAATCAAAAATCATAATTGAAGGTCAGGAAATATCAAATATTTAGAAGTCACTCTTGACCCAAATTTAAATTTTAAAAAACATATTAAAAAGATAACCAACACTCTGAAAATTAACATAGCACAGTTTAGATATATTAGGAACTCTTTGACCATAGATGCATCTAATTTATATCTAAATGCGTTGATATTTCCGCACTTCCGTTACTGCTTGACGAGTTGGTCACAGGCCTGTAGAACAACATTAAGGCCCCTGGAATCATTGTACAAAAGTTCTCTTAAGGTTCATGACAAGAAATCTTGGCTATTTCACCACTGTCATATTCTCAAAAAACATAGTATATTAAGCTTTGAAAACAATCATATATTCAAATCTCTGTCTTTTGTTCAAGATAATAAATGGTACTGCAGCTCCTCCATTGAGTAAGTTGATCTTACTGAGCTCAGAAAGTACATCTCGAGCCACTCGGTCGACTGCTCTGGGCGAGTGTAGGATTCCTTTGTGTAAAACAGCATTCGGTAGCTCGGCTTTCTCAAGTGTGGCCAGCAGACAGTGGAATAAGTTGCCAACAGAGCTTACCACATGTGTACATTTTAACATTTTTTCACATCGGGTCAAAAAATGGCTTCTTCTAAAACAAACATGTTCACATAATGTTTAGTAATTGATGTGTATGTGAGAGCGTATTTGTAAATGCATGCTGAGGAATGAATGAAGGGTGTGATCGTTTTAATGCTGTTTTGGGATAAATGTATTATTAACTTGATTTGTTGACATCAGCCTGTCCAGGGACTACAGGTGTAAATTAGCACAAGTGCTACAACCTGGTAAAATGCATCTCTCCTTCTTAAGGTTAATGTATATTTCACACTGTCCCTGTTTAAATAAATAAATAAATGAAATGAAATGAAGTTGTGCCTTTTCTTTTTCCTTTGCTCACTCGGTTCCTCCATGTCCGCACCTGTGCTCTCATCATCAGTTGTGTCTGTATGCTGGCTCGTCCTTCCACCAGCATCCTTGACCTCCAAACTTTGCTTTTTAAAGTATTCACCTATTTTCATTTTAATATTGCTTAATTCCTAAATTTCCCGAATTCCTAACTGGCACGTTTTATCATCTCTGTGCAATGCGCGTGTACATTCGCTCTCTAGCGGTTAATAAATAGAACTGCATGTGTCTTGCAGAAGAACATTGTAGCCGGAGCTACTTCTCTCTATTCATGTCTATGACGAGTCACGCAGGTACTGTGCTACTCCGCAGCGGAGCCGAGCCGAGCCGACCGGTCTAAAATAGTCCGAATATAAACACTTATTATAGGCGTACCGTAGTGATTCAGGATAAGACAAAAACACGGTTTGGAAAATAGATTCATGATGTACTCGTTCATTATAGAAATTTTGTTCATTTTGAGCACAAAAAAGTTACGGACTGCAGCAGCTGCTGATACAATGCCGCTCTGTTGCGCACGCACGAAACTGAGTGCATGACCGTGCACTCGCACAAATGCTACCACATCAAACTGGCACATTCTCAAAAAATGGTGCAATAGGGGCGTAGTTTGCGGGGGGGATGGGGGGGAGGTAACCCCCCCTATATTCAAATCCATCAGTTACAACCCCCCCAATATTTCAACATGAAAATCACAGTAGATCTATACTAACATATGTATAATTCATTTATGTTGTAAGAATAATTTTGTTTTTAATCGAATATGAGTTTGTTATAATAAATTAGTCAAAAAAGTACCCCCCTTCCATTGAACCGATTGGTAACGCCCAACCAATGAGCGTCGCACTTTCACCAAAACAACGCGAGTGGAGCTCTAATGTTTGAATGGAGAGCACGGGTAGCACCAAAAAACGAAGAGAACCGTTGCCCAGCCGACTATATTAAACTTCTGTTCAAAGAGGGATGTTAAAAAGACTTTTGAACGAATTGGCTTGAATGAACGATTTAAGTAGCTTACTCATTAAAACGTCGAATCGCTGCCACCTACTGGCGGTTTCAATATTTAACATAATTCTTTTTAGAATCACTCCGTTAGAATTTGATGCATGGTTATAGATAAATTCCATAAAGTTATGATAGATAGATAGATAGATAGATAGATAGATAGATAGATAGATAGATAGATAGATAGATAGATAGATAGATAGATAGATAGATAGATAGATAGATAGATAGATAGATAGGATAAAGAAGAAATAAATTATCCAATAACGCTACACATAAAACTGATTTTTTTTTAATAAAAAAAAAAAAAAAAAACAGGCAGCATACCAACGCTCAACCCCCCCAATGTTGAAACCAAATCTACGCCCTTGGGTCGCATATACCATTTTAGTTGCAGTCTGTAACTCTGATTACCAGTAAAAAGTAGCCTACATTATATTAAACATATCAAGTCAGTGACTGAGTGCAAGTATATTAGTGCAAAATAATTCTGTATTTTCAGTTTTTGAATATTTTTTATTCTGGTTTCACCATTGGCCTGTGCATTGGGTTACCAGCACTAAGTCCACGCCTATTCATTTCCACTCCCAATGTAATGTCAACAGTTCATTTTTTGTTAACCTTTTACCGTATGTCCTGGAGTAGCGCAATAATATCATATCATGTATCGAATCGTGATCAGAGTATCATTACACCCCTGATATTAATACAACTTTATGCACCAATATGACTACACCTTTTTACATTGGCAGTGCCGGATTGTCATCAAGACAATTTTAATATTTTATTAATGAATGAATGAGAAAGATGTTTTATTGGTGTGTTTAAACTGGATTGCAATATTTGAAATGCTTTTTGAAATAATATATTTGACTTTTATTGCATAACTTAATCTGTGTTAATTTTAGATGCTGCTTTGGTACCTTTCACAGATCTGCAAAGAGCCAATCAAAGAACTCATGAGAGTTTCAGCATCGGGTGACTACTGGAACAATATTGTTAATCAAAATATTGTGTATGATGTTAAATGTCCTTAAAGTTACCATGAAATCAAAATGGACAATTCTTATTTATTTCAGAATGTTTCTGTGCTTATTATAAAATTCCCTTGTAATCTTTAATCAAAAACGTTAACCTCCCCCTCGAAACCACCTCTGTTTTCTTCATGACATGTTTCTCGGTTGAGTGTGGGGCTATATTTATCTATATCTATATCTATATCTATATATATATATATATATATATCCTCCACAACTGACTGCAAACTGGTATCCGCCTTTATTTAGTCTGCAACACCCAACTTCCTACTTCCAATTAATCCCGAGTGATGAAATCAAAACCCGCCCTACATTTTTCTTATTCCAGAAGCTGTTTGACCGAATATATATATATCACAATAGTGAAGAAATGACTATCACAACTTCCTTTTCATACTCACTTGGTGGTTTTGGCATTGAGAACCACTGTGTTAAAGTTTTGGAGGTTTGTAACTTGCCAATTTTTGCAGCTTAGGTTATTTTTATGGTCTTTTTGGTCTAGGAAGGAAGTTTTGTGTTCTCTTACATTTTTCCCATTAGTACTCATTTATTTCTGAAAATCAAGGAAAATTTGAGATTCATTTTATGAATTTTTAATGGCAAAATTCTCAGCAGGCATATGCAAGATAAACATAGCACTCTTGTTGCTGACTTCCTGTGAAGTTTTTACACCTCACAGCAAAACAGGACCGTGTTTGTTTAACTTTAAATCATCTTAAACTAGAAGTCTTTCTGTCTCCTTTTGTGGTGGTTTGAAAATGATGATTACCAGTTTCTGAACAAGGAAGTTAAACCACAAAGAGGGAAGTCGCTGGTGTTCTCTTCTAAATATATTTTAAAAAGTGGGTGGAGGGCTGTTGACAGTCACATATCTATTGCAACATTTTTTTCTGTTAAATTACTTTTATGAATATATTTTTTTTAATTAAACCATACAGTGTGTAATTTGTTAAAAATGTGCATGCATGCCTACATACAAAAAGAAAAAAGAAAAATCCTGCAACAGTTTGGGGGAGTGTTAGAAAGTTAGTTGACAACAGTGCTGGGTAGATTTATTTTATTTTATTTTTTTTTGACTGTTTATGTCAGACCTCACAGTCAGTTTTTACTTGCTTTAAAGCTTTTATTTGTAGTGGATCATTAACAACTAACAAACAATCTGCCTGTCAAGCATAAAACAGGGCTCTCTCCACCCCCCACCCCCCAGAATTTGCAACACTGCCCGAATGTGCAAACCGCAGACATCAGATTGTCAGTAAGATTTTGACTATGACCTTTTTGATTATAACCTTTATCTCAGAGGGGCTGTGAAAAAAATGACACCCACCCCCAGATCACAACAAACTTTTGAACTTCAGCTTACACAAACTGGGTGTTGCATGTTTCTGAATTGAGCAAATAGCACCATCTATTGAGAAGCGAGGGCATTACTTCTGAAAAGATAAAGCCTTTCAGTCATAATGTTCCTGTTAGTAAAACTTGAATTTGAAGATGATTCCTATCATACTTGATGTTGATAACTGAGTGCAAGTGTGGATAATGTCCTCAACAACACTGAGACTGCATTCATGATACTTGTGTCTTACATCAGCTCTGCCCTGTTTCGCAAACAATGAGTGGTGCCAGATTTTACAAACAGTCAGACTTGAATGAACTAATCACAGGTAATTGATCTTAGTGCACATGAAGTGATATTAAAGAGATTGTTTTTTGTTTAATTTCCTGATTGGTTTTAGGCAAAACTGATTGTCTCAAACTGTCTCTTACAGGTTTCCAGAAACATAATAGTGTCCACTTTATAAGCTCTAAAAGTATCTCAATTCTTTTAAATGCTGTACAATCACCATAATCTTTCATAGAAGTTAAACTGCAAAGGCAAATTGCAATAAGTACACATTTAATCAGAACTGAATTTTGATTAAAATCAAGTTTATGTGTTTGTCTTTATGAGAGAAAAGAACATTAAAAACTGATTTTTGCCTTTATAGTGGAGAATGAACTGAGACTGCACTTTTTAAAAGTCCCAGTAAGTCAGCGTTAAAGGGAGCAATGACATTTCCTCTCTCAAGATCCATAAAGGTACTAAAAACATATTTAAATCAGTTCATGTGAGTACAGTGGTTCAATATTAATATTATAAAGCAACGAGAATATGTTTATATTATATAGTGATGGCCGATTTCAAAACACTGCTTCAGGAAGCTTCGGAGCGTTATGAATCAGCGTGTCGAATCATGATTCAGATCACAGGTCAAACCGCCAAACTGCTGAAATCACATGACTTTGGCGCTCCGAACAGCTGATTCGACACACTGATTCATTAGTGCTCGGAAGCTTCATGAAGCAGTGTTTTGAAATCGGCCATCACTATATAAGTCATTATTTTGTTTCTTTTTTTGGCGCACCAAAAATATTCTGGTCGCTTTATAATATTAATATTGAACCACTGTACTCACATGAACTGATTTAAATATGTTTTTAGTACCTTTATGGATCTTGAGAGAGGAAATGTCATTGCTGGCTATGGAGGCCTCACTGAGCCATCAGATTTCAACTAAAATATCTTAATTTGTGTTCCGAAGATGAACGAAGGTCTTATGGGTGTGGAACGGCATGAGGGTAAGTAATAAATGACAGAATTTTCATTTTTGGGTGAACTAACCCTTTAACCCCCACTCACACAATTATCTGAACCAATGCTCTTCCTAAAGAGGAGCTGCTCTTAGTATCTTCATTTTGGTGTCAGAATGTTCTTCTTGTGGCCCATTTTGTAAAAAAGCAGTCATAAATACACCTGCAAATTATGGGTGAAATGGTAGTGCAATTTTTTTTTTTTTGGCAACAAACAATAAGGCTATCTATCAGACTGTGCAAGCAGACTCATTCATGATTCATGAGAATTCATGAAGTCTGAACTTTTCTTGACAGGTTACTGTGCGATTTAGTTGACCATCGATATTATTGCAGGGTGTGATTTGCATATGAGTATGGAAGGATTAGGAATAATATTAATTATATTACATAGTTCTAAGCTTAAGAATTTAAAAGTTGTAGTTAGTGCAATCCAACAACCATCAGGACATGGTCCCAGTGGATTACAAAGTTTTATTTTAATATACAACAGTATTGTAGAGATTTACTGAAGTATGTGGTCAAAAAAAAAAAGAAAAGTGCAGTCTCCCTAGGAAAAAAAGTATTATATATATTTCATATAACACATTTATTTCATATGACATTTTTTTTATATTCATATTTCATATGCAGACCTTTTTTGGGTTTTAATGTCAATATTGATAAGGATTGTATGAACTTTGAATAATATCAGTCTTTAAATGCAAGATATTTAAAGTGTACCTAAAGTATACTTGCAGTAGTTCAACGTTAGCACAATCAAATATAATTAAGTATATCTTTTGTTAGACCTCAGCACTACTTCTGCACAATTGATGTGCATTAAAGGGTTAGTTCACCCAAAAAAGAAAATTCTGTCATTTATTACTTACCCTCATGCCGTTCCACACCTGTAAGACCTTTGTTAATCTTCGGAACACAAATTAAGATATTTTAGTTGAAATCCAATGGCTCCATGAGGCCTGCATACGGAGCAATGACATTTCCTCTCTCAAGATCCATTAATGTACTAAAAACATATTTAAATCAGTTCATGTAAGTACAGTGGTTCAATATTAATATTATAAAGCGACAAGAATATTTTTGGTGCGCCAAAAAAAACGACTTATATATTGATGGCCGATTTCTAAACACTGCTTCAGGAAGCTTCGGAGCGTTATGAATCAGCGTGAGAAAAGTTTTTCTCTGTAATCATTTACAAAGTCAGCAAATGTATGATGCCTTGTGTTTTTAAAATCAAAGTAATGCCATTATATGAAGTTGTTCACCTCTGAAATTACTAAAAAGCTCCTATTCTTTATAAAGATTCTGATACCAAAACTCATTATTATTTTTAATATTCTTAAACTCTCATATATGCATAGTGTCAGCATATGGAAGATCAGTTTGGCCATTGTCCTCAACAACATTGATTTGGTTTCTCAATTGTTTTGTAGAGGGGACAGGCCTGATTTTGCAAAACACAAGTATCTTGAATGTAGTCTTTCGATATCTGTCACTTACAACTCACTCGATTAACAATAATTGAACAAAGTACAGATGAAGTGATACTGAGAAAGTACATGGGTTGATGTTTGTTGTTTTGAGATCTGTCCCCAGCTTACTGGGAGCTGATACGGAGTGAAAAATTTCTACAAATCAACACAAACAGTCAGGTTGATGTATTTACCTAAAAGATAACAAAAAACAAAAATCTGCATTCTCACATTGACATTTTAAATCTGATCGTGTCAAGGTACACCAGTGTTGATCAAACATGTTTATTCTCTCCACCCACAGTTTAGATGAATAAAAAGGGTCTGCACTCAACCATCAGCACTAGACTCCTGGCTTTGAAAAGAGCTATTGCTTGAGCTCCTATCACCTTACAAAGCACAGATCTTCCAGAAGAAAGCACCAGCTGCTCTTTAACTGCTTTTCTTCTTCCAGCAACTAAAAATGAGGTGGTTTCTGCTCTTCTGTGAATGGCTCATGGACTGGGCTCGTGGCACATACTGGTACATGTTCGGCAGGAGAAGTGGACTGTGCGAGAGGCCCATCAGTCCTCAAAGCTCACTAGATATAGACGAAAGAAAAAAGAACAGAGTGCTTCGAAAAGGTAAGTAAGCTTTAATTCAGAAGGATTGAATGGTAAAACAACTTTAATACAACTATGTGTGCTACTAATTCATTCTCCATTTCTTAACCTACAGAATTTGATGAATTTGAAGTACCCAGAAACTTGGATGTCATTGTGATTGGCAGCGGTATCGGTGGTTTGACTGCAGCGGCAACTTTAGCCAAACTAGGAAAGAAAGTCCTAGTGCTGGAGCAAGACAAGCAGGCAGGAGGCATGTGTAAGACCTTCACTGAGAAAGGCTTTGAGTTTGACTGTGGTAAGCACCTCAATGATGTTCATGGAGTTACATAAGTGATCAAAGGCTGAGTATCTCAACTTCTATTATTTATACAATGTACATTTTTGTCAAAGGCTTCCATTATGTTGGACAACTTCATGAGAATGGCTTCCTGAAAGTTGCACTGGATCTGATCACTGATGGCCAGGTGCATTTTGCTGAGCAAGGTTCCCATGTGGACACTGTTGTTATCGGTAAAGGCAAACAATGTAAAAAATACACTATTTACAGTGGCAAGAAGCAGATGGAGGCTCATCTGAAGAAGCAGTTTCCCAATGATACTAAAGCAGTAGAGGAGCTCTTCAAAATCATGAAGGTATTTAGTTGAAGTTTTTGTAAATACCAGACTTCACAGATTATGGCCCTAAAATTATTTATGAATGTCTCCATTTCCCCCCATAGATCTGTTCCAAGAAGATCCATCTGCTGTGTATGCTGAAGATGGTCCCACTCTGGTTTGCTCGCTTCATATTGTGGAGTGGAATCGCTGACCTGATCTCCCCAATTTTCAGATACTCCCGCACCAGTACAACAGACATGGTCAAGTCTTTTACCAGCAACCAGGACCTCCTCACTGTGTTTTCTCAAATATTTTATGGTAAGAGAGTAGAATGTCTATTTTGTTCCCAACTTATTTTGCATTCTTTGAAACGTTTTAACTAGAATCATTGTTTTTCTCCTAAAGGTGTCCCACCCAAACAAGCCAGCTGTATGATTGACGCCCTCTTCCTGCACCACTCCAAGCGTGGTGTGTATTATCCTAAAGGTGGCGCTGGTGAGATCCCGTACCACATCATCCAGGTTTTGGAAAAGCATGGAGGAAAAGTACTGGTCAATGCTCCCGTGTCTAGCATTCTAGTTGATGGAAAACGAAATGCATATGGTGAGTTTGTTATTTGATTGTTAAACAACAGTGGACATTCAAAAGCTACACTGGAAGCCAGTATGGGTTCTCCATTACTAGCAGACAGATTAAACAAATAATTACTCATGTGTTTGGATGATTGGTACTAGTGAATGGGACTTATTTAGCACTTTAGCCATCTGGGATGACTTCACTGCTTGAGGCCTGAATTAATATTTCAGTACATTTTAATGAACTCAGTTCTGTTTCTTATGTTGCATTCTTAAAATTCCTTGTTTTTTTTTTCTGACCAGGAGTGGCTGTGAAGACAGAGGGTGAAGATGTTGAAATCCGGGCTCCTGTGATTATTTCAAATCTTGGCATGTTCACCACATTTAAGAAGCTTCTTCCTCCAGAGATCCAGGCAAATCAAGGTAAGGGAGTGAACATCTTCCAACTACGAACAGTGTTATGAACCATACAGCAAATTAAATGGCGGTCTGTCGTAACACATGCATCTCCTGCTCTTTACAGGGATCCAAGACTATCTTCATACTCTGAAACCAGGCAAAGGATTTTTCCAGGTGTTTGCTGGTTTTAATGCCACTAAGGAAGATCTGGGCATCTCCTCAACCAACATGCGACTCTATAAGAGCAACAACATGGATGAAGAGTAGGTGTATAAGTCCACTGAAGTCAATCTTCAGTGCTGTTTAAGTATTTATGTTTACAGTGAATAATACCATAACAATATGTGTTCATAATGATTAGGATGGAAGAATACTTTGCTTCAGACAAGGAGGACGCACCTTATAACATCCCCATGATGTATGTCTCCTTCCCCTCTGCAAAGGATCCCACCTCGCGTACCCGTTTCCCAGGTTTCCCATATGTCCTTTCTACATTCTCTCATCATTTTTTTTTCTTTTTTATTACAACCAGAACCATACAATAAAATTATTTCTCAATACCTTTTTCCTTTTTTAGGGCAGTCACGCATGGTGATCCATACTATGGTCAATCCAAAGTGGTTTAGAGAGTGGAACAATGTCAATGAGACTGAAAGAGGACAGGAATATGAAGAATACAAGATGAGATTTGCTAATCATCTCTTTGACTGGGCTTGTGTCCACTTCCCCAAGCTGAAAGAGAAGGTAAATTTGTCCTGTGTCATATTTGAGTGCTGCTTAATAACCAAACTGTAATAAAGCTGGAAGCTTTGATAAGTTATCTGTGTTTATTGTCCTTTGTAGTTGGTGATGTTGCATGCAGTCAGTCCCATCAACATGCATGGGCTGGGGGCCACATATGGGTCCATGCTGTCTGCAGAACACAGTCTGGAGAGATTCGAACCTCTGAACATTGCCAGGATCAGGTGCAACACTCCCGTCAAGAACCTCTACCTGTCAGGTAATATTCCAAGTTTGAGTGTTAAGACATTAGAAGTGAAGTGAAGTGAAGTGAAGTGAAGTGACATGTGGCCAAGTATGGTGACCCATACTCAGAATTTGTGCTCTGCATTTAACCCGTTCAAGTGCACACACACAGCAGTGAACACACACACCGTGAACACACACCCGGAGCAGTGATAAGCACAGCTATGTAGGAAATCGGTTTTCTTGGATCAGCCGTCATTATTCAGAAACATTTGACTGCTTAATGCCGTGACTGACCAGTCAGCATTATTCAGAGAGCCTTAAGGTGATGATATACAGGGCAACTTTTTGAGCAGTGTTGCTGGGCAGTATCACCGAGCGATGATGCTTGGGCACTTTCCCATTGAGAATGGGCAACAAATTTCGACCTAAAGTATCCAGATAGAAATTTGTTGCCCATTCTCAATGGGAAAGTGCCCAAGCAACATCGCTTGGCAAAATTGCCCGGCAACATTGTTCAAAAAGATGCCCCGTGTATCATCACCTTTACAATAATATTGCATATTTAATAGTGCATCAAAGGATTTAGACAGTGGCATGTTTTGTGAAATGTAATTATACATGTCTTTTCTTGTGTTTTATCTCAGGGCAAGATGTTTTCTCTGCTGGTTACTCTGGTGCTCTGCATGGTGGTCTTCTCTGTGCTTCAAGTGTTGTGGATCACAGTCTGTACATTGACCTTCTGCTTCTCCAAAAGAAACTGAAGAGGAAGGCGGTCAAGAAACTAGAGTGAGAAAAATGTAAAACAAGTGAGAAGTGAGTTGTTGCTCAGATGAATGTATCAATTGTTAAACTATTTCATTCCCATTTTAGTATGTTTTAAATATGTAAAAACAAAAGATCAAAGAGTGAGGGCTTGTCAGTTTCATTATCTAAACCTCATATACAGTATTCAGTGACATCAACTGCTTGCTTTGATCAATATGCTATAAAATCAAGGTAAATCTTAAGTACAAAATTTGAATGTTTTTAATCTCATTCTTTATTATAGTTGTGCATGTACATCACCCAAACAGTGATCATTCTGAAGAATAAAAATGAACAAGAAAAACTAAGTTTTACATTTGTATGTACTGAATGTTTGCAGCAATGTGTTTGTGTTTCTCAAATGCATTGCGAGCTAGAGACCATTGGTGCCAATGGTTTTACAAACTACTTAGGCTTTCGATGCTTTTTGGAAATGCAGCCCTGTTCTCCATGCATATAATGTTCTAGATTAGTACCATTTCTTTTCATGTACATTTGTCTGTTGTGCTGCAAATTCTGTTGCAGTTATCTTTGCTATAGCAATATTTTAATAAAGCTGTGAATGATTTACCATTCAAAAGGTGTTGTAAAATATTTTAATATTTGGGTATTTATCTGTGGCCCCCTCCTTTAAAAATGTGCAAATGACCAGACAGCCAGTGTTTGACATTCTCTGTGCAATATGTGATCAGTACATGCATGGACTATGGGCTACCTAAGACTGCGACTACTACATCAATGACTTTTCAACTGCAAACACATTATTAAATACATTTTTATTTAAATTTTATGTACTTGTATAGCTAACCGAGACAACATACTGTAGGCTCTGCTATTCAATATCTTAGCACACAAAAGGAAGTCTACATATAGGCCTTTTATTCTGTAAAAATAATTTTTGTGTTGGGAGAATACTTAGTACTAGTCAGGTCAGAATGTATCTTGATACCACTGACTCAGTGAACAACTCTAATCATTTTAGTGACTGATTCAAAAAATTCCCTCATAATACAAATGACACGAACTGGTATAATTATGTAAGAAAGCGTCACCGAATGAATCAGTGAAAAAACCAAAACGAGTCTTGAGGAATCAAGGTGAATATATAGTTGAGTCAGTGGGATGATTAACACTTCCTGTTAAGGCTCTCCTGGGATTCCCCAAAGACTATAGGACTTCGAATTCCCTGAGTGAATTCAAGTAAATTCTCTCGAATAATTCACTGTTTTGCCCTTAATACTTTTACCAGTCGAGGTTGTCGCTATTGCTATGGCTGCGATTGTGTTGCTCTAGGATAATGTTTTAAGTGAAACACGATTTTGAACTGTCAAAGCGCATACAAAAAGCTTTTAGACGCGAACTAAAAGTGAAAGCAAACCAAAGCGAAGTGGAGGAAATTCAAATTGTATTTGCGCCCTTGAACGGCACTGGGGGGTGCGGACTTCAATTAATTTTTTTCCATTTATGATCATGATTGTCGCATCCTGGCGATTATTTTTGAAAGCGGCGTTGAATCACTGGGAGTTACGTGAAATATTCATTTCATCTTTGTTTGTTGTTTCGTTGTAAGATTTGTAAAAGAAACTTTACTTAAGTAAATAATACCAAAGTAGGGCTGGAATTGATTCTGAGGCGTTGAGTCATCTTACACTTGACCAGTAGAGCCTTGTCAGTGACTCGAAGCTTTTGGTTCTTTTCAGCAAAAAGACTTGTTTTGGACTAGATATGGTTCTGGATTGTTTACTAATTCAGTATTGAACTAGATAAAAAAAAGTTTCAGCATGCTTCCTACAACGTCTGATGTTTTAGTTTTACATGGTATGAGAAAGTCACATAACCCCCTGAATCAGAACAGTCAGACTGAAACGAATTTCCAGAAATGCGATTTGATTTGAATATGATTTCAAACCACATATGAATGTAATTGCATTTCATATGATTTTTTGCTATTCACACTTGCTAAATCTGATCGGATTTAAATAGGATTTACACAAAAATTGGATTTGGTCTGAATGTATAGCATATCAGTGTGTGGAAGAGGTTGCTTTACAATACTTGTCTTGTTCAATTCAATGGTGCCAGTTTATCACTTTACAAACAATCAGAACATTTTTAAAGTAAATCAATGAACAAATTAATTAATCTGATTTATCACCTATAAAACATACAAACATTGATTCAAGTACTAGTGATGGGTCGTTCGCGAACGAGCCGGCTCTAAGAGCCGGCTCTTTTACGTGAACGTCGGGAGCCGGCTCACATATCTGAAGAGCCGACTCTATTTTTAAAAACAAAGCCTATAGAAATTCAATCATTATGTAATGAATGATTTAAATTTTATTTAAAACAATAGACTAATAATTCAAAGAATAACACAAAAAAATATAATTATATAAGCCTAGGCGCACACACTAGTGATGGGCATTCCGGCTCTTTCGTGAGCCGGCTCGTTTGAAGAGCCGGCTCGTTTCGTGAGCCGGCTCTTTAAATAATAAACTATGATTTTGACTATGATAGGTGTGAAAACAGTTCTAATTAAATTATTAAATGAAATCATACTCGCAATGTCTCACAATTTCACAAATTGTTTTCACACCTATCATAGTCCATAGCTGGCTCACAAAAAAGAGCCGGAATGCCCATCACTATCAAGTACAGATGAAGTGATCAATACAAAAGGTCAAGCCAATTTATTTACTCGACCAGATTATTAAAAAACAAATACTTGCGTTTCCACATTGGTTCACATTTTATGCAAAACAGCAGGTAATCGTTATCAACTAACGCAAAGCAATTAGTTTGCAAATCTGATTGAATTGTCTCCACCCACAATTTAGACTAGTAGGGCCTTAACTCAATCACCAGTATTAAACCATTGTCTGTAGTCTATAGAAAGAGTTAGTGCTTGAGGTTTTAATAGCTTGTAAAGAGTGAAATCTCTAGCAGTCACTCTTGAAACTGAAAACACCAACTGCTCTTTTTCCAGCAACTGAAGATGTGGTGGATTCTGCTTTTCTTAGAATGGCTGGTGGACTGGGCTCGTGGCACGTTCTGGTATATTTCTGGCAGGAGAAGTGGACTGTGCAAGGAGACTATCAGTCCTCCTGGCCCACTAGTTGTAGACCAGAAGAAAAAGTACAGAGTGCTCCGAAAAGGTATGTAAACTTTTTAATGCATGCTAGTGAAACAAGCTGACCATAAATGAGAGGTGTCCATTGTTAAAGGTGCTAAAGAGGATGTTTTGTTTTATACATTTTTGCAATATTACTTGAAACTGTCTTTACTAACTGATAAAAGACTATTTATTAGGTGCACTGAAAGGAATAATATTAATATACATCATCTGTGCACGAGGTAGGGCCTTAAAAACATCAGCCAATTGGCCCTCTGGCTTGTCAATCACTGCCATGACGTTCCTTGTGAGAGACGAGCGTGGCTGCACGCTCCAGAAACTTTCCACACTCCACAGGCGCCGCATGCAATGTTTTTGTCTGGAGACAGGAGTAACAACTGCAGATTATGAGTTACCTGCGGTGAGTCCGACATAATGAATCCACTAACACAACACAGCGAATGCTGGTGGTAAACACTCGTGTTCCAATACGAGTGTTTACAAGTTTTGGGAGGCGTTCCTTCGGAGGAGGGGGGGTTCTTACGCATGCGCTCATTTCAAAAACTCAGTAACAGTCTTTTGTTTCTCAGTCGATGAAAAGATCCTCTTTAGCACCTTTAACTAATGTTATTTCTTGACCTACAGAATTTGATGAATATGAAGTGCCCATAAGCTTGGATGTCATTGTGATTGGCAGTGGTATTGGTGGTTTGACTGCAGCAGCAACTTTAACCAAACTAGGAAAGAAAGTCCTGGTGTTGGAGCAAGACAAGCAGGCAGGAGGCCTGTGTAAGACCTTCACTGAGAAAGGCTTTGAGTTTGACGCTGATAAGAACCTCCGATGTTCATGGCGTTACATAAGTGAACAAATGCTGAGTATCTCAACTACTTTCACTCACTTAATGTGCATTTTTGTCAAAGGCTTCCATTATGTTGGACAACTTCATGAGAATGGCTTCCTGAAAGTTGCACTGGATCTGATCACTGATGGCCAGGTGCATTTTGCTGAGCAGGGTTCCCATGTGGACACTGTTGTTATCAGTAAAGGAACTCAATGTAAAGAATACACTATTTACAATGGCAAGAAACAGATGGAGGCTCATCTGAAGCAGTTTTCCCAATGATACTAAAGTGGTAGAGGAGTTCTTCAAAATCATGAAGGTATTTAGTTGATTGGTTCAGAAGTTTCTTATCAGGCATTAGAGTATGGTTTGTTACGAATTGTCTTTTCCTTATAGATCTGTTCCAAGAAGATCCATCTGCTGTGTATGTTGAAGATGGTCCCACTCTGGTTTGCTCGCTTCATATTGTGGAGTGGAATCGCTGACTTGATCTCCCCAATTTTCGGATACTTCCGCACCAGTACAACAGACATGGTCAAGACTTTTTATCAGCAACCGTGACCTCTTCACGTTGTCTTCTCAAATATTTTATGGTAAAAGAAATGTCTATATTGTGTTACCAAGTTATTTAGCCTTTTAATGCATTTGAGATTAAATGGAATTAACTCTTCCTTCAAGGTGTCCCACCCAAAAACTCCAGCCTCATGACTGATGCCCCTTTCCTGCACCACTCCAAGTGTGGTGTGTATTATCTTAAGGGAGGTGCTAGTGAGATCCCATACCACATCATCCAGGTTTTGGAGAAGCCTGGAAGAAGAGTCCTGGTCAATGCTCCTGTGTCCAGTATTTTAGTTGATGGAATACGTTTTTAAATGGTCCCAGTAGCTTCGTCTCTATTGCAATCAATAAAACGGTTTTATTGGAAAACTAGGTAAATGTGCTATGTGCATTAAAATATGAATACAACATTAAAAAGTCAACCATTGATGGGTTTTGTTGATGTACCGCAACTACAGAATGAACCTCTAACAAGTCATCAGAAATGTCCGAGCTTGCTTAACGACAACCAGGAACTAACTGTGCATGTAGTCAATTGACTGTTTAATTTACATCAAGCTGCCAGAACTAGGTCTTGAGTCTTGTGTAGTCAGACTTGACAGCCCAAATGATTTTGGAGAAAATTGCAATTTGTGTCCCAAAATAATACTACTACCTTGTGCACTATTCATCTAAAGTTCTTAATTCACTGACTTGGTAACTTTTCATGGTATGTCACTAGATGTCAGCATTTTAGTTTAAGGAGTTTTAGCCAACAACTGGACCCTACTGTTCCTGAATTTCAGTTGGGAATGAGAGGGGTACTTGATTACATTAGCAAGAAATTCTGTACACAAAATAGACTGCAGCCCATTACACTGCAGAATTAAAATGATTACACTATTTTTGGGATGTCCATCCCTTTGTTTTGGTTGCACATGGTTGTAAAAACTGTTTTCTATAGGTGGAACTTTTTTTTGCCTAAAACGATGAGCTGGAAGCTAGAGCATTTCAGCGGTGCTGTTAAACCATGTGATCTGAAACTGCTATTGAATTATATTGCTTTTTAGTATTGTGAGGGAATCATTGAATCAGTCACTCAGTTTATTATGGGTTGTTCACTGAGTCTTAACATTAAATTCTCTCATTTAAAGTACAGATATTGAAAGGACATCAGCTAAATAATCAACGCATCTTGTTTTTAAACAACAGGTAAGACAAAACAACAGCATAATTTATAAGCTACTGTGCTTAAAGACTTTTTTTCCCCCAGAAAATGGCAAGATATTATTGATCCATCAATCATGATTGCAAATTATACTTGTCTAGCTTATGTTTATTGTTATATTAAGTTCACTTCATCTCCCCTTTTTTCATCAGAATGGAGAAAAGTCTACAATTGACTTTTTTTTTTTTAAATGTATGACTCTACTGTAATCACTAAAAATGTGCTTTGTGATCTAGTTTGCATGATTTGTAGTTCATTGCATATGTTATGGTGCTTTGGATGCCTGAATTGCCTTCACACACAACTGCCACTGACTGAATGGACTGCAAAGCAGTTCCTTTGCTTTCAAATGCAGCCAGTAGGCCAGTATTTACGCATGCATATTTGCATGATGAAATGCAGTAACTCACAACATAAACACATTTGCCCACCTCAGAGTCGATTATCTTGAGGAAGAGTTTGCTTTATAAGCATGATTGTCTAAAGTCAGCTCAGTCTCATTTTCCAAAATAATCAATGGTGCCAGTTTATCACTTTACAATCAGGTCTTGAAATATATTTAAAGTACATCAATGAACTATCTGATTTATCACCAACACAATTTACAAACATTGATCCAAGTACAGATGAAGTGATATTAAAAAGATTACATTAGAGTAAGCTGATAAGGAGGGAAACATTTCTCCAAGTCAATACAAAATGTCAAGCTGATTTATTTACTCGACCGGATTATAAAAAACAAATACTTGAGTTTCTACATTAGTTCACATTTTATGCAAAACAGCAGTTAATCGTTATAAACAACTAACGCAAAGCAATCAGTTTGCAAGTCTGATTGAATTAAGTGTCTCCTCCCACAACTTACACTAGTAAATAGGGCCTTATCTCAATCACCAATAACAGCTGCCTGCAGTCTTTGGAAAGAGCTGCTGCTCGAGCTTTTAATATCTTATAAAGTGTGAAATCTCCAGCAGTCACTCTTAAAACTGAAAACACCAACTGCTCTTTTTCCAGTAATTAAAGATGTGGTGGATTCTGCTTTTCTTAGAATGGCTGGTGGACTGGGCTCGTGGCACATTCTGGTATTTGTTTGGCAGGAGAAGTGGACTGTGCAAGGAGACTATCAGTCCTCCTGGCCCACTAGTTGTAGACCAGAAGAAAAAGTACAAAGTGCTCCGGAAAGGTATATAAACTTTAGAGGTGTTGCATGCAAGTGAACCATGCTGATTGCAAATGAGAGGTGTCCATTATTAACCAATAATATTTCTTGGCCTACAGAATTTGATGAATTTGAAGTACCCAGAAACTTGGATGTTATTGTGATTGGCAGTGGTATCGGTGGTTTGACTGCAGCAGCAACTTTAGCCAAACTAGGAAAGAAAGTCCTGGTGTTGGAGCAAGACAAGCAGGCAGGAGGCCTGTGTAAGACCTTCACTGAGAAAGGCTTTGAGTTTGATGCTGGTAAGAACCTCAATGATGTTCATGGAGTTACATAAGTGATCAAATGTTGAATATCTCAACTTCTATAATTTACACAATTTGTCAAGGCTTCCATTATGTTGGACAACTTCATGAGAATGGCTTCCTGAAAGTTGCATTGGATCTGATCACTGATGGCCAGGTGGATTTTGCTGAGCAGGGTTCCCATGTGGACACTGTAGTTATTGGTAAAGGAACTCAATGTAAAGAATACACCATTTACAATGGCAAGAAACAGATGGAGGCTCATCTGAAGAAGCAGTTTCCCAATGATACTAAAGCAGTAGAGGAGTTCTTCAAAATCATGAAGGTATTTAGTTGATGGTTCTGAAGCTTCTTATCAGGCATAAGAGTATGGTTTGTTACAAATTGTCTTTTCCTTATAGATTTGTTCCAAGAAGATCCATCTGCTGTGTATGCTGAAGATGGTCCCACTCTGGTTTGCTCGCTTCATATTGTGGAGTGGAATCGCTGACCTGATCTCCCCAATTTTCAGATACTCCCGCACCAGTACAACAGACATGGTCAAGACTTTTACCAGCAACCGTGACCTCCTCACTGTTTTTTCTCAAATATTTTATGGTAAAAAAAAAAAAAAAAGTCCCAAGTTATTTTTCCCTTTTAATGCATTTGAGATTAAATAGAATCAACTTTTCCTTCAAGGTGTCCCACCCAAAAACTCCAGCCTCATGATTGATGCCCTTTTCCTGCACCACTCCAAGCGTGGTGTGTATTATCCTAAGGGTGGCGCTAGTGAGATCCCATACCACATCATCCAGGTTTTGGAGAAGCATGGAGGAAGAGTCCTGGTCAATGCTCCTGTGTCCAAAATTTTAGTTGATGGAAAACAAAGTGCATGTGGTGAGTTATGAACTAGGGCTGTGTCACAATGTTTTGTCTTGCTCTTATGGCAGTAAGCCTATTTGTACTGAAACTGGCCTTACAAAAGTGGTAGCATCCACTATATATTTGGCTCCAGTAACTTTCAGATGCATGACACAAACAAGGGCTGTCTCTTTGCTTAGGAGTGGCTGTGAATACCGGAGGTAAAGATGTTGAAATCTGGGCTCCTGTGATCATTTCAAATGCTGGCATGTTCACCACCTTCAAGAAGCTTCTGACTCCAGAGATCCAAGCAAATCGAAGTAAGTGACAGAATGTCTTCAAGTGGTCTAATGTACTTTACCCATGTACCCCCCCCCCATGTATTAATAAGCATTTTCTGCTTCTCGCAGAGATCCAGGATTATGTTCATACCCTAAAGCCAGGCAAAGGCTTTTTCCAGGTGTTTGCAGGCTTTAATGCCACTAAGGAAGAACTGGGAATCTCCTCAACCAACATGCGACTCTATAAGAGCAACAACATGGATGAAGAGTAGGCATTCAGTCAAATCACTTTCTTCAGTATGTTAAGTTAATCTTTATACTCTCCATGAACTAACAATTGACTTTCTTATTTAGCATGGAGGAGTACTTTGACTTTGACAAGGAGGACGCACCTGACGGCATCCCCATGATGTATATTTCCTTCCCCTCTGCAAAGGATCCCACCTCGTGCACTCGTTTCCCAGGTTAATTTCTTCTCTGTATTTTGTACAACCGGAACCATCAAAGTAAACTTTAACCATCAAAGTAAACCAACTAAAGTGTAACTTATTATTGGTTTTGTTTTAGGGCAGTCACGCATGGTGATCCATACTATGGTCAATCCAAAGTGGTTTGGACAGTGGAACAATCTCAGTGAGACTGAAAGAGATGAAGAATATGAAAGATACAAGATGAGATTTGCTAATCATCTCTTTGACTGGGCGTGTGTCCACTTCCCCAAGCTGAAAGAGAAGGTTTTTTTTTTTTTTTTTTTCTTTTTTTTTTTCTTTCCCTCTCCTGTCCTATGAGTGCTGCTTGATTAACTAATAAAGTGACAAATGTAACTTGGCTGATCTGTTTCCTGACTTTTGTAGTTGGTGATGTTGCATGCAGTCAGTCCCATCAACATGCATGGGCTGGGGGCCACATATGGGTCCATGCTGTCTGCAGAACACAGTCTGGAGAGATTCGAACCTCTGAACATTGCCAAGATCAGGTGCAACACTCCCATCAAGAACCTCTACCTGTCAGGTAATATTCCTTATAACTTTGTTAAAAGCTCTCAGGTAGCTATTTTGGCCCATTACAATGTCATACAGGGTGACTACTTGAGTGTATATGACTGGCTGTATACACTACATAACCTATTTTATATATAAAATATAAAATTCCCCCCCCCCGACAGGACAAGATGTCTTTTCTGGTGGCTACTCTGGTGCTCTGCATGGTGGTCTTCTCTGTGCTTCAAGTGTTGTGGATCATTGTCTGTATGTTGACCTTCTACTCCAACAAAAGAAACTTAAGCGGAAGGTGGTCAAGAAACTAGAGTGAGACTATATCTATACAGGAAAAGTTATGGTCTATTGACTATATCCTCTTGATGCTGTTCATCTTGATTTGCTGTATGTCTGTCCCCTCTGTTGCAACTCTGAATAAAGCTGTGACTACTGCACAATGTGTTCCTGGTAATATATGGTATTGACGTGTAGTGGAATTTACAGTTGGAGACCAGATGATGAATACAGACCTGGAGTCAAGGTTTAAAAATCAAAGAATCTTACTGTAGAGTAGTTTCAGTAGTCCGCTTCAACACTCCCAAGGAGTTCATAGGCTGTCCTGCGTACACATTCAATACAGCATCAATTATACTAACAGAATCAACCGTCATTGCTTCAGGTTGACTGATTCTGATTGGTTAAGAAATAAACTGAAATGTCCACATGGACTGATGGGCAGAAGCACATCTCAAATTATACAGATGAAAACGCAACCCTGGTTTAAGCACAGAGTGACCTCAGGTCACAGAACTGCTCTTCTAGGTGCCAATTTGTTAGGGGGTAAAAAAACAAGTCCTTCATGCAGGGTGCCAGTTCATCTTCACAAATGCTCTGTAACAAGAATACCAACATGCATACAGATATTGCCCCTTGAAGTTTGTGAGCTCTAACACTAAACAGGATACATCCCCAAAACATCTTGATAAGTATCTATCTTGGTAGTCTAGTGACTTAAAGATGTAGTAAAAATAGCTAGCTAATCATATTCTGGAGGTCATTGAAATCCATTTACTACTTGGGATTAATACTGAGTATTAATTTGATTAAATCAAAAGAAACATTGAAGAGACAGTGGATTCCAGAATCCACCCCTTTGAGATGCATGAGTTTACATCATGCTGCCAGAATTAGGTCTTGTGTAGTCAGACTTGACAAACCAAATGGTTTTGCAAAAAACAGTTTGTGTCCCAAAATAATACTGCTACCTTGTGCTGTTCACTTAAAGTTCTTAAAAATGGTAACTGTTTATGGCCTGTCACTAGATGGCAGCATTTTCTAGCTTTAGTTTATTGTAAGGAGTTTTAGCCAACAACCAGACATTATTGTTCCAGAATTTCAAGTTTGGATGGGATGGGTACTTAATTACATTAGCAAGATACAAATTATGTACACAAAATAGATTGTAGCCCATTACGCTGCAGAACAACAATGGATTACACTATTTTGGAATGTTCATCACTTCATTTTGAAAGGGCATTATGTTGTGAAAACTGGCTTCTCTGTGAAACTTAGTTTGCCTAAAAAGATGAGCTGGCAGCCAGAGAAATTCAGCTGTGCCATTAAACCGTGTGATCTGAAACTGCTCAGATTTTGCACAGATTTTTGCTAGTGTTCATTTATCATAAGATATATCAAGGAACATCCTTAATCATATCTAAAAGAAAATGGTGGGATTTTACTTGAATCAAAAGCTCATTTTAAAGGGCACCTATTATTTCCATTTTTACAAGGTGTAATTTAAGTCTCAGGTGTCCCCAGAATGTGTCTGTGAAGTTTCAGTTTAAAATACTTCACAGATAATTTATAAATACATGTTGTAAATAGAGTGGTGCAGGTATGATGTCACTTTGTAGGCCAACCCGGAAGTTAGTGCCACACGGGTTCTCTCGATTGAAAGCCTATGCATTTTTCCCATAGACTTTTGGAAAATCACAAAAAATAAGCTCTGTATTTAAAAAGGGTTATGATACTTACACGTTTTGTCCATTAATTTCCACAGATGAACATAACTTTTATGATGTTTGAAGCCTAAATGCCAGAACTAAAAAGCTAAAAGTAGGCTATAAACGAACTACACCATGGTCGCTCGACTTCAACATCACCATCACTAAGCTTCCGACAACTCTTTCAGTTTTTATATAAAAACATTTTCCCAGCATGTTTGAGTTAAAATAGTTTATAAGAGTACAATTATGAGCATAATGAGGCTGTAAAAGCAGACTGAGCTCACCTTCTCAGAGTGATGACAATTAATGTCCCTGACCGCCTGTGTAGTCCCATTTAGCCACTTGTTAGCAATTGCCTTTTTCAAAACACATAACAGCTTAAAAAAAATTACAAGTGGGGTAATACTGATGCATTTTATGTCGTAGAATAAAATGTGAAACTGTCTTGAGCTTGCGTTCACCACAGACCTAATTTCAGCCATTTAACCAAAATCCCATTCAAAAAACTAGGGCTGGGTAAAAAATATTGATTTCTCAATTTTAATCGATTCTCATTTTTACGAACGATATTGATTCTTAAATCCCAAGAATCGATCAGTCTAGTCTGATTTCAGTTGATGAATGAGCAGAATATGTAGCGCCTCCCATCCAATAAATCACAATAATCTTTGTGCTTTGTTACTTTTGATATGAAGCAAAGTCTCATATTTCAAATGACTTCCATCTTATTATGAGATTCAAAAAATAAATATCGTTTTGGCACTGTTTAATGTGGCATGACAGATCGCTTTAGCACCAAAGAGAAGCGGCAGCACGGAGCGCATGTGAACATCCTCTCCTCCGCTTTAATACCAGTTACAGCGCGAAATAAACATGAATAAACATCTGAAGGTATGTTAAAATATACAGTACAACTTACCGAAATCCGTATCATGTCTCGTGTAATAGCTCAATCAGTGTTTCAACCTCGGAAAGACGTCAGTAAAACAGCTTGTAAACAATGTCACGTAACGTCATATTTACCTCAGAAAAACATATTCAGTGACCATAAACTCAGTCAGCTAGAAAAATGAACTCTAGAGAGCAACATTCTGATAAATATAGATATGCATCGATATATTTATTATAATTTTTGATGTTCTTCAATATTTAATGCATGTTTGAATAAATCAGTTATGACAGTCGCTTTTTAAATGTTTATATTTCCAAAAAATGAATTGGAGTAGAAATAAACTTTATTTATAATAAAAACATGGAGTGTAATTTAATTGTTTGTATATAAATAAGTTAATTTAACCTTCAATATTATTAGAGTAGTACCAACTTATATGTGTAGTTTACAGCATTAGTTGAGAGATTTTTTTCCTCTAGAAAATTTGCCATGTACTGTAACTGAAATACTACATCCAAAATAATCGATATCGAATCGAAATCGTAATTGAACCTAAAGAATGTGAATAGTAATCGAATCGAATCGTGAAAATTGTGTCAATACCAAGCCCTACAAAAAACCCATTGACTTCGGGGCGATGGAACCGGAAGTGTTAAAATGCTAACTCGCTTCCGCATTTTGGCCTACAAAGTGATGTCATACCTGCACCACTCTATACCCATTTCTGACTACAGTCCAGAACATGCTGTTTTCGTGCATGTGCCTTTAAATGCAAATGAGCTGCTGTGCCCCGCCCCCTCTCTACGATCACGGCTCTGGATCACGGTTCCTCCCCAGTCTCTTTTTTATAGTCTATGTTCCTGCCTCAATCGGATTTTCTGCCAAAAAACAAGGCATCTGTTTGATTTTGATTATCATCTATGTCGTGATCACTCTCACGGATAGCATAGTTCTTTCATCATTAAAGTTTATTATTTCCACGCGTTTTAAAGCTATATCAGTTTAAACTTCTAATGGATTGTTTTCTGAGCAGACTAGCTGGCTGTCAGACGTCAAGTCTCGTGAGTAACTTCTCTGTCACATTTTTTGATTTGTTTAAATTGTCAAATACACACAGGGTTCTGTCACACACAGTTCACATAAACACAGTCATTTATATCTGTGAACGTAAATAGCAGGCAATGTTACAGAAATCATATGTGTATATTAGATCTGTGGCGCATTCCCTTAAAAAAATAAAACTAATACACTGCGTTCAGCGGCTCAGATGTACGTAAATGAAGACTGTTCCCTTTCGATACTTCACTCGTACTGCGTATGGGGAAAGGTCTCCTTTTTCCCCGTTACTGAAGCCTTTTTCAATAACGCAGTGTAACTGCATCGTCATTGGTTCACTCATAGACAAGTTGTTGAACCAATGACGGCACGGCATAGCTGCGCGACCTATGGCGACAGAGCGCGCGAATATTCCCGCCGAAATGGGCGGGGTTTAGGGCTATATAAGCGGGCGTTTCGCCATAAGATTTCAGTTCTCTCTCCTTCAGCGACGACTTCACATCGCTCCTCGCTGATCTCCGGCTGAAGCCTTCGCCGCCTGGAAGAAGCTCGCCTGGAAAGAAGCTCTCGCCGCCGTCGAAGAGGCTCCCGCAGCGGACTGCTGAGCTCGCCGAGGAAGAAGCGCCGGCGCCCTCGTCGACTGCCGCCTCGAGCGCCGTCTCGAGCCGCCCGCTTCCCGCTTCCGGCCGCCTGCCAGCCCGTCTCCTGCCGCCATCCGGCGCGCCTAAAAGAGTGATTTTCCCGCGGTTTATTGCCGCTCTAAAAGAGCTTTCCAACAGCGGTTTTCACTGCTCTAGCGGCCCTCGCCGCTCTAAAAGAGCCCCTCAAACGCCGTTTTCACGGCGGCGGCGTTGTTACAAATGCCGTGCCACTCGTGTGGCACATGCAGAGCCCCTCTGCATGACGACGACGGTCACGGTGAGTGCGTCGGCTGCCTGGGCAGACCCCATGCAGAGGCCGCGCTCACCGGGACCTCGTGTTCTCACTGTGAGAACATGAGTCTCGCCTCTCTGCGCTCGCGGATCGCCTTCTTCAGTGAAGGCGATCTCGCCGCTCGTGCCCTCCCGTCTTCTTCCTCCCGCGAGCCAGCTAGGAAGAGACGGAGGGGTAGAGCGGCCCAGTGCACGGAGTTGGATGACGTCACGCCGGCTTCCCCGCGTGCCTCACCCTCTCCCCCGAGAGAGCAGTCCCCCGTCCTGTTCTCCCGCCCTGAGCTGCGTCCCTCGGCAGATGCGAGCGACCTCATCTCTTTTGGCGGTTCTGAGGACTAGCCGCTTGATGACGTCATGTCTCTCGCGGCCTCTGAATCCGAAGGTTGGGCCGGTGATTCTGACCCCGCCCGCTTTCCTTCGCTGGAGCCCATTGACTGCAAGCCGGGTATGGATGCCGAGCTCTTCCGCATCCTTTCGAAAGCAGTAGAGGTTTTGGACCTCGAATGGGCTCCGCCAGAGGAGCCATCACGGAGCAGGCTCGATGAGTGGTTCCTGCCGGGTTCCCACCAGGCCCCTTGTCAACGCGCCGCACCGTTTTTCCCAGAGGTTCACAATGAGCTGACGAAGTCATGGCGCGCCCCGTATTCTGCCCGCCTATGTACTACGCATTATTCAGCTCTCACCTCTGTGGATGGCTCTGAAGAGAAGGGTTACGAGCATTTACCGCCCCTGGACGAAGCGGTGGCGGCTCACCTCTGTCCCCCCACGGCTGTGGGTTGGAAAACTAAGAGGGCCCTTCCATCCAAGCCCTGCAGGACCACTTCTGCCCTGGCTGGCAGAGCATATACGTCCGCGGGCCAGGCTGCCTCAGCGCTGCACGCCATGGCTATTCTCCAGGTGTTTCAAGCGAAGCTCCTCCGTTCTCTGGATGAGTCCGGCGTCGATGCACCTGCCTTCCGTGACCTCCGCAGCGCCACTGACTTAGCCCTGCGTGCCACAAAGGCCACAGCTCAGGCCATTGGACGATCCATGGCCAGCCTGGTCGTGCTTGAGCGCCATTTGTGGCTCAATCTGACCGAGATTAAGGAGATGGACAAGACGGCCTTTTTGGATGCCCCGGTCTCTCCTTCTGGTCTCTTCGGGCCAGCAGTAGAGAGCTTTACGGAGCATTTTACTGCAGCACAAAAGTCATCTCAGGCTATGCGACACTTCCTGCCTAAACGCCCTAGCTCCACGTCTGCTTCCAGCCGCCCCAAGTCTGTGCCGGCTCAGCAGAACAAAACTGCCCCTCTACCTCTCAGGCAGCACCACCCAAGGAACAGCGCCATCGTAAGCGCTCCTCCTTCCCGAGGCAATGTCAGGGACCCCGGCCTAAGATTACGCTGGACCCGACGCCTCCTAAGCCCTCCTGATATTTCAGGAAGGAAGAGGATGGGGCAAAGTCTCGCCACGGCCGGACCACCCCAAAAGCTCTTTCGTTCCACCCCCCTCCGCCTCGTTCAGCTCCGGGCGTGGGAGATATGTTCAGTGTTGTACTAACTGGGCCCAGTGCTGCGTCCATGCAAAACGCTATTCTTATGGCGAACACTATGAATATTCTACCTTCTCTAAGAAAGAGCGAAGTTCCTCTTCCACTCTCCCCGCTGCACGGGCCCCCGATTGGCGGCCCGTCACCCGATACCATTCAGCCCCTTGTCACGCGGGCCGAGGCCTGGCGGGCCATCCCCGGAGTGTCAAGCTGGGTTCTGGGAACCATAAGTCGAGGCTACTCGCTTCAGTTCGCCCGAAGGCCCCCGCGCTTCAGCGGGGTGCTTCAGACTTCAGTCAACACGGACGACGTTCATGTCCTCCGAGCCGAAGTCATGTCTCTTCTGAGGAAAGGAGCTATAGAAATAGTCTCCCCCTCAGAGAGCAATTCGGGGTTCTACAGCCGTTATTTTCTAGTTCCCAAAAAAGATGGCGGTCTCAGACCCATCTTAGATCTCAGGCTCTTGAACCTCTCCCTCATGAGACGGAAGTTCAAGATGCTAACGCTGAAGCAGATCCTCGCGCAGGTTTGCCCCGGGGACTGGTTCTGCTCGCTGGACCTGAAAGATGCATACTTTCACATCCAGATAGCCCCCCATCACAGGCGATTCTTGAGATTCGCGTTTGAGGGTGTGGCTTACCAATATATGGTCCTTCCATTCGGACTGTCCCTAGCTCCTCGCATTTTTACCAAGTGCATGAACGCAGCGCTTTCCCCACTGAGACAGATGGGAATCCGGGTTCTCAATTACCTCGACGACTGGCTCATCCTAGCCCAGTCACGAGCCGAGCTGGAGCATCACAGATCCGTGTTACTCAGCCACTTGGAGTGCCTGGGTCTCAGGGTCAACTTTGCCAAGAGCTCACTGCTCCCCAGCCAGCGTATAACGTTCCTGGGTGCAGTTTTCGACTCAGTCCGTATGACGGCTGTAGTATCTCCAGAGCGCGCTCTGGCCATTCAGCAGCTCGCGGCATCGGTCAGGAACAGAGCCTATTTCCCTCTGAAGTTTTTCCAGAGGATGCTAGGGCTGATGGCTTCCGCCTCCCCGGTTCTGCAGCTCGGCCTTCTTCGGATGCGGCCTCTGCAGTACTGGTTGAAGTTCCGGGTCCCTCCTCACGCCTGGCGGCACGGCCGCCTGCGTCTCAGGGTCAATCAGGCCTGTTTGGCGGCTCTGAAACCCTGGATGAACCCTGTATGGTTCAGCCAAGGGGTACCCCTACAGGCGGTGTCCAGAAGGACGGTGCTCTCAACGGATGCGTCCAACACAGGTTGGGGCGCTCTTTGCGAGGGCAGACCGGCCTTCGGCTCGTGGTCTCACGAGGAATGCCATCTGCACATCAACTGCCTCAAGATGTTGGCAGTAATTCGAGCCCTTCATGCGTTCCAGGCACACCTGACAGGGCGCCACGTCTTAGTCCAGTCGGACAGCATGACAGTGGTGTCATACATAAATCACCAGGGCGGTCTTTCGTCCAGCCGCTTATGCGCTCTGGCGAAGCGTCTTCTGGAATGGGCATCACCGAGGTTTCAGTCGCTCAGGGCGACTCACATACCCGGGAGAACAAACTTGGGAGCAGACATGCTATCTCGGAGCAATGTCCCCTCAGACGAGTGGATGCTCCACCCCCAGACGGTTCTCATGATCTGGGAGTTCTTCGGAAAGGCAGAGGTAGACCTCTTCGCTTCAGAAGGCAACTCTCACTGCCCAATTTATTTCTCGAAGGAGGAAGATGCGCTGGCCCATGTCTGGCCCAGCACCCTCCTTTACGCTTTTCCCCCGATCGCTCTGATCCCACAGGTCATCAGACGAATCAGGGAAGACAAGCACAGAGTCCTCCTGGTGGCCCCGCTCTGGAGGAGCCAAGTTTGGTCCTCAGAGCTGTTCAGGCTTTCCACAAAAGCTCCGTGGCCGATCCCCCTGAGACGGGACCTCCTCTCTCAGGCGAACAGGACGATTTGGCATCCCCAGCCAGAACTCTGGGCTCTGCACCTCTGGTCCCTCGACGGGAGCCTGCTAACCTCCCCGGGGACGTGCTGAATACCATTTCTCAGGCAAGAGCTCCGTCCACGAGACGCCTCTACGCCCAGAAATGGTCGGTCTTTGTTGACTGGTGTTCTACACGCAACATAGACCCAGTGGAGTGTGACGTATCTCCGATACTGTCTTTTCTCCAGGAGCGTTTGAATCTGGGTCGCACCCCTTCAACGCTCAAAGTTTACGTAGCAGCCATTGCAGCGTTTCACGCTCCTATCGCTGGCCAGTCAGTGGGACGAAACAACTTTGTGGTGCGTTTCTTGAGAGGTTCTAGGCGATTAAATCCTCCTCGTCCTCTCACTGTTCCCACCTGGGACCTCTCTTTGGTCCTCAGAGCTCTTAAAGGGCCTCCCTTTGAGCCACTGCGTTCAGCTGACCTCAGGCCCCTGACACTCAAAACCGCTCTGCTACTTGCACTAGCATCGGTTAAGCGAGTTGGTGACTTGCAGGCCCTCTCCGTGAGCCCTGCATGCCTTGAGTTCGGGCCCAACGACTCCAAAGTCGTTTTGAAACCTAGGCATGGCTATGTCCCTAAGGTGCTCTCGACTCCATTCAGAGCACAGGTTATTTCCCTCTCAGCGCTTCCTCCCTCGTCGGACGAGCAAGAGTTGGAACTACTCTGCCCTGTCAGGGCATTAAGGACCTACGTTGATCGATCACAGCCTTTTCGGCAATCTGATCAGCTCTTTATCTGCTTTGGTGGCCGCACCAAAGGGTCTTCGGTCTCAAAGCAACGTCTTTCGCGTTGGATAGTCGACGCTATTGCTCTTTGTTACTCCTCTATGGGCCTCGACTGCCCCATAGGAGTTAGAGCTCACTCTACTAGAGGAATGGCTTCCTCTTGGGCCTGGTCTAGTGGAGTTTCGATTAAAGACATCTGTGAGGCGGCCGGCTGGTCCTCGCCGTCCACTTTTGTCAGATTTTATCATTTGGACGTCCCGACCTTACAAGCTCGGGTCCTCTCGGTATGATCCAGCGGCCTCTATCGAGCTCCGCTTCATGCCACTCTGGGAGTTAACTCCCTTTTTGTAGTGTAACGAGGGTTCGACGGCTCCGGCCTTCTCACTTGTCCTCTGGTTCCCTCACGGTGCCCAAGACAAGTCCAGTCGTTCCCTGCCGTGGCACGGCGCGGTTGAATTCGTTCCCCATACGCAGTACGAGTGAAGTATCGAAAGGGAACGTACTCGGTTACTAACGTAACCTCGGTTCCCTGAGATACGGAACGAGTACTGCGTTACATGCCGTGCCACGAGGCTGCGGCTTCAGTGTCGTCGCTTCAGTCGAATGACCTGAAATCCTATGGCGAAACGCCCGCTTATATAGCCCTAAACCCCGCCCATTTCGGCGGGAATATTCGCGCGCTCTGTCGCCATAGGTCGCGCAGCTATGCCGCGCCGTCATTGGTTCAACAACTTGTCTATGAGTGAACCAATGACGATGCAGTTACACTGCGTTATTGAAAAAGGCTTCAGTAACGGGGAAAAAGGAGACCTTTCCCCATACGCAGTACGAGTGAAGTATCGAAAGGGAACCGAGGTTACGTTAGTAACCGAGTACGTTATGTTACTCTTACATCCAACAACAAAAGATCTCAATTACTTACCAGACATTGTTGTCCCTACAACTGCTCCATTGCGGAGAAAATGGCGGACACATATGACGCCACTTTCCCGCCGAAAACGCGCTCCCTCAGCTGGACTGAGTGGCAAAAGAACCTGCTGCGTGACTGGATTTAATAGGAGAACTGCGAAAACGAGAGTAAAGCTAACGAATTACAGTAAAGGTTGGAATTGAATGTGTTCCTTAAAACTTGTCAAATAAACCTGACCCATGGATATTGACATACAGCCAGAAGTCGTGTTTCATGACATTTATATGTGCCTGATTTCGACGCCGGGGAAATACATAAAGCAAATCTGCCTGTGAACGCTTTATATAACTCCAATAGGATTAAAGCAGCGTAATCACTTAAATGTTATATATATCGTCATATTGTCCAGCCCTAAAACTTATATAGTTTTATAGTTTTGTCAGTGTTTATTTAAAAACACCCAATTACGCAGAATATAAGATGGAAATATTTAATTGATGATTTTTCAAAATAATATATAACAATACAATATATACGGTATGATTTTACCTCAAAATCCAACAATTTGACACAAAATGATAACTGCAACTCCATATTTCTCTCCCTGGAGTCCAGCTGTTTCTGTGAATTGCGGCAATCCATTTGCTTTTTTTTCCCCTGTTGCTTTCTACAGTTTTTAAATATATACCTCAGGGTGTCAAAGGAATTTGTACAGTCAGTCGCAAAGCTCTTACCCGTTTTGGATGTGTTTTGTGTGTTTTTCGCGACATTCACGCTGAAAACCAATGCTGCCGCTCAGTCTTTTGCCACTTAGTGGTGTAACCGCAGTCTTAACGGTCGACGGTGACGTCACGTGCATACCCTCTATTGCTCGCTGAGGGCGGAAACTATGGTAACGAAGGACTGTCAGTCAGGTGTCGTGGGCGGGGCATGAGCAATGTGACGTCACATTCTTCAGCGAATCAAAATGGCTTGTCTAATGAGACTGCTTTGGTTTAAAGGGTTAGTTCACCCAAAAATGAAAATTCTGTCATTTACTACTCACCCTCATGCCGTTCCACACCCGTAAGACCTTTGTTAATCTTCAGAACACAAATTAAGATATTTTAGTTGAAATCCGATGGCTCCGTGAGGCCTCCATTGAGAGCAATGACATTTCCTCTCTCAAGATCCATAAAGGTACTAAAAACATATTTAAATCGGCTCATGTGAGTACAGTGGTTCAGTATTAATATTATAAAGCGACGAGAATATTTTTGGCTAAATATTGATGGCTGATTTCAAAACACTGCTTCAGGAAGATTCAGAGCATAAATGAATCAGTGTATTTTGGTGATATTTTGACCACTCAAATAGGAATTGTCCCCAATTTCCATTTCAGAAATCTGGTCACCTTAATTTAGCATAATAGGTGCCCTTTCATTTTAATGCCACTTACTGTTGTTTAAAATACTCGATTTTATTACTTTTAAACTTCATAGCTTACCATTGATACTGTTCAATATACAGTAGAGTGCTGCAGGAGTGACGTGTTTTTGTAAAAACCCCGAAATGAGTTATCGTTTTAGCACTTCTGTTTCCATCGTCCCTGAAGTCAATGAGGTTGTTTTTTTTTTGGTCAAATGCCTGAAATAAATTTGGTTAAGAAAATTTTCACTTTTTAAAAAAAAATAAAGCTTTTACTTGTCTTCTTAAATAGAACTACAGAATTTGTCAAGGACATTAAATGTCATCACGCCAAACAGGTAAACTCACCGTGTTTATTATAAACTCTGGCAAACTATTCTAAATCAAACTTTCAGAGAAAATGTTTTTTAAATGATAAGAGTTGTTGGAACTTAGAAGCTCAGTGATGATGACGCTGAAGTGAAGTAGTTTGTTTATAACCTGCATTTAGTTTTTTACTTCTGCAGATTGTATTTGGCTTCAAAAATTCACAAAAGTCGTGTTCATTAAGATTATCACGATGAAAAAACATGTAAGAATCATAAACTTTTGTTGGTCACAGAGCTCATTTTCTGCAATAATCCAAAAACCAATGGAAAAATCCTATTGGGTTTTTGTCGAGGGAACCAGGGCATTACAGAAACTACAGAAACATTATTATGCTATTCAGAATGTGGCCTAAATTTCTTTAGCAACTGATTTTTCTTTTTCTTCTTCACTCATGTTCACTCTGTAAATAGAACAGTCAATTCGACTGCGTTGCATTATGGGATATAGCGAGTGCTCGATGATCTGTTGAATGCTGCACATTTTGCACTGTATACACTGCAAAAACAGTTTAATGCATTTCTGGCCTGTTTCGTCTCTGTTTTCTTTCTTCATCTTTCTCGCCACCTCTGTTCAGTGTGCAACTGTGTCGAGTATAGATCACTGCACTAGTGTGTATGAGTGCAGCAGCAGGATGGTGTGCAAGGGCGAAACAAGCTATTAAAAGCTGCTGCTGCTGCTGTATAAATAGCCCATGCGTATAAACAACGACTCTGGCAGTATTAGATGCTGCGGCCAGCTCCCTGCAGGAAGCTGTTGATGTAAGCGAGCACGCTATCCATCTAAACCAAAGGTGAATGGTGCCCTGTGAATAAATCCAATTTTAATATTTAATAATAACACTGCAGTATAACTGAACATTGTTTTTCATTATCAGGATCGGCTCCCGCTGCTATTTCAGAAGCCGTGTGGATACCAGTCGTGAGTATTCGGTGGAAATTTGGGCTCTGATTTTGCCTGCTTTATGCAGATGGTGGCTGTTCCCTGTAGCTACTGAGGGGGATATAAATAGCAGCAGTTTCTGCCTCATCCTTCAGTGCGTCTCACTTCTGCGCACACACACACACTCATACACACTATACAAACACACTCTGAGTGTGGCTTTCGCTGTCTCCTTCATACATATACTCTCACCCCTTGCTCATCAGTTTGACTTCTAGATTAAAATATCCTTTCCTCTCTGCATTTCTAGCTCTGAGTCAGGAGTGAAAAATCATAAAGTGGATCTTGTTAATATCTTATTTGTTTCTCCTAGACAGCAATGAGATTAAATGGAGAGCAAATGGCACTCAAGGTGATGCAGGTGGGTTTTTGTGAACACTGTGTCTCCGTGGTGCTATCAACAGATTGCTCTGTTTGTTTCAGCACCCCATCCAGCTCGACACAGATGCATCATTGGTGAGTTTGGGACAGGACTGTGTGTCCAATCAAAAGCAGTTGGGGTGAGTGTTCAGGAGGCTGTTTAAAAGTCATTATTTTTGCTGTTGCATGTGGAGTCACTAGTTATGTAGAAATAGATAGATTCTATCTATCTATCTATCTATCTATCTATCTATCTATCTATCTATCTATCTATCTATCTATCTATCTATCTATCTATCTATCTATCTATCTATCTATCTATGTCATTCCATCTATCTGTTGTTCTATCTGTCATTCTTTCTGTCTGTCTGTCTATCTGTCTATCTATCTGTCGTTCTATCTGTGTCGTTCTATCTATCTTGTTCTATCTGTTGTTCTATGTCGTTCCATCTATCTGTCATTCTATCTGTCATTCTTTCTGTCTATCTATCTATCTATCTATCTATCTATCTATCTATCTATCTATCTATCTATCTATCTATCTATCTATCTATCTATCTATCTGTCTGTCTGTCTGTCTGTCTGTCTGTCTGTCTATCTATCTATCTATCTATCTCTCTGTCTGTCTGTCTATATATCTATCTATCTGTCATTCTATCTGCCTGTCTGTCTATCTATCTATCTATCTATCTACCTGTTGTTCTATCTGTGTCGTTCTATCTATCTGTCTCTGTCTGTCTATTGTTCTATCTGTCGTTCTATCTGTCGTTCTATCTATGTGTCGTTCTATCTGTCTGTCTGTCTCTCTGTCTGTTGTTCTATCTATGTGTCGTTCCATCTATCTGTCGTTCTATCTGTCTGTCTGTCTGTCTCTATCTATCTATCTATCTATCTATCTATCTATCTATCTATCTATCTATCTATCTATCTATCTATCTATCTATCTATCTGTCTGTCTGTCTGTCTGTCTGTCTGTCTGTTTGTCTCTGTCTGTCTATCTATCTATCTATCTATCTATCTATCTATCTATCTATCTATCTGTCGTTCTATCTGTGTCGTTCTATCTCGTTCTATCTGTCATTCTATCTGTCATTCTATCTGCCTGTCTGTCTGTCTATCTATCTATCTATCTATCTATCTATCTATCTATCTATCTATCTATCTACCTGTTGTTCTATCTGTGTCGTTCTATCTATCTCGTTCTATCTATCTGTCGTTCTATCTATCTATCTGTCGTTCTATCTGTGTCATTCTATCTATGTGTCGCTCTATCTATCTGTCGTTCTATCTGTCTGTCTCTGTCTGTCTATTGTTCTATCTATCTGTCGTTCTATCTGTGTCGTTCTATCTGTCTGTCTGTCTCTCTGTCTGTTTATCTGTCTATTGTTCTATGTGTCGTTCTATCTGTCTGTCTCTATCTAAATTCAAATTCAAATTCAAATTCAAAATTGCTTTATTGGCATGACTGTAAATAATACAGTATTGCCAAAGCATACATAAAACAATAATAAAAACATCTGTATAATAGAAGAAAATAATATCAAATATTATAATGCTATCAAATATTACAACATAACTTAAACTTAAATTAACAGTGTAACACAATATAACTATCTATCTATCTATCTATCTATCTATCTATCTATCTATCTATCTATCTATCTATCTGTCTGTCTGTCTGTCTGTCTGTCTGTCTGTCTGTCTGTCTGTCTGTCTGTCTATCTATCTATCTATCTATCTATCTATCTATCTGTCTGTCTGTCTGTCTGTCTATGTCATCTGTCTATATATCTTTCTATGTGTCATTCTTTCTATCTATCTATCTATCTATCTATCTATCTATCTATCATCTATCTATATATCTCTCTGTCTGTATCTTTCTATGTGTCATTCTATCTATGTATCTATCTATCTGTCTATTTTAATTTGATTGATAAGCCATTTTATATTATATTTAGCAAGATGGTAATGTTGCACTCAAGTCCTGGACCAGTTAGCAACCTGTCCTTTAGGATGGAATACAAAGAAATCAGTTGATTTTGGCTACGGAACATATTTACAGAAGTGTTTTTTACTCCCATACATGTGTGTCTCTGACATTGATTGGAAAGCTACTTTAAAGGCTCTCTGACAATACAACACACAGTTAATATGTGCATGATCACTGTGAGATATGGTCGAACTGCTCCTGTAGTGCATCTGTAGTGCTTGATATTTCATTAAAATTGATGAGCAGTTTATGAACTTACTTTTCCTCTATGTTGGGGAATGCGTAGATGCTTGACTTGCATCTTGCCACGAGGCACACTCTACTTCAAAAGCTTTCTGTTTGCAATAATAAGAGATTATTCCCATTTAGAAACATAATTTTAAATATATGAAGAGGAGTCCAAATGTCTGAGACCATAGTGAATAAATATTTGGACTAGTTTCAGAATTGACTGTAGCAGAAATAATATTACACTTATTTAATCAGTTCATCCACCAAACAGACCACATGATTAGTTATCAATTCTAGGAAATAAGTTATCTTCCTGGCCAAGAAATAATAACTTTTTCCTAATGTATACAGTACTTGCAGGGTAATAGCATGTAGCAAAATCAAAACGTTTAAAGCCACACCACATCTACACCATGTCGGCCATCGGACAGTTTTTGTTCCAACTAAGTTTTCTCAATGTGTTCCTCACCATCGGCTGAAGTTGGTCCTCATCGGCTTTTTTTCGGCCGATTCGACATGTTGAATCGGCGTCAGAGTTCGACGGTCAGTCGGGCCATCTGATCATTCTGATTGGCTGTTCAGCTATTGCTACCTGCTGGTACGGAAAGGCATTTCTTCTTACACAGGCACAGAATGGACGTGCTACTTGACTGTCAGGTATCGAGCGTCGGTTTGGTGTGTCAGGGCAACTTTGGACCCAGATACTGCCAATGTGAGCCAACCCCGCAGTCTGCTTTCATCGCTTTCATCATGGTGTGTTCCAGGCTTTAGTGACTTTGACTTGTGAGCGGCAAACACAGAAGCAATAAAGCGTGGATATAATGGTTTAATAGATGAAACTACAGGCAAGCTACATACAACTAAACTACGCAAAGATTATATACAGAATATATAAAGAAAGAGAGAGAGAGAGAGAGAGAGAGAAGAGAATAGAAAGATTACAATCAATTAACCACGGCCTATGACAAACATCAAAAAATTAGGGTCACCTTAAAAGGGGCACAACTTAAAGACGCATCTACAGGCTGCAAAACAGATACTTGCATTGACTTTGGTTGCTGAACAAGTCCAGATGCAATAGAGTCCGAACATTTTTGATGATTTTGTTAGGAGTGCGCTGAAGCATTCATTGGTTTCTTCTGGATGGTCCACGTTGAATCCAACAAAGTTAACTCGAAGGTAAAGTAGCCGGAAGAAGTCAGGAAACGTTGTGCCTCAAAAGAGATTGAGCAAAGGTATGTGTAAGTAGGGATCTTTGAAGGCCCTATCAGTCACACCCATTTTTTTTAAATGGCCAATCAGAGGTGTGAACTTTTGAGCAGGGAAGGTCTCTGTCTTCCTTCACATGGTATTTGCATGTTTATGGTGGCTTGGAGAATTTTTGTGCAGTGTTACACCAAAGTGTGTATGATGCATTTTATAGAAACATACTATACGCCGTCAATTAAGACACGAGAAGAGGATTATTTCAATACCAAACAGATGGAGTCTGCAACAATTAAAAACAGTGATACATACTTACACCTGGATATAAGCATTTGGAGCTTCGCTACTGCAACTACAAAGGTATAACTAAGCTAATATGGCATAGGGACATGCATAAATCACAGGAACATACTTTAGACAGTTGGGACAGTTTGATCGTGGGTAAAATTGAGCCAATGTCCTATGTGTATTGCAAGTTTCATAGTAATCTAGACCAAATGGTTGGTGATGGGGTGTTTTAAAGTTTTTAACATCCATCTTTTCCCTAGTTGACGAGTTTGTTTGCCCATATAATCTTTAAGCTATTAAGGTTAAACATATTTGGCTTGCTGTCCAAAGTGGAGGGGCCTGAGGAAGCAGCTTCGACTCGAGCTTAGATATACCCCCCAGTTGGACTACTAATTCTTGGAAGACGAGTATGGTAGCAAAATGCCTAAATTATGTTGGTGGAGATGGGGAGGTGGAGGGATGCCAAAACAGCTGATTCCAAAGCAAGGTGAATGGCTGCTTATGTACTCCAGCAGTTAATTGAAAGATTAGATGGTTTCACTCCTCCCGAAATTACGTTTAAGAACTTCACTTAAATTAGATTTTAAATTCTTGATTTTAAATGTAGTCTCAGACTTTTAGACTCCTCTGTGTTATTACTGTAAAAAAAAAAAAAAAAAACAGTTGAGTATACTTAATATCCCATACATCCATCCATCCACTCCTCCCTCCCTCTCTCCCTCGACTAATTTATAGTTAACTTACAAGAGCATTTGAATTCAGCTTAAATCATATGTTGTATGAGGGCTGTGATTAAAACCTACCTGACTGAGTAAAAACTTTCTCAGCTTAAATTTGGACCCAACTGTTCTACATTTTGCGATAATTGACAACATTTCACTGTTCATTCCACCCCCTGTTGGGCTTATTATTCTCAGCTTCCAGAATGATTTAGCACAAGCCTGCCTGCTTGTTTTGACTTGAACAGGAATAGAAATGCATGTAGGATACTGGTGTGTGCAGCTATTAAGAATTATTTTCTTTAACAGCAATGCGACTTGTATAACCTTGTTTTTCTTTATGTCATTGCCATATTCATATTAGTTCAGTTTAAAATCAATAGTATCAACATAAACTAACTACATCAGCAAGTGAAAACTGCTTCGTTAGAAATAATATGTAATGAATATGTATTGTTTATAGTTTAGAAGCTACTGTGTTGTAAATTCTTCATGTATTTGAAGTTTGTTTTCCGTATTGTTGATTGTTTAGGTAATTGCATTACACATAGCATGTTGTTACTGCAATGGTGCATATTCTAAATAGCATGTAAACTTGGTTCAAGTTCACCTGCAGACAAAAATATAGGATGAGAAAATTGTATGCATGGGGATTAGAAATTTTTTTTTCTCATCATATTTTTGTAAGGACTTTGTTTCTATTGACCATTCGCAAAGACCCGCCCCCTTTAGTTACTGTTGCTATGTCCGACAAGCCATGCCGATCTCACAAATACATTGCAGAGCAAAGACAATGTGTCGACAGACAAGACAAAGCAGGTTACTTTTGATATGAAACAAAGTCTCAAATTTTGTCATTTTTAAAGACATTTAAACAATAAATACCATGTTGTGGCTCTTTAATGTGATGTGACAGACCGCTGTAGCGCCTCAGTTCAAGCGGCTTGTGAACCGATCATCTCTTCCTACTAGTTCATTTATAGCATAAAATAAACATGAATGAACATCATAAGGAATGTTGTTTCAACCTCATAAAGATGTCAGTACACACAATTTTTCAAGTTCAAGTCCACCGGCGTTAATCTACTAACTCCCCTGACTGCTTTGTCAGACAAATTGGCAGATTCGGTGTTATGATTGGTTAGATCGCCTGTCAGTCAAACTCCTGGTGAAGAGTCAATTAAAATCACTGGTGGATGTTTTTAGTCTAGTCTTCTTTATCATTGATGAAACCTAAAAACTATTCATCAACAAACATTTTCATTAGTTATTTATTGGAGGAGACGAATACTGAATGCAAGTCAGAGAATGAGTGAAAATGTAAGATCATTCTGAAGTTTTGTGATCAGTCAAGGCCTGTGGGCAGCCTAAGAACTGTCTAATGAAATATCCTGCTCACTGTGTCCATAACACTCAGTGTTTATCGGCACATTGTTTTGCAGTGAATCAGACAGGCCGATTCTGCATGGTACTTAGTAGTTTATTATCCAGCTGTGCATACAATATGCCCCTTCTCGGAAATCTTTTGCATTTAGGGGAGGACTAAGTCTTTTTCTCTGTACGTACGTACTTCACCGTGAAATGGTCTACACTCCATCACCGCCCGCTCATGATTGTTTTTCCATTTTAATGGACTGCTCTAAACTTTACCTTGGAGAGTGTCCCCGCTGTGCTGGAGTCCTTTGTATTGGCGCGGTGCCGTTGTCTCTGGATGGACCATCCTGTCTGCAGGCGGTGTGCGTGTTTGTGAGCAATTCATCTTTCTGAATTGAGTCTGTCCCATTATTCCCATTCCAATTCCCCATCCTGAGCGTCTCTCAGCAAACAATCATGACATTCCTACAGGTGCAAGCTTAACTTGGGAATTCACATTAAAATACCTCATGGGTCATTAACACTCAATGGATTTTATATAAATTAATAACAAGGGTTATTTTAGATATAATAGTGGAGGTTTTTCTCTTTTCAAATGCACAGTGAAGACTGATTTGCTGGTTTACTGACTGAATCCCACTTTACCAAAGTCTGTGTATTTGATTGATGATGCTCCTGGTGTGCAGTATTTTGATCAGACTGATGAAAAAAGCAGTGCACAGTGTCCCTGTCCTTGGGCTATATTGGTAAGACACTGAGACACCGATGCTTTCGGGAATAGCTGAGACATTGTGAAATGCATTGTGAAGACTTCCTATGCTGAGACGGACCACTTGTTGAAAAAAGAATAAGAAAAAGGAGACATTCCAATGCTGAATATGGTAGCTAAAGAAAAGGAAGATGTTTTTTGGCGGCACAACTTTTTATAGCTCATGAGATATGTGTCAAGATCAAATGTAATGCATGCACATTTTGTCTGATTTGAAGTAGCCAAAATTATGATTTTATTTGACATTTGAAATGATGTTGGTTTGGAAGCTCAGTTTTGAAGAATTGTCTATTCAAGCAGACAGGAGCTTGCATTCCTATTACCTTGTGGCCAAGAACTGCCCATTTCTACAGGAAGAGTCTGTCTGTCTGACCAACATGTAAAGTGACCAGACACAGTTTTCAGGGTTGTGCAATTTATTTAGTAATGAATTATTTTTTATTTATTTCAAGCCAACATAAATATGTTGGCTTCTTATTTATTTTTACCCAAAAATAAAAATTCTGTCATCTGCTCACCCTCAAGTTGTTCCAAACCTGTGTGAATTTCTTTCTTCTGCTGAACACAAAAGAAGATATTTTGAAGAATATGGGTAACCAAACAGTTGATGGGCCCCATTGACTTCTGTAGTATTTCCCCCCCATACTATGAAAGTCAATGGGATCCATCAACTGTTTGGTTACCCATATTCTTCAAAATATCTTCTTTTGTGTTTAGCAGAAGAAAGACATTCATACAGGTTTGGAATAACTTGAGGATGAGCAAATAGTTCCCACTAGCTGCCTTAAAGGGTTAGTTCACCCAAAAATGAAAATTCTGTCAATAATTACTCACCCTCATGTTGTTCCACATCCGTAAGACCTTTGTTCATCTTCAGAACACAAGTTATTTTTCATAAAATCTGATGGCTCAGTGAGGCCTCCATTGCCAGCAAGATAATTAACACTTTCAAACGCATCGGATTTCATCAAAAATATCTTAATTTGTGTTCTGAAGATGAACAAAGGTCTTACAGGTGTTAAACGACATGAGGGTGAGTAATTAATGACAGAATTTTCATTTTTGGGTGAACTAACTCTTTAATTCTGTTGTTTACAAGTGACAGGTTTATTTGAAATAACATGTTTCTAAGTTCCTCAAACAGAACTATACTTAGTATTTTTCAAAAACCATTGGCTATTCCTGTGATTAGTTCTTTTTCAGAAGTGCTTGTTGTATTAACTTTGTTTCCAGGATGACTGATAAAATCGTGTAAAGCCAACCAATCAGATTAGAGCTTGCCAGATGCTCCAGACAGTCACTGAAGAACAGTGGGCAGCTCTGCTGTCTAAGGCTGAGACTAATATGACAGCATCCACAGAGATAAACCAAATACATGCCACCCCAGCTCCAAACAAAAATCCCGTACAGAGATGACATCCACAAGGGCTGTCAGGGCTGACGCTGCTAAGCTCTCCTGGGAAGTGGAGCTGCTAAACTAGGTCACACACAAGGTATAAAAGTTTGAAATAGACTTTTTGGCAGAATTAGGAAGGGGCCAAGGGGGAGGATAGAAAGAAAACATTCCATTCTCCTTCAGGACCTGGTTAGGTTGAGAGATGGTCCCACTTGAATTTAAACTGTGACACGTACAGATGTGACTGGGACTGAACAACAGCTCAGGCCTAATACACACTGTTGCTTCCAGTATTATCTAGTTTATTTTGCTTTTCATTGTATTTCAACGTGTCTGAAATATCCTTTTCGTATTATAATAGCAAAATATAATACTTTTACTCAGTAAGTATACATTAAATTAATCATAGATGACTGTAAAGGCATTTATAGTGTTAAAAAAGATTTTTATTTCAAATACACTGATCAGGCATAATATTATGACCACCTTCCTAATATTGTGTTGGTCCCGCTTTTGCTGCCAAAACAGCCCTGACCCGTCAAGGCATGGACTCCACTAGACCCCTGAAGGTGTGCTGTGGTATCTGCACCAAGATGTTAGCAGCAGATCCTTTAAGTCATGTAAGTTGTGAGGTGGAGCCTCCATGGATCAGATTTGTTTGTTCAACACATCCCACAGATGCTCGATTGGATTGAGATCTGGGGATTTTGGAGGCCATGTCAACACCTCAAACTCGTTGTTGTGCTCCTCAAACCATTCCTGAACCATTTTTTCTTTACGGCAGGGCGCATTATCCTGCTGAAAGAGGCCACAGCCACCAGGGAATACCGTTTCCACAAAAGGGTGTACATGGTCTGCAACAATGCTTAGATGGGTGGTACGTGTCAAAGTAACATCCACATGGATGGCAGGACCCAAGGTTTCCCAGCAGAACATTGCCCAAAGCATCACAATGACTCCACTGGCTTGACATCTTCCCATAGTTCATCCTGGTGCCATGTGTTCCCCAGGTAAAGCGACGCACCCGACCATCCACGTGATGTAAAAGAAAACGTGATTCATCAGACCAGGCCACCTTCTTCCATTGCTCCATGGTCCAGTTCTGATGCTCACGTGTCCACTGTGGGCGCTTTCGGCTGTGGACAGGGGTCAGCATGGGCACCCTGACTGGTCTGCGGCTATGCAACCCCATACGCAACAAACTGCGATACACTGTGTATTCTGACACCTTTCTATCAGAACCAGCATTAACTTCTTGAGCAATTTGAGCTATAGTAGCTCGTCTGTTGGATCGGACCACACAGGCCAGCCTTCGATCCCCACGTTCATCAATGAGCCCTGTCCACCCACAACCCTGTCGCGGGTTCACCTCTGCTCCTTCCTTGGAGCACTTTTGATAGATACTGACCACTGCAGACCGGGAACACCCCACAAGAGCTGCAGTTTTGGAGATGTTCTGACCCAGTCATCTAGCATCACAATTTGGCCCTTGTCAAACTCGCTCAAATCCTTACGCTTGCCCATTTTTCCTGCTTCTAACACATCAACTTTGAGGTCAAAATGTTCACTTGCTGCCTAATATATCCCACCAACTAACAGGTGCCGTGATGAAGAGATAATCAGTGTTATTCACTTCACCTGTCAGTGCTCATAATGTTATGCCTGATCGGTGTATGTATATAATATATATATCATTTTAATATCTGGTAAATTCTATTCTACATTTTTTTACTTTCAATTTCTTTGTCATTAATTTCATATTTGTGTACAATTACAATTATTTTTATAACAAAACTCCACAATATAACATGCTAAACATTTTAGAAGACGATTTAAAAAAAAGTGTAAAATAATGGTGACATCCCAGTCATGTTTGTCAAGTATGCAAAAGCTCTCTGTGCTTGTTAAATGAAATGCCTGCCTGACAGAGTGAAGGGGAAAAAAACTTCCTTTTTTTCCCCCCTTTCCCTTGTCTCTTGTTTCATGTCCCTTGGGTGCTTGTTACTGGCGAAGAGATAAACTCCTATCAGAGAGTTTTAATTGGATCAATTTAATTACTGAGAGCAGCTTCATGTGATGTGAAGCATATTTATTGGCACTAAAGTACATTTGCACCTCACAGCAATATTTTTTTTTTCTTAGTGTTTCAAAAGACAACAGTTGGAGTTTTAACACAGGTCTGTTCTTTACTATGTAGTTCCACTTAAGTCCACTTTTTTTTCTTCTTTTTTTTTTTTTTGAGAAGGGGTTAATTTGTCCTGGACCAACTCAGAGATCTATTTGATCTATTTTAGTGGATCCTCCTAACGCCTCATAGTGTGGGATTACGTTATTATGGGATAATGAATGCCCCGTTTCCACCTGGTATTAAGATGCCTTTTGGTTGATCGGATCACAAGTGGATGATGCTAAAAACAGGTGTAAACGGGGTGTAAAATGTTTTGAGTTTGTCCACTTTCGACCACTTCCAGAGGTAGTCAAAAACGCATTCAACCGGATTGCTTTTGTAGTGTAGACGCTCATGTGGTCGAATGTGTTTGAACCGCCACAAGAGACTGACCTAACGCGTAACCATTATGGGAAACGCTAGCCAGATGGGATTTAAACTTTGTCAGCTGAAGACCCACGTTTGGTTTGAAATGCACCAAGCACTATATTCTCTCACCATTCCTGATTTCTAACACTCACTCCCAGCGTTCGGCGTGGTCTTGCAGTTATCAGAGCAGAAACAAAAGCTGACACTCTCCATGTGTTTTTCTGTCATTCCGTCATTTTTATATGTAAAAAACGTATTTTGTCCATTAGATCAAAAGATCTGAAAAAAACAAAAAAAAAACATACATTTACCCACTCATAGATCCTCCCCTCGAAAAAATCAGGACAGAAGTGGTTGAAAGTGGACAAAAGGGACAAATTAAAACACCAGGTATAAACGGGAATGTGTCGTCCTCGTCCACTTGTGATCCGATCAACCAAAATGCATCTTAATGCCAGGTGGAAACAGGGCCAAAGTGTCCAATTGCTGCACACTTCAGAACCCCAGTGGATGCAGTAGATTACCCAGGTATTGTTCACCTTCCATTTCATGCATATTGCACATTCATACATTTCATTCGACATATAGCTTGCATAATATACACTTGGAAAATGTACATTTGTTTATGGATTTGCTGGATCTGTTCTTGTTCGGAGACATCATAGTTTACATAAAAAGGTAACCTATGTAAGAACAATGCTAAAAATATCTCAGCCTTTGAATGACATCCTTTCACTGTCCAGAGGGACTCCAAATTTGATAATGATAATGTGAGCTTGTAGAAATGGATTAAAACTCTCAATGGACCACTTTGGCCCTAATTTTATGCTGGAAAGCTATGCTGAAAAATCTCTCCAGTACATTTCACTGCTCTCTCTCATTTCCTCTTAATGCCCTGCCTGTCTCTTGCTGTCTTTCTCTCTCCTCTCAGGATATTTGTGGTCCAGCAGAGATTGGTATTGTTAGTGGGCATGTAATCCCACTTTATACTCCTTTTTACAGTGTGTTTTGATTTATGGAGAGGTCAACTGTAGTGTAAAGCAGGCCTTTTATACTTCCTATTACTGTAGTTTAGCCTGGACCCACAGTGCTTTGAACCACAAGGAGTAGGAGTGGCTGACGGAGCAGAAAGTGGCACCGCAGCCAAAGATCTGCATAAAATGGAATTCATTTCTTTGAGATGGATCCAAGCGGTGTTTATAGTGTTTTTCTTTCAGTGAAGTCTGTTGCCTTTGGCTCTTACAAATTGCACAATGTGCAAATCTTCCAATGAGGATGTATTCAGGTTTTAAAGGGTTAGTTCACCCAAAAATGAAAATTCTGTCAATAATTACTCACCCTCATGTCGTTCCACATCTGTAAGACCTTCGTTCATCTTCGGAACACAAATTAAGATATTTTTGATAAAATCCAATGGCTCATTGTGGCCTCCATTGACAGCAAGATAATTAACACATTCAGATGTCCAGAAAGCTACTAAAGACATATTTAAAACAGCTCATGTGACTACAGTGGTTCAACCATAATGTTATGAAGTGTCGAGAATACTTTTTGTGCACCAAAAAAAACTAAATAACGACTTTATTCAACAATATCTAGTGATGGGTGATTTCAAAACACTGCTTCATGAAGCTTCGAAGCTTTACAAATCTGTTGTTTCAAATCAGTGGTTGGGAGCATGTATCAAACTGCCAAAGTCATGTGATTTCAGTAAACGAGGCTTTGTTATGTCATAAGTGTTTCGAAATTTCAATGGCTCACCACAGGGGGGCATGACTTTTATAAATGCTCCAAAACACTGATTCGAAACAAAAGATTTGTAAGGCTTTATGAAGCAGTGTTTTGAAATCACCTATCCCTAGATATTGTTGAATAAAGTCGTTATTTTGTTTTTTTTGCCACACAAAAAGTATTCTCATTGCTTCATAACATTAAAGGGTTAGTTCACCCAAAAATGAAAATTCTGTCATTTATTACTTACCCTCATGCCGTTCCACACCCGTAAGACCTTCGTTAATCTTCGGAACGCAAATTAAGATATTTTAGTTGAAATCCGATGTCTCCGTGAGGCCTTCATAGGGAGCAATGACACTTCCTCTCTCAAGATCCATAAAGGTACTAAAAGCATATTTAAATCAGTTCATGTGAGTACAGTGGTTCAATATTAATATTATAAAGCGATGAGAATATTTTTGGAGCGCCAAAAAAACCCAAAATAACGACTTATTTAGTGATGGCCGATTTCAAAACACTACTTCAGGAAGCTTCGGAGCGTTATGAATCAGTGTGTCGAATCTGCTGTTCGGAGCACCAAAGTCACGTGATTTAAGCCGTTGGCAGTTTGACACGTGATCTGAATCATGATTCGATACACTGATTCATTTGTGCTCCAAAGCTTCCTGAAGCAGTGTTTTGAAATCGGCCATCACTAAATAAGTCGTTATTTTGGTTTTTTTTGGCACACCAAAAATATTCTTGGCACTTTATAATATTAATATTGAACCACTGTACTCACATGAACCGATTTAAATATGTTTTTAATACCTTTATGGATCTTGAGAGAGGAAGTGTCATTGCTCCCTATAGAGGCCTCACTGAGCCATGGGATTTCAACAAAAATATCTTAATTTGTGTTCCGTAGATGAATGAAGGTCTTACGGGTGTGGAACGGCATGAGGGTAAGTAATAAATGACAGAATTTTCATTTTTGGGTGAACTAACCCTTTAAAGGTGCCCAAGAATGCTTTTTCACAAGATGTAATATACGTCTAAGGTGTCTCCTGAATGTGTCTGTGAAGTTTCAGCTCAAAATACCCCATAGATTTTTTTTAAATTAATTTTTTTAACTGCCTATTCTGGGGCATCATTAACAATGCACTGATTTACACTCGGCGCTGCCCCCTTAAATCGCGTGCTCCCTGCCACATGAGCTGTCGACTATATTACAGCGCATTTACAAAGTTCACACAGCTAATATAACCCTCAAATGGATCTTTACAAGATGGTCGTCAAGCATGCTGTATGCATGCTTCGAATTATGTGAGTAAAGTATTTATTTGGATGTTAAAGTTTTATTCTGAGTGAATTTGAGGCTGTCCTCCGTGGCTAACGGCTAATGCTACACTGTTGGAGAGATTTATAAAGAATGAAGTTGTGTTTATGCATTATACAGACTGCAAGTGTTTAAAAAATGAAAATAGCGACGGCTCTTGTCTCCATGAATACAGTAAGAAACGATGGTAACTTTAACCTCATTTAACAGTACATTAGCAACATGCTAATGAAACATTTAGAAAGACAATTTACAAATATCAGTAAAAATATCATGCTATCATGTATTATGTCAGTTATTATTGCTCCATCTGCCATTTTTCGCTATTGTTCTTGCTTGCTTACCTAGTCTGATAATTCGGCTGTGCTGCTCCAGATGTTAACTGGCTGCCCTTGTGTAATCCCTTTCATAATGTTGGGAACATGGGCTGGCATTATGCAAATATTGGGGCGTACACCCCGACTGTTACGTAACAGTCAGTGTTATGTTGAGATTCGCCAGTTCTTCGGAGGTCGTTTAAACAAATGAGATTTATATAAGAAGGAGGAAACAATGGGGTTTGAGACTCACTGTATGTCTTTTCCATGTACTGAACTCTTGTTATTTAACTATGCCAAGGTAAATTCAATTTTTGAATCTAGGGCACCTTTAAGGTTGAACCACTGTAGTCACATTAACTGTTTTAAATATGTCTTTAGTAGCTTTCTGGGCATCTGAAAGTGTTAATTATCTTGTTGGCAATGGAGGCCTCACTGAGCCATTGGATTTTATCAAAATATCTTAATTTGTGTTTAATTTGTGTTTGTGTTGTTGTGGGTGTGGAACAACATGAAGGTGAGTAATTAATGACAGAATTTTCATTTGTGGGTGAACTAACCCTTTAATGAAGAACACAATAGAATATGTTTTTATCCAAAGTGACTTTAAAAAGATCATCAACATCAGCCGAAAAGAAAAAAAAAAAAGACCAGGAAGATGCTTTAAGTAACTTAATATGGACCATTTTGGTTCTGTTTTAACTTGAAATGTTTGCAAGGACAATTTGCTAGACTGTGTCAATGCGGCAAACGCCTGCTTGCTGACTCAGCAGCATCCTTCTTTCACGGCCACATGTGGGACTGGCTTCATGCGTGTAATTGCATCTGTTCAACCACATCAGAGCATTACCAGTAAACACACTTTTGTTTGTTTGGTGTTTACAACGCCACCGTATTGCTCTGAATGGAGAGATTTGAAATATGCCCTGCATAACACATCTCAGGACAAAGCCGTCAGCAGACAGCAACTGTTTGAAAGAGCCTGGCAAATCATGAATGTGCTGGAGACGTCCATGATGCATTTCATGCACAGACACTGCCCCAGTCCGTCCCTCCCTCCGCACATACGCCGATGTCTTCTGACAGATGACATTTTGCTAGTGAAAAGGAAAGCATGTTTGTCTCATTATGAGCTCAGAAAAAAAGCAGTGTAGACAGTGTGAAAATCATTTTGTCTAATGTAGGTCATATCATTTGCCTCCTCACTGCACACTGATTAACATGCATCTAAAAAGCCAATGTTTTGTTGGCACTGATGTCATTTGACAAGTAGTCGATTGCAGGTGTTGTCTTGGCAGCACGACCAACAGGAAATGACTTCTCACAGCTATAGGTTTCACCATAGGAGCTCAACCTCTTTAAATTAAAATGCAAACATACTGTCATAAATTTTGAGCTAATTTGTATATTAACAAAAACTGTTTTTTTTCCTGCTACTGTTCTCAGAAATTTTGTTCAATCTTCAGAGAAGTTTGCTTATGACCGGAATACACTACATGACTTTTTCACAGATTTTCGACCAGATTTGCAGTCAGGACGAGTTGACGCCAGCTGCCGAAAGTCAGAGCCAGTCTGCAGACTTTGGGCAGTTGGAGTTGACGTAGTGTATGATAGGCACAGACTCAGATATGTTAGCTTCAAAATATCATAATATGTTTGATATTTTGAGCTGATTTTAGAGCACTTATTGTTTCCATTTGTCATGCATCTCCTAGCATCCTCAGCTGTTTAGTATATGATGCCCGGTTTTTCTCTGTAACCATTTACAAAGTCAAAGTGCCTAGTGTTTTAAAATCAAAAAGTCATGTACTGTTCCAGCCTTTAGCATATCGTTCGTTTAGCTGAACGATATGACCGATTACAATTAATGAATTATTATTTTGTTTTTGCTTTTTTTTGCCCTTATACTTCACAGACAAGTTTTGTACTGTAAATGTGCTTGACTATTAAAGGTGGGATATTTTTTTTTCCTAATGAAAGAGTGCTCTGACATAAGAGCTCAATTTCAGCAGTTATTTTATCTATGGTTCGTAACATTTCTTACAGATTTCTGCTCATTGTAAATCAGATACAGATAAATTAACACAGTTACTAGTAGATTTATTTGAATGCGTTAATGAGAGCGATTGCGTGTGTGAATTAATCATACCGTCTCTCTGATAACTGTGAAGCTGTGGGTTGTAAGTAGTTACTTCAAAAGTAGAAAAATATATGCTATAACTTTTGAGTTTCTAAGCTACTTTAGTGATAAATCACAGGACAGCGTTGATAACGAGTTTCTGCGCTCCTCTCTGTGCGCGAGATCTTCACGTGATGTGCAGCTGCTATCTGTTTGAGCAAAGCCACTGGAAGGCAAGCCTGCAACCTTTAGGCAAAAAAACGGCTAATGCTAACGCTCCAGCTCTGGCGGTATTCAGGGAAGGAGTTTTGAATGGCGGGCACTGATGTCACTGCCTTTACACAATAGGCTGAGAGGTGCCACACATGATTAAGTTAGCCGTTACGCTTTCTCCAATGGTAAGAGATACAGACCCTCTCATCTCCAGCTGTGTGAGCGCTGTTGCTCAATATAATACACATTCAGTGGTCTAAAATCACTTGAATGTCCAAACTGGCAAGCCTTAAAACACATACACTTGACAAAGTTTAGTGAAGATATAAGTGAAAGTGATGACGCTTCAGGGCTCGCCGCTCGCGTGCTGTGTGCTGACTCAGCATTTGAGTTCGCCTCCTTGTTGCTTCCATGCCGCTGACTGGACTGGATGGGGCGGAGACACGTAACTACAAACGTGATACTGTGTTTTTAAGGGGAAAGTATGTAAAAAACGAAATAACCGACATGGGAAAATTACGTTGTTTAAAGGTTCTGAATTTAGGTTTCGATTACTTTTCGATTAATCGTCCAACTCTAGCATCAACAAATGTTTAACATTAAAAAGGGATAAAAGGAAGTAAGAGTATATCTTGGAGAAGGTTTAGTTTATTACAACAAGACTTGGTATAGGCCTATGTCATCACTGCCAACCCTTGCTGGTCAAGCAATCTCAAAATTTGATATATTTGGAATGACTTTTAAATAATTTGTTTTTTTTTTAGATTGGATCATATAGATTTGAATGATACCCAATGTTCTATGGTCATCAATATTGTCTGCTGAACATTATAAAATGTATTTTAACATTGCTTTAGTGTATTGAAACTAAAATTAACAGTGAGACTTAAATTAAAGGTGCTACAGAGGATCTTTTCGTCGACTGAGAAACCAAAGACTGTTACTGAGTTTTTGAAATGAGCGCATGCGTAAGAACAACCCCCCTCCTTCACAGCTCATTTCGAGGGAATGCCTCCCAAAACTTGTGCATGAGTATTGGAACACGAGTGTTTACCACCGGCATTCGCTGTGTCGTGTTAGTGGATTCATTATGTTGGACTCACCGCAGGTAACTCATAATCTGCAGTTGTTATTCCTGTCTCCTGACAAAAACATTACATGCAGTGAGTGTGGAAAGTTACTGGAGCGCGCAGCCGCGCACGTCTCTCACAAGGAAGGTCATGGCAGTGATTGACAAGCCAGAGGGCCAATCCGCGCACGTCTCTCACAAGGAACGTAATGGCAGTGATTGACAAGCCAGAGGACCAATCGTTTACGCGATGATCGCGTAAACGATTGGCTGATGTTTTTAAGGCCCTACCTCGTGCACAGATGATGTATATTAATATTATTACTTTTATCAGTTTGTAAAGACAGTTTCAAGTAATGCAAAAATGTATAAAACAAAACATCCTCTGTAGCACCTTTAAATCTTTAAAACCCTTCAGAGTCATACAGAGTACAATGATACCCATCTTTCCAAGGTCAGACATATTGCCATATTTTGAATTTTATATTCAGATTTGACCTGTACTCTCAGGGTCCCAGTGAAGATGCATAATGATAATAAGTAGTGAAAAAAAAGGTATTGTTATAATGGTATAAATTTTATTAGTTCATGCATCCCCTTGGAACCGAACCCATAACTTTGGCTTTGTTAGCACCATGCTCTACATGCATAACCTTTGAACTGCTCTGCCTAAAATCTTTTTTTTTTTTTTTTAATTGTTAAATTCTTCAGAAATGTTCATTTGGCTTGTCATGCTACAGTTATTTCGCTTGGCTCTGTAATTGCTACTTGCACCTATATTATGATTATGAAATATTATATTGTGAATTAAATAATTGAATTCCCAGGAGATCATTTAAAATGAACATTCAGCTTCTTTATAAACAGTGCTCAAGCTCAGTGCACATTTGCAATTAAAGTGGACAAACACAGTACAGTCCACTGCCTCCCACTGAGAATATTGTGCTCAATTAAACATGGCCTTTAAATATTAGTTTGTCAGGTTTGTATTGGGCTTGGTTGCATAGCTTACTTTGGAGATTGTTAAATAGATAAATATAAAGCATTTGTGTATTTTCTAAAACTGCAAAGTCTCAAGCTCCTTCATATACATAAATGTTTAGCATTTTACATCTTTTTTAAATCAAAGGTCCTCTAAATGTTTTTTAATACTTTCAATATTGCAGCTTAAGATTTGTTTTAGTCTTATAAAGTTAGGCTATCAAAACACAGACAAATCGGCCCATTTCTTAATGTAGGATAAGTCTTCTGCCACTAGGGGCAACAATGTGTGAGCAGTTTGAGATCTATCAGCCATTACATAGTCCATATGTTTTTGATTTTCCTTTCATGCCCTGCTTTGTAATCTTAACTGGTCTGAGGATTGGATTTAGCATTTTATCTATCATAACACTCTCATGTTTTTGATTACAGAGATCCTTTTTCCCATTTCCTCTGATTAGATCCATATAGCGGATGATCAGCTCACCATGGCTTTCCACACCAGTGTTGTTATTGTAAAATAAAACTGAAATAAATCTGAATCATTGAAATAGCTGAAGTTAAAATATTAAAATATAAAGCTGAAATACAATATTGGTTATACTTCATGTTAAGGTGTCCATGTTACAGTGTCATTATGCATTTAAGTAATGAGTAACAATAATTAACTACATGTACTTACTATAATGTTGGATTAGGGTTAGTTGCATGTAATTATGCATCATTTATAGTTATTAATACAGAAATTGCATGTAATGTGTAACAAGGACACTGTAAAATAAAGTGTTACCAAAATATTGATGAAAAATATCTATCTATCTATCTATCTATCTATCTATCTATCTATCTATCTATCTATCTATCCTGCTTATGGAAGTGTTATGAGCAATTCATATCAGATACGTTTCTTGTATTATAATTATGAGAATTAACTTTTCCTTAATAACATTCCCACAGTATCTCCTCTTGACCCCAGGTCTGGCGGCCTGCTATAGTTATGACAGTCTGTGACGAGAGGAAAATTGACAGGGAAAATGACAAGTGACTTCAAGCTGGAGGATGCAGGTCTGTAAATAGAGAACTATAATTTTTCGCAGTGTGCCGCGGGACAGACCCTCAGTGAGTGGATGAAACATGATCAAGGCAAACACGGACCCACCTGCGCTCTGGATCGGGTTCTGTGCTCTCCACTGGTGGAAGGGAGGTATGATAACAGCTTTGTCCTGATCCCTATCGTTCCTGCTTTACTCTGTAATGGCGGTACAACAGATTTGCTGTTTGTGCTGCGGTGGCATAGATAACAAACGGCTGTAGTTTGCTTGTTGGTGGTCCAGACCTTTCTTGCCTATTCCCTGGGTACATGGCACCATCCGCTGCTGCAGAAAAATGTACCTACTTTAAATGGCAAAGAGAGGCTAAAAATGTGAAAATGTATAGCCTAAAATTGAGCTGAAATTCTGGTCTCTTTCTGACAAAATGCTATATAAGTTCAGATGACATATAGGTCACAAGTCATGGACTAGTGTTATAGTGTCATCTTTGTCCTCTTAGGAGCATGGCGATGTATTGACAAAAAGCCGCCAAAGATCTCCGTTCTCCTCCAAGCAAATAATATGGGGTCAGAACAACATGAAGGTGAGTAAATTGACACAATTGTCGCTATACGTACTTTTATTCAACTCTACTTTCTATTCATCAAATAATTCAGAAAAAAATACATCACAGGTTCCACAAAAATATTAAGAAGCTCAACTGTTTTCCACATTGATGATAATAAGAAATGTTCCTTGAGCACCAAATCAGCATATTAGAATGATTTCTGAAGTATCATGTGACACTGAAGACTGGAGCGATGATGCTGAAAATTCAGCTTTGTCATCAAAGAAATAAATTATATTTTAAAATGTATTTAAAATAGAAGACAGTTATTTTAAATTGCAATAATATTTCACAATATTAATTTTTTTACTGTATATTTTGACTCAATAAATACAGCTGTGGTGAGCAGAAGAGACTTCTTTCAAAAACACCCCAAACTTTTGAACGGTAGTGTAAATTTACCACAAAAACGGTAGTTGCAAAACCACAATATTTACACCCCATAATGCATTGTTTACAGACTATCCGTGATTCCATGAACCGTTTCTAAATGCTTTCACTGTAGAAAAAAAAAATGCTGAAATTTGATTTGATAAAAATGTGATTTATCCAGCTTATTGATTCACAAGAAATGTGAATTACTTAGACACAAAAACAGTAACAAAAACACATTTCCCCAAATGCAGTCCCAATATATTTGCCTGAACAGACAGGTTCATTTTGAGCAAATTTGCTGATTTGTTAAAATCCCCCTGTAGTCAATAATTTAATCCCTTAAAACTTATCTTTGATTACCAAAATTACATATTTAAAAGTTTTTTCCTGTGAGAAAAAAAAAAAACTTAATGCTTTAAAATAGCTTGAATGTAACGCTACACCTTTGCCTCATTTAATATACACGGATTTATGAATATGATAATTAGCCCCGCCTCCACTCTCTACAAACTCAGATGAGATCCACTCGGTCAACTTACTGAGGTAAACGCTGCACAATGGTATCGCTTTTTACAACGGCGATGGACACATGGTAATTAATATGATTAGCCTTTTGCTTGACTATGTTATCAAACAGCTAATAATGTGTTGCTAATGTTACACAAATCATGTTCACATTCACGAGTCAGACAGCTGTCTTCTAACAATCAGCATCCTTAGAATAGGCATATAGTTCATCATAACATCTTAATATACATCATACACTAAATATTGCTAAATCTACCCGATTTTTCATATCAACAGAAAAATACAGAGATAACCTTCTTTTGACACTCCCTTACGCAGTCAGTTAATGATATGCTAAAGCCCGCCGGCACGTTGACCATGATTGGTTACAAGGTAGTTTGTGACGTCATAAACACCAGAGATTTCAAACCACAGGTTTGAGACTGTCTTTGGTTCACTGCAGTTTTAAAGAGAAAATACTCAGCAATGGTGTTTACTTCTGAATTTGCACATGGTTTGTCTTAAAGCAAGTTAAAAACACTAGACAGACATATGAACAACATAAAAAACTTGATTTTCACCACAGGGGGACTTTAGGATCTCCCAGTATGCATTGCAGCATGAATAAATTATGCGGTTACTGTTATATGATTATTATTTTGATGATTATTGATGGTTTTGTAGTTGTTTTTGTCATCACTGTTAGTTTTTAGTTTTATCATGATGTCTTTTTACTTGACATCATGTAGTTTAGATTTTAGTTCATTTCATGAATAAGAATAATGATTTTTTGTTTTGCTAAAATTTTTATTTTATCTGTAATTCATTTGCTGAACTAAACATTTTACCTTTAGTAAACAATAAACCTATAGTGTTACTGAGGACAATTATTAAGACTAAAATAGCTCAAAAATCTCAATGCATCATGTTGAATAGTTTTTTCTGAGTTGATTTTTTACAGTGTGAGAAATGTTTTGATGCCGCAGTGAGCTGAAAATCTCACCTCAAAGGTTATTTCCGAAATGTATGAACTTGTGTGTTCACAAATCGCACACATACTCTGACTCTCTCCATGACATTTACATGTTTTCTTTGCCGTAGTCCCATCTGGGCTCTGACTTGCACCTGTCTGCAGTGGTGGCAGCTTGTCAAGGTCACAGAACATGGAGCTCTGCTCCATGTCCAAACACTGTCTGCCCCTCCACCATTCATTATTCAGTAGCCGCAGCCATGCTCCGACAGCTCCACTAGAATGATTGCCCTGTTTCCTTAACCGGACTATTAATTTGAAAAACCACCGCAAGGAATTCCTGTTAGCTTTATTGAAATCTGTCGGCACAGCTACTTCCTTGCAATCTCCGCTGTTAACCGTTAGCCTCTCTCCCTCCGGGGCAGTAAGTGGCTCTCCAGACTCATATCGGATTCTTATTCCAGGTCGACAGAGTATAAACCCAACTTATTTTATCCCCAGTGTATTTAGAGGCATTATAATCTGCACAAGGATGATTATTTATTTTTATGTATTTATTTATCCTTTATTTAACCAGGAAGATCCCATTGAGATATTACTATCTCTTCTTCCACAGGGTCAAGACGGCAGCACATAAAGTTTGCCAAAGAAAGAAACACAACAATACTACAAATACACAAATTCAGTCCATCAAGTCAAATCAAGAAAAACCGCAGGTCTCCTTTAAAACATTGCAAACGACATTTAAAAGTGCTCAAAGGTTACATTTTGATTACATTTTGCAGTTCATTCCAAATCCAGGGAGCATAAAAAGAAAAAGCAAATTTACTGAATTCTGAGTATACCCTTGAGACTTTCAGCCGAATTTGAGATGCAGATCTAGTACAATAACTATTTGTGTTATAAGGTTAAAAGATTAGAAATATAAGAAGGTAATTTGCATTAAAAAAGTTTCCTCACAATAAATAAAAACATGCAATCATCTCCAATTTACAGCATGATGGGGAGCAAATGTCCTTGTATTTTCACAGCATGATGTTTATTTGTTAATATTGTCTTTTGCTTTAGCATAAATTCAGGTTCTCTGGGGTTGTTTTTTTCCTGTAAACAGTGTCTAAATGACTCTTGGTGCATGTGTTTCAGCTTATTTGTCACTTAAATAAGAATCATTACTGGAATTCATTGCATGGAAGCGCCACTCAGAAAATATTGCTAAATGCAGTCTCTCTTGTACGAATTATAAAGGCTTTTTTTTATAAATGATACCAGGTAACACAAAAATAACTTATAGGTGAATGTCAACTTATGGGTCACAAATTTCACACCTTAATCAAAAGAATAAAAATAACAAATTAAAAAAGCAATTAAAAATAAGAATTTACACAATTACAGTTTAATATTTTAAGTTAAGTTTACTTATTTTAATCAGAATAAATTAAAGAGTACAATAAATACTATCATTATGTAAATGTAAATACTTTACATTTGAAATAATCTAATACATTTTCATGAATTACATTGAGATTTTTTTCGTTACAGTAATAAGAATTTGATGCAAGAAATATTTATACTAAAAATATCATTTATTTTCTTTATGGAAAACATTGTTAATTTCTTATGTTTGATTTGAGGATGAAATGTGGCCAGGACATGTTCTTGACGGGTTTTACTCTCACAAGAAGAGAGATTAAATTAGCCCATATCTCGGTAACACTTCACAATAAGGTCTTATTAGTTAACATTAGTTAATGCATTACCTAAAATGAACTAATATTCTCTGTTAACACTAGTTAATAAAAATGCAACTGTTCCTTGTAGTTCATGTTAGCTCAGATCCAGTAAATAATATTAACAGATACAACTTTAGATTTTAATATTGTACTAGTAAATGTTGAAATTAACATAAACTAAAATTAATAAATGATTTAGAAGTATTTATCATCATCAATGTTGGGTAAAGTTACTTTTAAAAGTAATGCATTACAATATTGCGTTATTCCCTAAAAAAGTAACTAATTGCATTACTTAGTTACTTTAATGCATTATGATAATTTTACATTACTTTTTGGGGCTGGGCTTGTTTGTTTGTTTTTTAATAATAAAAAAGTTACATTTTTGGCAAATGTAAAGGCCCTTTCAGAACAAAAGTGAAATTAATAAGCCTCAGCCTGAGGGAAATGCAAATTCACTCCTGTACAGTAGAGGGCGCAGCTCAAACAAACCTTTCAGCTGTGCTGCTATTCTGGATTAAAGAAGAATAGGGCTGCGGTTCCAGTTCGGTTTTTTTTTTTTTTTTTTTTTTTTAATGCCCTTCCCTCGCTAACTTCCCTCAGTCTCGTCGACTCGGATGTACGTCATTGCTTATGTTGCACGAGTGCCCACTACTGGCGGAACCCTTGCAATGGGCTGAATTGGAACGTCCTAAGCCCTTGATCACTTGGAATCTGCTATGGAGTTGATTTATTATTAACAGTTTTTTTTTCCTTATGAAACTGTTTAATGCAGCATTCAATATGTATATAGGTGAGTTTGGGTTGTTTTAGATAAAAAAATAATTCATATATCATAGAGTTGTTTGTGGTGGAGTAAAAACGCGATATGCAGTGACGTCACATTCGTGTTGCATTGTGGTATATGGAGCTGCCTGAAGTGTACGTATGAAGTAGACTCGCTCCCTCAGTGAAAATCAAGGCAACGAGGGTCTCAAGGGGAAGTGCTTAAGGAAAATTGCAAGTTCGCAAGTGCGTGTCTAAAAGTGGAGTGGAACGCAGCCTAGGAGAAGGAAGCAACACTCTTGCTTCATCAATGAAAAAAGAAAAGAAAAAAAACAAAAACAAATGTGACGTTTATCTAAAGTAATTTTTGCTTATTAGTATGGTTGAATTGGATTTTTAATTTAACATTTAATTATTGCAGGTTTGCATAATATTTTGAGTTTGCATTTCACTGATTTATTAATTTTGAGGAATAATGAATCTGCTTTTGTGCAAGTGAGATGTGCAAGCTGTGTCTTTTGTTTAACGTTAGTTTATTTATTTATTTTTTAGTTTATTGCACCAAGGCCTTTTACATTAAATATAATGTATATTGTATCTTTGTATCTAGAAACATTTAAATAAACTGATCAAAAATACAATTGTTTTGTTGAAGTACAATGTCGTTTTGACCATAATAATGTACCAAATCTAGCTCGTATAAGTATAACAGTAATATAGAAAAATACTATACAAATATTTATAGATAAAATCAAACTCTGAGCCTATTGTACCCATTCTGTGATGCAAAAAAACTTCCCTGTCCAAAGGATCATGGGGGCATGAAGTGTCCATCAGTTGTACCCCTCGAAATCCTTCATTCCGAAGGGCCCTTTGAAACAGCGAGTTTTGAGCACTTCGGTTTGGAACGACCCTTCAAAATGGCGGACATGATTGTTTTCACTCCGAAGTTCCCTTCGGAGGGCAATATATCCCATTTGGAATGCACTGTTAGTCCAATCCTGCTCCTGGAGGGCCACTGTCCTGCAGAGTTTAGCTCCAACCCCAATTAAACACACCTGAACAAGTTAATCAAGGTCTTACTAGGCATACTAGAAACTTCCAGGCAGGTGTGTTGAGGCAAGTTGGAGCTAAACTCTGCAGGACAGTGGCCCTCCAGGACTGAGTTTGGACACCTCTTGTCTAGAACTACAATAACAATCATGTTCACACACACACAACATCTCACTCCTGATTTCTCTCAACATGGGGACAGGAGAGCTGTCAGTCAATACATGGGAAGTCAAAGTAACTTATTTGAAAAAGTGAGATATTTTGTTGGAAATTTAAAAGTATAGTGTATTACTTAACAGTTGCTTGAAAAAAGTAATCTGATTACGTAACTTGTTACTTGTAACGCATTACCCCAACTCTGATCATCATGTAGTTAAATTTAACCTCATTGTAAAGTGTTATCCATCTCCCTCTTTCTCTTCTCTCTTTCTTAAACCTATTCATCACTTTCTTTATTTTCAGGGTGTTGTTAAAACAGAACAAGCTATTGATTGAAATGACCTCTGAGCATAATGAGAGCTCATATGCTAATGGTGCTTATCATTTCTGTCAGTACCCTGCAGACAGTTACAATTAAGTGCAGAGTCAATTCTGTTTCCATTTCAGAGAATGTTACTGCTCCGCATAGTTATATAAACATTATGTAAATCCACATATCGTCATTCTGTTCGTCTCCCTTGCATGAATTTCAGTCTGGGCTGCTATAATTACTGTGTTTAATATGGAGTGTATACAACTGATGTTGAGTTTATTTTACAAATTGAAATTAATTTCTGGCTGATTTTAAACTTTAGTTAATGGCTTTAAACCATTTTCCTTTTACAAGTTTTTCCGCTGCCTTTTTAATTTAATACCATTTTACAGTCAGGAATAATTGTCATTTTTTTGTGTTCAATAGGTGTGACCCCTGGGTGCAAGCGCCCTAGGATTCCTTCTTCCTCTCCACTATGTTTATCTTTATTCTCTTGTCTTTTTAACACTCTTTATCTGTTATTTAATGTGTTTTCTAATCAGTCCTTGAGGATGTAATATCTTTGTTCTGTGCCTCAGTGAGAAGATTGAATTGCATTTTGATTTGATTGTTTTTCCTTCTAAGTAGACAGGATTTTGTTATTGAATAACCCTTATGCCAGCATATCAATGTAACGGAGAAAGACTGCACTGAAATTGTATTATTTCTCTCTCAATCTCTCTCTCTGACTGTTTGTATTTCTATTTGTTCCTTTCACTTTAGTGTGCATGGACTTTCCCCAAAAGGATAACTTGGAAACTTTGAGGTCCATTGAGCGGCCAGCGTTAGATAATCAATCAATGCAGCCCACGTCCCCCAAATGAGCATTCTGATGTCACTGATGTGGAACAACATGGTCTGAATTCACCATTGAGATTCCAGGGAGAAATGAGGTCATCTTCACTGGGGCTCATGCACACGAGAGCACAGCAATCCATAATCACACCGGGATATGATGCTTAAAACATAACACACGGATATTAATGAAGTGAATATGACTCCATTAAAGCGATAAAGATTCCCATAAAACCATGCGATTATGTGCCACTTATTTTGATGCCCAAGCCTGGACATAATCTGCTGAATTTCGATTCATTTTATCACACTGATTTTAGGTAAAACATGTTAAATTGATCTAAGAGCACTACCTGTATTGATAGCTGGGAGCATAATCTAATTATTGAAGAATACTTAAAGGATTAGTTCACTTTCAAATCAAATTTTCCTGATAATTTCCTCACCCACATGTCATCCAAGATGTTAATGTCTTTCTTTCGTCAGTCAAAAAGAAATTAAGGTTTTTGATGAAAACATTCCAGGATTGTTCTCCTTATAGTGGACTTCAATGGCCTCCAGATGGTTGAAGGTCAAAATGACAGTTTCAGTGCTGCTTCAAAGGGCTTTAAACACTACCAGATGAGGAATAAGAGTCTTATCTAGCGAAATTATCGCCTTGCACGTGCTTCCGCTTTCCGCATTCTTCAAAACCCTTACGCTGTATGTCCTACGCCTTTCCTATTTTAATGTGGAAAGCGGAAAGCAGAAGCACGTGCAAGGCGATAATTTGTGTTTATAAAGCATATACAGTTGTGTTTTTTTCGAAAATGACCGATCGTTTTGCTAGATAAGACTCTTATTCCTCGTCTGGTATTGTTTAAAGCCCTTTGAAGCTGCACTGAAACTGTAATTTTGACCTTCAACCCTTTGGAGTCCATTGAAGTCCACTATAAGGAGAATAATCCTGGAATGTTTTCATCAAAAACCTTAATTTCTTTTCGACTGAAGAAAGAAAGACATGAACATCTTGGATGACATGGGGGTGAGTAAATTATCAGGAACATTTTATTTGAAAATGAGCTGCAGTCCGTAAGTTTTGCCTCTTTGTCGCCATCTCTGTTTGAAACCTGCAATTGTTGTGTATCGGCACGACTCCTCAGTTTGTTTGTTTTTGGATACTGTACTTCAGAATCACAGATTCTACTTTTTGAAGTAGATGTGACCAAAATAAGAATTTTCTACGTAAATGTCATCTGAACAAGTAAGTAACATGTCTGACACTTTTGTTCTGACCAAATGAGAAAAAAGCATTACAATAAATCTTGCTGCCAAAGGTGATTAAATCCATCACTTAGCTCGGATCACGTCAAAGTGTGCAAATTATTATTATTATTATTATTATACATTGTTCTCAAATGTTAATGTTAACAACATCAGCATTGTGTGACTATATATATTTAGTGTGTATTAGCTTTACCTGTAGATTTCGATTTCTGTAGCCACTCCACAGTCCGAAGTCTTTTGCTTTTGACTACGAGTGAATCTCCAGTTGTCACTGATGATTGTCATTTGGACCTTTCTGGATTACAATCCACCATCAAAATGATAAGTTTAATTATTCCAGCTGCTGTGAGAAAAGGCTGTAAATGATCATATGCCATATAGCCTACTAGCTGGGACTCGTTCTTCATGTAAACAGACGTGACATAATGATGCAAAGACGAACGGCTGCATGCTCGAATTTCCCGCGGAAACCTACCAGTGCCACTCTTATAAGAAAACATTATTACAAGCTTACCGTTGTGAGTCGGGCTAAGGTAAGGAGATAGTTTTGAACACTAGCTGGTTATGTACTTGCTCAAAAATTGATTTAGGATCATTTCTAACCAAAAAAAAGTTACGGACTGCAGCTTTAACAAACACTTTGTTAGTGGGGCAAAGGTCTTTTTAGTTTTGTGGAAATCTGCAGGGCACATATTTCATCTCATTATCAAGGTACTTGTGGACAGAAAATAAGATCCAGATAACTACATTATTTCCTGTCTACAAGTGCAGAAACACATGCTATCAGGAGAATCCCTTTGTTTCAGATGTTGTCTTTCCCCATGCTGGCTTTTGAATGTCTGTCTGTACAAGGCAGCTGGTCGTTCAGCTGGTGTCAATTACTGTCTGTGTACTCAGTGAAAATGGTATTTGTATTGTCTGCAAAAGAGAATATGGTGTCTCAGTGAGGGGAAAAAAAGGTTTGATGAAAATCATTTTATAAACCAAGTCCACTTTCCTCTTGTTTTAGAGTTTCATTTTAGGTGAAATGTATGCTGAGAAAAACAATCATTTTCAAGCAGATTTATCTTGTAACCCAATGTTTGAAATATTCAGCTGTGTGCATAACAAACAAGAAACCACAATTCACATTTGTTTCCTTAGCATAGCAGATGCAGACAGATTTTAGTCACTGATGCTATGTCCTCTGGGCTTGGTTTTGCATGAAGTTGCTTATAAATATGGGTAGTTATGATTGTTATGATTGTTATTTCCAGAATACAGTCGCACATGATCCCCCTTTAGCACAATAGATTGTGACCAACTGCTAATTGCAGCTGTCAAATCTTCCCACCTGACCTATTTTGTCATTATTAAGCACTGTAATTTGTTTCACCCTTTTTCTCCCATGTTCCCTTTTCTTATAGGTCTAAACTTTATTCAAGGTTACACTTTATTCAAATTACACTTTAATCAGTTTATGAATTGATTTAGATGACCAGGCCTATAGGTGAAACATTTAATTAATTTTGTAAAAGGATATAATTATTGTAAACAGCATATTACAATCTAGCCTTGTTGAATGCATATTTTTACATTAAAGGTGCTGTATTATATATATATATATATATATATATATATTTTTTTTTACTAAAGCATACCATACAATCTTTGCAGAGATATAGGAAACATGCTAAATTTGATGAAAAATGATGCTACAGCCAATTATTTTACTTTAAAATAAGCGTTCCGGGTCAGAAAACACAGTTTGAAACGTAACCAATCCCGTCAACGTGTGGGGACATACAGTACATGGCTGAATTAAACCAATATTTCCACTTGCCATTGTGTAGCATTGATTTACTACAGTTGACCAACTCATGGATCAGATATTCTGAGCTGACGTGATTGAGTGGAGGCGGGGACTAATTTGCATATTCATTGATCAATATATACTAAATGAAGCAAAGGGTGTCGAGTTACATTCAAGCTATTTTAAGGCATGGAGAAATTATTTTCACAGAATGGTTTTTTAAAATATGTCATTTTGATTATCAAAGATAAAATTATCGACTGCTTTTTTTATATGAATAAATCAGATCAAATAAATTAAGCTATTTTCCTTTTTTCCCCAATAATCCAAAACCTAATGGATTTATTTCACACTTCTTTTTTTCAAATCAGGTTGCTCATTTTTCTTGTGAGATCTGGCACCGCTGATTTTAGTGTGCTGTGAAGGAGAGACAATGCAGAAGTCATGTCCTGTCCCTGAGAGGGACGTGTTTGTGCTGTCTCTGCGTCCCATAAGAGTTCCCTGCTCTGAATTATTGAGAGGAAGACCTGGGCAATCCATTACAAGAGAGGACAGGCTACATGAAGACGCCTGTCATAGTTGCTGGAAGGAGGGTGTGGGACGTGTGAAGAGTCACCTCACAGCTCATCAACACATTCAGAAGCATCTACACTCCCCAGAATCCATCAAAATCAACCCCTCTAATTGAAATGACTCAATCTATTCATAGATTCCCTATTGCTGGACCTCTTCACTAGGCAGGACAGTGTTGGAGAAGCAGCATTATTCAAAGTACTTCAGTGTCTCTTTTGAGAAAATAATTAGCTACAGTGCAAGCTATCAAAAAGTAGCCAATCACATTAAAGCTCTTTATAGGAACAATTCATAATTAGCATATTGCTTTGGCTTAAAAACAATGATGATTTTTGAATGAGTGAATCTTTGTTGGGTGACAGAATTAAACTTAAAGGGGACCTATTATGCAAAATTAAATTTTTGCATGGTGTGTGGACATAAATGTGTGTTGGCAGTGTATGTACACAACCATGGCTACCACAACCTATAATGATAAAAATCCACCCACTTCTTTTTTGTAATCCCCATAAATCATAAGCAGTGTGTCAGAACAAACCATTTCCAGATCCCTGGCAATGTGGCGTCACATTAGCCACAGGCCCTGCCCACGAATGTTGACAGACACTGCTGTTTTATCATAGAACCACCCTGAGTGAGTTCACAGCGAGTTGTACAGTCCACCATTGCTGCACTGATGAGAATGTCTCCCTAGCGTTTTCGGTGTTCTGTAGCTGGATGGATGGATTAATCCACATAGCTCTCTCCATTTACTCCCTAAATCTGAGCCGCTGAAGACAAGGAAGATTGACTTGGTTTTCCAAGAAAATGCTCCCTCAGTTTTACCGAAATTCGTTTATGTCTGCGCAAATCATTTCACACAGGACTGCTTTGTGAACAAATATCAATACAAAGGGACAATACAAAACAGAAGTCATGCAAAAATGTGCTACTCAAGGATATACAAGTACAAACTATTCCTGATCCAGCTTACAGACTCCAGAGTGATACTGGATACAGCAGTAATGAAGGTGAGAGCACTTTATTACAGTTCATTGGAGTTGATTTACGGATATAAAATGTACCAGTTTATTAAGCACCACCCGAAAAGGCATAAGGTCTTTATATATTTGTTTACTGTTAGTTGTAACGAGTGTTTCTGTGTACTTCACTGTGTATGTTGATGATAATGCAAGGGGGAGAGAGTTTATGGATAATATTTTAATGCATATTTGCACTGTGTTTTATTAAGCTCTTACAGTGATTTTCTAGAGTGAAAACAGACGCTTCATATTTTGTGTGAAGTACAATAAATGCCATAAAACTCATCTGTAAAGTTTTGGCCATCATTGGGACGGTACAACAGGCTTATAGTAATATAATGGATAAAAACAAGAAGACAATATAAGTTATAACCGTAATTAAACTAAACTATACCTGTACCTATCTCCATGCAGCATATATTCACAGTTTCTGACATTATAGTGCGTCCTGACTTAATCCTGACACCGGAGAATCAGCTCTTGAAGCTCCGCCCTCTTAGGCAGAGCGCAGCAGCTCATTTGCATTTAAAGGGCCCACACTGAAACGGCGCATTTTTGCTCAACCACTAAAAGTGGCAATTTTAACATGCTATAAAAAATTGTCTGTGCATTTTGAGCTAAAACTTGATGCTGTGAAAAATGGAAAATGCCATACAAGGATGTCTCAGCAATGATTTGAATCAGAAAATAGATTCTTATATATTAACTTACATTAAACTCTTTAGATCAAGCGTCTGAATAAAGTGATGCACAATGTTTTAGGAGAGCTCGTATATTGCGTCAGCTCACTTGACGTCAAAGCTGCAGGCACAGTTGCAAACCCGATCTCACGGCAGTTCGTATGTATTTTACGAGGTGTCTAATTCGTAAGAATTCGTACAACCTGACTCATATGAATTAGTATGTTTTTTCCTAAATCATGCATATTTTACAAGATGCCATATTCGTATTAATTTGTACGAATGACCAACCCCTAACCCCACCCCTAAACCTACCGCTCACTGGGGTTTAGACAAATCGGATGAATTTGTACGAATGACCCTAACCCCGCCCCTAAATCTATCCATCACTGGGGTTTAGACAAATCGCATGAATTCGTATGAATTAGCCACTAATTGGTCATGAGATAGCATTGGCGCAGTAGAATTTTGCATTGTTTTTAGCATATTTGTTGCACCACACTGACACTTGAAAAAATATCTTGTTAATATAAAAAGTTCAGCATTTGTTTATTAGGCTACAAATGAACTACTACTGAAAACCATATAGTCAAGTCACTAAAATGATTTGCTAACATTTGAGAGCCTATATTCTCCAACACTGAGCTTGTTTGAATTTTCTTTTGTCTTATGGTGCATTCAAGTTTGTAGGGTATAACGAGTTGGGAAGTCATGTTTATGATGTCAGGTAGGTTCAAGTCTCTTTCGTCTTCGTCGAGCAAGATGGCGGTGCAACTTCTCTAAATTGACTACACAAAAATAAAGCAAGGATTTTAAACTCTATTTCTAGAAAATGAAGAACAAAGAATGATCATCTGTAGTTTTTTTTGCTTTTTTATGTTTTTAATTAATTAATGAAGCCACTGTAAACGTTTACTATTATTACAATGTTATTTTATTTTGTGCAGGCAATTAGCTTATTTTGTTGTAAATAAAAAAGCCTGACAATGTCAGTGCTACATACCTATAAGTATTATTGTATATGTTTCTCACTGACACGACCCCAACTCCTAAACTCAGGGCTTGAAGAAAATCCCGAGCTCCCCACTGGTTTTTACGATTTTGTAGTGGCGTTCATGTGCATTCAACTTGAAAAAAAGAAGAAAAAAAAAGATCTTTCCGACATGACTTGAGAGCCACCCTTAGGTAAATGAATCTGTAAATTCAAATCAGACTTTCCATGGAAAAGATGCACTCAGCCTTTCTGAAAGTATTGTTTTCATATATCTTAATCTTTCCCAGATGATATTTCCTGGGAATTGAAGATGAAGATTAATCTCAGCATTTTCGTTTATTTGTGCATTGCACGCATCATTTAATTGCGCTCATCCGTCCATGGCAGAGCCGGCTCTGGACACAGTAATGGAAAAGGTGTGTTATGGAAGAGTACGTTTTTGGCACGGCTTTGTAAAATCGTGGACAGTACAAAAAATGACGGTAGCCTATATCATAAATAATGTGCCCATTTCTTAATCTGTAGTCTTTCCATGTCTGCTTCCTACATAAGATTTCAATTTGAAATAAATTGGGTTGCTGGATCTATAGCCATCAGCGTTCCATTATGGCACCAACCAGTCCATCATCCCATTATTGGTCCATTATGCCATCAAACAGGATAATAAATAATTAAAACCCACATACACATTGCTACTGTCAGTGTATGGCAGACAGATCCCACAGTGTTCCTGAACTACATAGGGAGCTTCTGTCTAAAGTGATTTGGAACTTTATACATATAGGAAACAGATTCATGTGTCATAAAAAAGAGAGCTCTGAACGTGAAGATTCATAATTTTATTACAGCAGAGTTTGATGTTGGCATGTTGCTAAGATGAGGCAATACTGTAATAAGTGTAAAATAGTTGTCTTTTTATTAGATCTAGCTATTTTATTCATACTTTTTGGTGCACTGGATTCTTCAGTGTCACATGATCTTTCAGAGATCATTCTAATATGCTGATTTTGTGCTCAAGAACAATTTATTATTATTATCAATGTTGAAAACAGTTGTCCTGAGGTTTTCAAGGCTCTTTGAATAAAAAGTTGAAATGAACAGGAACTCTTTTGTCATGTCTTTGCTGTCACTTTAATCCAGTTTAATGCATCCTCGCTGAATAAAAGTATTGAATAAAGTGTAAATTTTACTGACCCCAAACTTTTGAACACTAGTGTATTTGTAATTAACATCTCTCTTGCTTTCTATATAATTTTGGATTTTTTTACTGAGCTTGTCGCAATGCATTCTGTATTTGTCTTCTCCACAAAAGACACATGCCTTGGAATATGACAAAAAAAAATAATATTAATATTATTAATATTAATATAATTGCCTTAAAATGCTGCTTATGCCGATGGGCACACAATGGACTCAACACTCCATATGCACACAATGGACTTTTCTTTTCCTTCGCAACCTTTTGTCCTGCTGCAGATGAACTATGCAGACTTAATGGGAGTAGTTGAAATGTGCAAATCAGTATGTCATTGCACCTTGGCCTTATTTGCCCTAATTACCTCAGGCTAATTCACAGTGTCTTGCTTTAAATTGTTTCTAAATGAAGTCCTGGAGGAATCTTAAGAGACTAACAATATGCTGGCGATAGAAGATCCACGGTGAATTACCTCACTGCCTGCTGCTTCCGATTGCTGCTGAGAGAGATACAACTGCTTAATTGCTGGTTTAGGATCAGCTTCTCATACACAGACTCAAATCTAATATGTATAAGTGATGTTTTCTAATCCACAGAATTAGACCCCTTTTCCCAAATTCACACCCTCCAAAGAGATATTAGCAAGTTCACTCTTAAAAATGAAGGTTCCAGTGATGCCATAGATAGAATAGCCATTTTGGGTTCCTAAAAGAGCCTTTCATCAAACAATTTTTCTTAGTCTGAAGAACATTTCAATAATCTAAAGAACCTTTTTGCACTATAATAAACATTTTGTGCATTGGGAAGGTTCAATGGATGTTAAAGGGTTAGCTCACCCAAAAATAAAAAATTCTGTCATTAATTACTCACCCTCATATCATTCCAAACCTGTAAGAACTTCATTCATCTCCGGAAAACAAATGAAATCTGAAAGCTTTCTGTCCCTCCATAGACAGCTACGCAACTGACACTTTGACACTTCAAAAAGTTCATAAGGAGATCTTAAAACGAATCCATATGAATCGAGCGGTTTAGTCCAAATGTTCTGAAGAGATTCGATCGCTTTTTATGATAAAAAGATTTAGTTTAGACTTTTATTAACATATAAACGAACATTAACAGAAGCTCAATCGAACCTGCTTGACGCATAAGAGCAAACTTCTTGCAGAACCTCAAACTTGCTGCGTAACACGAGAATGAACATCACTGGTTCTCGTAAGCGTCAAACGAACATGCTTCCGTTTACCACAACTGATGTGCGAGTTGATGAATGTTTATATTTGAATAAAAGCCTAAATTCAATCTGTTAATCATATAAAGTGATCTTCAGAAAAATTGGACTAAACCACTCAATTCATATGGATTATTTTTACGATCTCTTTATGAACTCTTTGAAGTGTCAAAGTGGTAGTTGCATAGCTGTCAACGGAGGGACAGAAAGTTATCAGATTTCATCAAAAAGATCTTGTGTTCTGAAGATGAACGAAAGTCTTACGGGTTTGGAACAACACGAGAATCAGTAATTAATGACAGAATTTTCAATTTTGGGTGAACTTTCCCTTTAAAGGTTCTTCATGGAACCATAAATACCAATAAAGAACCATTGTGTCATGTTGATATTTCAATGTCAATCTTTTGTTCCTAACCCAACCAAGGCTGTCTGAAAAGCAGAAAATCCAGCAAGTAAACTCTTTTTGCCTTACGGTAGATCATCTTTTGATTCAACTATGCGTCTTTGCCAACCTTGTTGTTAACTGCACGGATTAACATCTGCCCATATGTGAGTCAGTGCTGGTGTAACAAATAAGAATTTTTGCTGGCAATGCCATTGAAAGCTAATGAGTAGCCTACAGTATCTGCTCATCTTGAAGTCATAATTAGGCTGTGAATGTGATGGAGGCTGAGCCCACTTGGAGGTGCTGGCATGTTAGTGTCCACACAGCTCGCTTTCTCTACAGCTCACGGAGCCAGACGTCCTGCATTGCCCTCGCTACGCCAAAGGACAGATTGCGGCAAGTGACGACAGATGCCTCTCAGTATGTGTGTGATAGAGTTAGACCACTTACACATAGAGAAAGGCTAGTTGCACTCGTGAATATAGTGTAGAGACAGTAAAGGCATTTTATGCAGTTTTCAGAATGAAAAACTAACTTACAACTTCGTGAACGTGATTTCACTAAGTACAACATGTTCCTGGATCAACATCTTTGTTGATCCTGGAACAACATTCCAGTCAACCAATCAGGTTTTAAGGGACAAGTTTACAGTTTATCTCAAGTTTAGGCTTACAGTCAGGGTTAACCTATTATTTCCCTCTGATTTTAGGGATAACTTATGGGTAGGGTTAGGTTTAGGGGTGGGGATATATGGTTAGGAATACATTTTCATACAGGAATATTGTTCCAGGATCAACAAAATATGTTGATCCAGTAACATGTCTTACTTGGCAAAATAACAGTGACCCTTCAACATGATGAAATAAGTAGATAAAACACTACAATAGCTATGTTTCCATCCAAATTTGTGACATTAACTTGTGCGCAAATTTAGAATATCACGTCAAATATTTACGAATAAAGCATTGTTTCCATCTAGTGAGTCAAAGAGAGCAAAATCGTCACTTCCTGTAAACTGGTGCTAAATATCACTAAGAAAAATGAAAGTTGCACTGTTTTTATGCGATATCCCAAAATGCGCATAATAGGTGGATGGAAACATAGCTATTGATGTACTAAAAACAGAAAAGTTCTTCCTTTGCTCTTTTTCGCATATAGACAACAACGTTGTCAAAATGATCCCCGTTCACAAGGATTCGCGAAAATAACAAAAAATGCTGTATTATGGATGCCAGGCCAGTAGTTGTTGATGTCACTTTGTAAAGAAACACTACGTGCCTATAGATTGTAATACGCATGACATCACCGTTTTCACACATTTGTGTTTTTGTAGTTTACATAGAGATGATAACGGTATTGTTTTCAAAAACTTGCACTTTGAAACCCGATTTAAAAAGTTTGCATTTCAGGCTGCCAAAACACTGTTGTTGTGTAAATGAATGGCCAAAACGCATGAAAAGTTTCCAGTTTTTAGTTGAAAGTGGTGTTGTGTAAAGGGCCCCTTAGTTTGGTTTTGTTCTGTTTCTGTTTGTCTGTGTTCCCTTAGTTTCCATGGTTGGTATTGAGTTGTGCACCTGTTTCTAGTTCTGTTGATTATCATCTCTTTGTATTTAAGTCCTTTAGCTTTCCTCACTTCCTTGGTTTGGTGCTGTCTTTAGTTTATGTGATTGTGTTTATAATTATTATTGTTATTTCCTACATGGTTCTGGTTGGATTTATTGACTGTTTGTGTTATTCCTCATCTTTGTGCAATTATTACAACCACCACCTGACAAATTGCTTTGCATATGTAAATTAATTCTGTTTAAAACGAAAAATTTACTTTTGGCAATACAGAGCATGTAAGGGGACATGGTGATGGAACAAAATATATGAGATGGGAGAAAAAAATGATATTTAAATTCTTTTGTGTTCTCAAAATTATTACGTTGCCCTTAAGAAACTTTGTGTTCTCTCGCAAAATGATTGCATTCCTCCAAAAAACTTTTGCTTGCAAAAGCACTGGAATATATTTTTTTTCCTCACACATAATGCAAAGTTTCTCTGGGGAAAGCAAAAGTTTTGCAAGCATTGAAATGTAATATTTCCTCCCATCCCATCTCCCAGTTTTTTTTTTAACCATCACAATGTCCCTTTAGGCGCTCTGTAGAAATCAGATCAAATAATGCATAATGCAAAATCGCAGCTGGTATTACTTCCAGTAGTACTTCCACTTCCAGTAATAGCAGGTCAAGTTGGAGGCATTGCATTATGTGATACAGCAGCCACCTAATAACACCCTGGCAACCATTCATAACACATTAGCATTTGTGTGGTCATTTACTTTTTAATTTTATTTATTAAAAATTATTCAATTATTAAAATTCTAAGACCTTAACTTACAAAACATGACTTAACAGAACATAAATGAATGACATAAACACTAAAAACAAACAATAAATAATGAAATAAAATGTTATTAAATTAATAATTAATAAAAGCAGTACAATCAGATTGCAGATTTGTCAAGTTATATGATTCAGTAGTAGGGAATTATATATTCCTATGTGGTTTATTAGCCCATAATTGGTGACTTATATTTGAAAAGGTCAACATAAAGCAAATACTGCTTTTTACTATTCAGATCACATTGTGTCAGATAGAACAGCAATGATGTCATATCCTCAGGTGTTGAGGCTCTTTTCATCACAGGACATTAGTATTCCTGCAGCGGCAAGCTGTGATTGTGATCTCTGTGGGGGTATTTCTGTTTGTCTCAATAAGAGAGTAGCACAGCGAAAGTGACTTCACCGAAGGAGAGCGGAGAGGGATGAAAATGCCATAAGGATCCTTGAGCGTGACTCTCAGCCACCCACACTGCCAGGCGTGGGAGGCAGAGGTAATTCTCCTGTGCCAGACACACGCTAATGGCAGTAAAGCTGCAGAACACCAAATGCCGGTGCTTTCCTTTTTTGGCTGTTCCCTGTACTTATTAACTGTCTCTCTCCAGCGTATTTGGAGATAATATGCCCCTTGGAGCGACAATCCTCTGGTTTTCTTTTGATTGCGTAACGTATTTCTGCTAGGCCTACAATATATGTCAGCTTTGTGCTTTTGTAAAACACATAAAAACCCTTAATGAAAATATAATAGTTTAGTAAAACTTGTACTAATTTCCAGAGGGAAATAATGATGTTTAATTGGAGCTCATGTTTTAATGAGATTTTTTTCCAAATATAGGCTATTATTCGGTAAACAGCTGACACTGTTTTTGCAATGCATCCAGACAAATTGCGTTTTCGTTGATAAATCCAAAGGGACACTTAAAGTCACCATGAAATCAAAATGGGCAATTTCTGTCCTACATTTGTTCTTGTCCCAGAAGCTGTTTTACTCAGATATACGTCACAATAGGGAAGAAAAGGTTATCGCAACTTCTGTTTCATGTGGACTATAAATAACAGTGGAACAGACATCTTCTTGATCTGAGGTATCATTCACTAACCATGTGTACAGTAAAAAAAATGCATTCATATTTGTAAATTCATAAAACAGAAGTCAATACATTTTATGCTTATATTTTTTTTGTACATTTATGTACATATAAAGAGGATTAGGGCCAAGCAATAATAAAAAAATAAAACCATCTCGAGATTAAAGTTGTTAAATTACGAGAAAAAACTCATTAAATTTCGAGAAAAAAGTCGAAATAAAATGTTGAGAATAAACTCGTTAAATTACGAGAAAAAACGTGTTAAATTTCGAGAAAAAAGTCGAAATAAAATGTTGAGAATAAACTCGTTAAATTACGAGAAAAAACATGTTAAATTTCGAGAAAAAAGTTGAGATAAAATGTTGAGAATAAACTTGTTAAATTACGAGAAAAAACTCGTTAAATTTCGAGAAAAAAGTCGAAATAAAATGTTGAGAATAAACTTGTTAAATTACGAGAAAAAACATGTTAAATTTCGAGAAAAAAGTTGAGATAAAATGTTGAGAATAAACTCGTTAAATTACGAGAAAAAACGTGTTAAATTTCGAGAAAAAAGTCGAGATAAAATGTTGAGAATAAAGCCGTTGAGAAATGTTGAGAAAAAAGTCGTTAAATTACGAATTTGTTCTCATAATTTAACAACTTTTTTCTCGTAATTTAATGACTTTATTCTCAACATTTTATCTCGACTTTTTTTCTCGAAATTTAACAACTTTTTTTCTCATAATTTAACGAATTTGTTCTCATAATTTAACGACTTTTTTCTCATAATTTAATGACTTTATTCTCAACATTTTATCTCAACTTTTTTCTCGAAATTTAACGAGTTTTTTCTGGAAATTTAACAACTTTAATCTCGAGATGGTTTTATTTTTTTATTATTGCTTGGCCCTAATCCTCTTCCATAGAATTTGGAATATGTTAAACAGTGAATTTTTATTTCTTAATATAATATTAAACTTAATAATCTTGATGAAAATATTAATATGATAAAATAATATGAAACAATATAATATTTTTATAGCTCGATCTAGGATTGTTTTGGCATAAAAATGCAGTCCGTAACTTTTTTTGGTTAAAAATGATCCAAAATCAATTTTTGGGCAAGTACATAACCAGCCAGTGTATCTCCGTAAGCTTCTGTAAGCAAAACTTACGGACTGCAGCTTTACTTAATAATATTGATAAAAAATAATAATAAAATAACATGAAACAATATATTCTTAATAGCTCAATGTATGAAAGTATGCCTGTGTAAATGTGTTTTGCGAATGACACATTCTGCTTTTATCCGAAATCTTGTCGCTTGTCTTTGTAGAGCATAAATATACATTTAAATATTGATTAATGACTGTACAAGAGAGATTGTTATGGAGGCCTTTATATGGAGACGGTTTGGGTGTGTCTTATGCTAATTACTAATGGCAGATTCACACTCCCTCATTTAGAATAAACTGGATTCATTAAGAACAAATGTACAGACACACCTGTTGTGTATGTAGTGGAAGTTTTCCATGAGAGGTAAGAAGGCTTGTAGCACTCTGCAAAAAAGTAATTGTTGTTTAGATTGTCTTGATACATTAACAACCCCATGAATATCAACATGATGGCTGAATTCTCCTTTCCCCTTATTATCTGTCATTGTTTAGTACTCCGCTGATTTTCATGCGACACAAGCATAAATCACTATCAGCATTCTTGGACATATTGCCCATAGTTAATCTAAAAAGGCAATTTGGCAATGTATTCAAGCGTATCTCACTCTTATAGGATAATTCAAACCAGCCTCAGCATTTGGTCAATACCCACACAACAAATATCATCTTCCTTCTGCAGCCTTAATTTACGCCTCTTTTTCACCTTTCCTTTGGTGTTCTTCTGGCCTGTTGAGGGGAAGCCTACAAATTCCATATTGACTTCTGTGGGATGGATATTACTGTGTGTGTCACAATCTGTAATTATTCGTGGACAGGATATGAATTGATCTGCTGGTTTAATTCCTGAGGGATGTGACCGCTGTGTCCCTCGGGTGGTGTTCAATGTTATCTCTCAGAAATTCCCTGGCTTTTGTCTAGACATGCATGTTCCAGTGAGAATGAAAAGGGCAGAGGATGAGTAAAAAGAAAATCTGATTCACTAGTTTATTAAACCGTTTTTTTTTTTTTTTTTTTTTTTTTTACAAATCCACAGGGGAATATGAGGATAGAAGAGGAAGTCAAAGAGGAAGGGGAGGGGTTAATCTGAGTCCACTAAAAGAGCAGACAGATGCCCTAATCCTGTTCGCATGGAAAGATGACTTTAATAAACTGTTAGCCTGTGGTGATCTTTTGAAATGAGGATTCAAAATCCCTTCTTTGAATTCAGATTTATTAATTCCAATGTAATTGTTTGGATTCCATTTGATGTTTACATATTTTTTGGGCTTAAAAGCACATGAAACATGATTTTACTTTATACGGTATGTGACCTGCTTCATCATTTTAAGTCATTCGACTCATTTTGAGTTCTGTGCATTATAAAGTAAAAAAAAAAAAAAAAAAGTAAAAACATCACTTCTAATGATAGAGTATGCCAATATCAACAAGTACTATTTTATTTATCTAATAATTTCATTTTTTTTTACATTTTACATTGCTTAAAAACATAAACATGCATATTTTGTGTATCTTATTTTACTGAGAATTAGTCAAGTCTTCAGTAAACACAGCAAATATAATGATGTAGTCACTAAAATCTGGTTCAAGTTAATTTCAAGTGGATGAGTTGTTTTCTCTATAATTATGCTAAGTCCTGGGACTCACTGGACAATTTTACATTTCTCTGTCTTTTTTTTGTTGACAAAAACAAGACGTGTTTTAGTGCTAGTGCAACATGATGAGCAAAGCATGCATAATGGATGTGTTATTGTTGCTGGATGTGTTGTCATTCTTGTGCTGCCACAGAGAATTATGGGAAATATAGTTTGGTACAAGATATTCTTCATCAACGGTATAGCCTACACAAAATGCGTGCAAACTAAATAACTTATTCTGGTCAATTATTTAACTGACATGTTTCCAATTCAGAAAGTCTGGTCTTAAAGGAAATCCCATGCACACTGTGGATGTGCGTACAAGTGTAAACAGTTGCCTCTCAAGCATGTAGGTAGTTGCAGTATTTACAAAATGCAGAATTTAACTGCACAATGGCTGCTAAAAATTACAACAAAGCCAGCAATAGTTGCAGTTCAATCTCTATGCTATTGTTTACACTGTCGTCAAGGATACGCAGAGCGAATGTGCGCAGACACGCCATCGTTTTCAAAAGTCTCAGTTTTGGTCCGTTTACACTGAAACACAACCCTGGCATTTTCAAACTAAAACGGGATCTGCAGCATTTTCGATAGTCTCCATTTTCGAGGTTCGAAACGCCGGCGTAGTGCACACGAGAGGCGTAACCGTATCAAAACTTATGCGTTTTAAAACATAAACGGGACCTTAAAATGAACCCAAAATAGATTGGAAATTAAAAAATTAGACATAATTACTAGAGGCAACAGTAATAATCAAAAGGTGAGCATTTATTAATAAGCAATTTAATGAATGTTTATTGTTTAATTATTATTCATTAAACAAAAATTAATAAATGTTCATGTATTAAACATTAACAAATGTTAATTTCAATACTTTGTGTTCATTTTAAGTAAGCAATACAGTAATTTTTAAACAATAGTTGAGTTAAATAAAATTACCCAGCAGATCGAGCAAACATTTAACTCAACCACTGGGTTAAAACAACCCATTCGATGGGTTAAAACAACCCAACCACTGGGTTAAAACAATCCAATTCCTGGGTTTGTCCATTTTCAAACATTTTAACCCAGCATTTTTTAGTGTACACTCTTAAAAATAAAGGTTCCAAAGCTTTCCCATCTCAAAGCACTTTTGAGGTCTGATTTTTTTTATATATATATATATATATATATATCAACCACATGCAATCTCTTTTCCTCTTTGACGTTATTTTCTTTGCTACCTTGTCTGTTAAAAATAGCATGCGCATCAATTATACATTATGTAGGGGAGCATCTCTCCATTACATCCATCAGTTTGTTGCTTTATGGCTTTTATCTGTTGCATCTTCTGATAAACACACTTTTCGTTTTATCTTCTGGTGCGCCCCTTTGAAAGCCCCATGTGGTGTTATTTTTGAGGGATTTTGAGAAAAGTATAGTGTGGGTTTAAGTGCTTCCTGCTTTGCAAATGCAAAATCTGTTGTTATACAACATGTTCTCAAACAGCTAGTGCAAAGTAATATCCAGAGACATCCTGACTCTATTTAACCACTTTCGTTGTGTCATCATGGACAGAATGTGTGTATCATGACATTTTTCAGACCTGATTTAGTTCCATCCCAAAATCAAGCAAATCTGTTGGTTAATTCTACCTCTAAAAGAGCTCATGGGCAGTCTGGTATCTTGTAAACCAACTTTGTTTCCAGGTGGACAAGTAACCCTTTGGCCCGTGATGAAGTGTGTCTGACATTGAATATTTCCTTGTTTGTTTGTTTGTAACAGCTGTTGTTGTTATTTAATCACTCACCCATGGAGTCAGTCTAGGTCTGTTAATTGCAATAATTACAGCCACTGTTCATTTGTCTGTGTGATTACATGTGTTACAGGGTTCCTGCTCCTTTAGTCCTGTAATTTGTGAATCAGTGGTAGTTAACCTTCAATCTAGTAGGATTTCAGCATTTTTATATTTAGGTGAATGTCATGAGAAAATGCTCAAGCGACTTTTTAATTTAGGATGAAACCTGCAAAAATAAATAAATAAAATTAATTTGTTTGTTCTTTCATTCATTGAAGTTGCATTTTGCATAAGGGGAAATCATTTAGATCATTTGCTTTTTGACATTATTTTTCTAATTCTTTCTCATTACTGTAATGCATCCAGGTGTTTTGTTTTTATTTTGCATTTACATCTTGTAATTCCCATTATTTTTTAACTATCACTGTCTTTATGAGTGAACTCATTCTATCAGCTGATTCATTCAGGAACAAAACAAGTGACTGTGATCAAATGAGTCATTGAATCATTCACTCATCCAATTTGTTCAAAAACACATGCTGCATTCCAAATTGCATACCATCCGTCCTCAATAGTATTCATTTTATGTATATTGTATATTATCGTATTTGTACTATGTTGAAATGAGTTTCCAAAGATACCCGGATGGTTTACTTTTTCCGGTTACAATACGAAGTGCATCCGAAATCGCATACTCTCGAGTATAGGTACTTATTTTGAATAAGTACATACTTATCCAGTGCTAAAAAGGTATGTTCTATATAGTATGAATGTGTGTAGTATGAATGTAATCCAGATGTACTACATTTGCAATGTTGTCACTGTCATGTGACCTAATCCTGTCATTCACAAATCCTTTGTAGTGGCCTCATGGGATAGTAAAGTGTCCATCATATACACACTTCAGAATCTCGCCAGAAGTAATTGGTCATCTGGGTACATTTTGCCTACTCTTTTATAAGTATTGTGAATTCAGACACACTTCTTTTGTCACATACAGTTTTTTGGCCTACTATATAGTAGAGAAGTGTGCAATTTCAAACACAGCCCAGATAATGATCCATGCACACTCTTAACAGCTAATATTGCCCACAACCCATTGGGCATTGTACGAGGATTCGATTAGAACAACAAACACAAATAAAAAGTGTTACAAACTACAAACATGGCAGATGTGCGAGACCAACTGAGAAGTAGAGCGGTTTATATTAAGGGGTTTGAGTGATTAATAATCAGTATCTAACCTGATGAAAAGATATTTATTCATTCAATGTTATCCACATTATATTTCATCTGCAACAGCATTGTGAACTTTTATAAAGGTACGTTTGGACATTAACTTTTAAATGCATCATTATGCAAACACATGAGGAGAGACAAAACTGGCAGATCAACCTGCTACTACATCTCTCCGATATGGCTGGAAATAAATTAAATTGATTTTAACTGTGACAAGATGATTAACAGGGCAGTTTAAATGGTGACAGGATGTACATTACTAAGCGACAGAGTGGTCCATTAAAGATACAATTATGATGAAGTAGTATGTCTCAAAGCTTGCCTACTATTCTGCTACAAACTTAAAAATATGTACATTTCTTCACAAAAACAGTATATACTTTTAGAGCATAGTATAAGTAGGTGAATTGGACTTTAATTCAGGAACGTAACAACTGACTGTGATAATAGAGTGCCTCAGGGATGACGCATTTTTGTAGGCAAAACCCGGAAGCGAGTTAGCATTTTAGGACTTCCGGTTCCAACGCCGTAAAGTCTATGGGTTTTTTGAATGGGTTTTTGCTAAATTGCCTGAAATAAGGTCTGTGGTTAACAAAGCCTCTAAATATTTTCACGTTTTGATCTATGACATAAAACACACCAGTTATAACCCACTTGTGATTTTTTAAACTTTTACTGCGTCTTAAAATCGGCGGTTGCTAACAAATTGCTAAAAGGGACTACTTCCTTTGGCGGGGACTTTAGACGTCATCATTAAAAACGGGACATTTGGACAGCATTTCTCATGAAAAAGTGGATAACTATTCATAACAGCGCAGATCATAATCAGCGAGCGTGTTTTTAAATAGAGTTGTTTTCTAAATAAAGTTTGAGGAAGCTTGGTGGTGGCGACGTTGATCCGCGACTATGGTGTGCTGTAGTCCGTTTATAGCCTACTGTTAGCCTTTTATATCTGACGACTTTATTTAGGCTTCAAAATCTATAAATGTTGTGTTAACTTGTAAAGATTATCTTGATAGACAAAAAGTGTAAGTGTCATAACCCTTTGTTAAACACAGAGCTTATTTTCTGCGATTTTCCAAAAGTCTATGGGAAAAATGCATAGGCTTTCAATCGAGGGAACCCGCGCGCCGCTAACTTCCGGGTTGGCCTACAAAAACACGTCATCCCTGGGGTACTCTATATGAGTCACTGTATCATTCACTCATCCGATTCATTCAAAAACAGATTCATTCAAAAACAGATTCATTCAGAAAACGAAACAAGTGACCTGCTATCCTTATCTGGCAGAAATAGTAAGTATATGCTATTCCAAATTCAGCCAAGGTCTTTGAGTGATTTAATCAACCGATCCATTCAAAATCACTAAATTAACACCATTATTGTTGCTTGGGGATGCAGCAATTAATCTGCTGTGGCTTTTTTTTTTATTGATGATTCAATAATAGGCAAAGTAACGTAGACATTGTGTCTAAAATGTAGGCTAGGTTTTGTTTTAAAAACTGACTAAAGTTTAAATCATTTTTCAATGATAATCTCACCCTCCCTGAAAAATGTAAGCTATAGCCTACGTTCCTAAACTAAAAAACTGCTTTAACACCATAATGACTATCCACATCAGAAAAAGGCAGACCATTTCAGGAATCAGAACACCAAGATAAATAACTTAGCTTTTGGTTATTTATTTATTTAATTTTTAAATCTTCCAGTAATTATAATGCTAACGAGATTCCATTCCAACTTTATAATTTAGCCAGAGGCTATAGAAGACTCATTCCAAAGCAACGCAGTTCTACTTTAAACCGGTTTTTAATTACAGACAGTGTTTTCCCGGTAAACGCTCAAAAACTGCCCATAGCAGGTGCTCTTCAGAATGACTCTAAATAGAATTTTCACACCAAGGAGTGGAAATTGCATTAACACATTATAGAAGACGATATCCAAGTATATTTAGAATGTGTGATGGTGTGGCTCACGGGAGGGTGTGTGCACAGAGACCATAGTTTTCCAAAGCTGTAAGTGTGACTTTGACACATACAACCTCTGTGAATCTCATTAAACAGGCTGGTAAGGGTTTAAGGGGCATGTTCCATAATGCAGCTGAGCTCCCTCTGCCTCACTGTTTCCCAGCCCAGATGCCTACCTGGGACCAGGGGTGCTACATCACATCCTATTCCATAAATCAAAGTAGCCTGGATTATGACACGAACTTCAAGCAATTAAAACTGTTCGTTCGATTCCAACCCCTCCCTGCAAATCTTTTCACTTATGGGTCCAAAGCGCAGTAAATTTATGCATCATAAATGTAGCGATGCATGAGTAAAAAATCAGAGGAAATCACTCGTTTCTACCTTTAGTTCAATTTCTGTCTTCAAAACTTTACACAAGACTCGCATTTGTGATGTACGGTGGCTTTATTTATTTCACAACAAAAATTCATTGTCATTGGCAAACGAACTGACTCACTAAAATGAATCAAACTCTATTTGAGACAGAATCGATGCATTCAAAATGTAGTAGATAGACATTTGATGAAGAACTTATTGTACTGTCCATCGCATGCGCACTTGAGAATTAAGAGGTCATCCAGGTATTTTTCTCCTATGTTTATACATTAAGATTGTTTATCCGAATTCGGACATACTAATTTCACGTAGGCCTACTACTTTTCGTACATGAAGTATATTAGGATGTAAGGAGAGACGTTCTAGAAAATAAAAAATAAAGATGGATGGATGGATGGATGGATTGAAATGGCAATAATTAATAAATTAACTTCTGTGGACCTGGGTAGAAGAACGCTAATTCCCATTCAGTAAATTCCTCTTTCTGTCATTCCAATTTAACTTCTGTCATGCTTCTTTAAAAAAAAGAAATTGTTAAGTTACAGTGTTGCTAGTTGTTGCTAGCTTCCTCCCCATCACTGCCACTTCAAGTTGACTCGCTGGTGCACATTTTCACACCGACTAAATGAACTGAACACACCTAAAGCCCTAGTGTGAGGACAGGAGACCAAAAGCAGCCGGTAGGCACTCTTGACTAAAAAACTGAAGTCGGGAGCACAGCAGAGCTGTGTTGCATTTAAAAAATAAATAAATAAAAAAAGGCCTCGCAGTCCCTGAGGATGAACAGAGTGCAGTAATTAAAAAAGAAGAATTAAGGGAGTGTGCTTGCTGTTCTAATTGCTTCACTGTTTTATCCATGACAGGGGGAGAGTTGGCACCAAACGACCAGTCAGTATTCATTACTTCAATGGTTTGATAGTTTGCCCACCATTTTAGAAAACCCCAGAGGCTTGCATAAGACCTGCACCTGGTCTACTTGATCTCATTAAAAGGATTTGCTCTAAAATCTCATTTCATGCTGGTAAAACTGATGGTAAAGCTAATTTCATCCTGATATGTCCTTGGTTTACCACATCTACGATTTCCTCATATGCTTTGCCTTTTAGATTACCATTACCATCACCTCTGTAATGGCAACATCCTTCCTGCCTTCGTGTCTAATAGCTGTAATTTCACTATACTTCTCAGTTTAAGCTCCACCATGCCACCACTTCCAGAGTCCGGATTGTTTTTGTTTCGTATCGGTTTGTTGTGCTTGGTTTCTATCCAGCTCACTGTGGTGGCATCTGCCCAGCCCGTCCGCTGCATTGAGCAGCGACAGATGGTACACCCAGCTGGTGTTCCCTCTCAGCCCCGCTTTTCATGGGTCATTCAGTCTTGACCCAGGAAATACAGTATAAAGCTTGACCCAAACTGCCTTCTGCATCGCATCCGATGCTTAGATAGGGTTATGTAGCATTCAGAATTCAGATGAGAATGTCTGAATATAAATTGAATTCCAGTTGAAGTTGAAAACAGGATGAAGATTCGGAATTTGAATTTAAAGAAATAGAATTCAAAAAGGAATGAAATTCTTATGTTACTGTAAGTGTAGTTTGAATTAGGCTATCCAGATTGGAGTAAGAAACAGCCTACATGATATATATATATATATATATATATATATATATATATATATATATATATATATATATATATATTTTAATAACCAATGAGTGAAATGCTACCTATAATGCTTTTATATTTTAATTTCTATAAAAATATGCATTTATTTATGATTATAATATATTTAAAGGGGCTATAGAATTCAGAAACCCTTGTTATTAGCGACACCGGTGGCTGTTAAGTGAACTGCAGCCAGCAACTTACTGCTCGTGCTTGCAATCGTGCACACGTAACGTAAAAGAGACTGAACGTGATTCAATGCTGCGATATACTCATGGCGAAGTACTTTTCCGTTCTTTGCTTAGAAGTAAAAGGAAGTTGGAAAGTGATATACTGTTAACAAACTTCCAAACGCCGTCCACGCTGCTGAGAGCGACGTTTAAATGAATCTGAGTGCTGCGCCATAACAAAAATGACAGCAGTGAGAATGCAGCCGTTAAGAAAGCATCTGATCATAGCGATGTGGATAATATGTTTGCACCAGCTCAACAATTGACCGGGTTCATGTCGACAGATGAGGTAATTACATTAAATTGTTAGATTATAGATCTGGCTATGTGAGACTATGGTTTGAATTAATCCCTTTGCATGACACATTGACATTACAGTACAGAATAGCTCTTTCGGCATTATCCATTTATTACATGCGTCATCATAGAATGGAAGAGAGGCTCCTGGGACTGTGCGTAAACGTCACATCCTTTTGATTTTCCCGGCAAAAACGTCCCAAGTCCTTCACATAAAAATCAGTTTACATGCTTTCATAGACAACCTAGGACATCGGGGAAGGTCTGATTTTTAAAGTTTTGTTACAAGCTGTTCACACATTGGCAATAAAAATTGAATATTATGAATGTTATGATTGAAATAATAAATCACTTTAATCAAATCAAATTATTATTTTTGTAGTGAACACCCTACCAGGTTTTTCTTGTGTAATATGAGTTCAAATAAGCTATAGGGGTACATAAAACTTAAAAGGTTGGGAAGTATTGCTTTTTTTTCTTGCCTGTGTTGTTGAGCTGACAAAATGTGTTGAACTGTATTTCAGTAGATTCCTCCTTCTGTCATTCAGCTTCTGAATTGAAAAGGAGCCCATTCTTATTCTGACTTTTCCCCGACCCCATTCTTTGACAATTTAGAAAGCTACCAACAGGGAAAACAGTCATCTTCTACAAAATGAAAGATTTCCCCACCTGGAAAACAGACAGAAAATCTTCCCAGCATGAAGCTGCTTCCATGTGTGTTTCTGCACTCCAGCAGTGCAGAGTGCGTTTGACTAGCGTACCTCCTCATAACCTCACACTTCTCCGTATGCCCTCAGGTTTAACAGCTCGATGAGAAAGCAGTGAGCAGCAAAACATGCCTCGAGGAAATACCACAGTATGTGCACTCCAACCAGGCCATTATGCCGAATGCAGGACCATAGAGGTTATAGGAGAAGTGACCAGAGAAGGTCAGTGTGTTTTTTGTAATTAGCTGGAACACGACCTCAGAGTAAACCTCATGAGCTGAAGGCTTTAATGAACACTATTCATCACTGGCATCCATGCTTCAATGTACAGGTGGCAGCTGGTGTCAGGACTGAGATGAGTCTCATCCTTCATATGTTTTGTGGGAGGAACAGTAAACTATTTCTGTATCAACTGACATTCTGTTACATAACACTTATAAGGTGACTACCACCTCAAAAACAGCCAATATTTACTTGCTGCATCTGAGTTGTGAAAAGACTGTCATTTATGATCAGTTGCGTTCATCTGAAGCCACTGAGATGACTGATTATCAACACAAACATCTGAACTGACCAAGTTGTCAGTCTAAATAAACACTGTGCACCATGTTGACGTGTATTATGTATTATTATCATGTTTAATGAATAATAAAAAAAGAATAATTTAAATAATTTAAACATTCACACATTAGATCAGATATTGCACTTTACATCAAAATTATGGATGTGCATATGCATTAAACTGACTTGTCAATGGGTTGTTTAGTCAGTCTTAAGGTTGTTTTAGGGTCATACCACCAGACACTGTTCAGACATGTTTTATAAGGGCTGTTTAGAAAGGATGTGTTGAAATAAGGATGGACAGAGTGAACTGGAACAGCGAAAAAGCAATGCTAAGAGCAGAGAATGTGAAACAAACAATGAACTTTAGGTCAGCCTGCGACCTTGAGCTTTGGAAATGGGCTTTATATATACAAAAAAAAAAAAAAAACCCTTCTTCTCCTTCTAAATACAAATACTTCTTCTCATTCTCCTTCTCCTCCTCCTCCTCCTCCTCCTCCTTCTTCTTCTTCTTCTTCTTCCCAACCAGTAAATATGATTAGTTAAACCTATACAAAAATGGACTTGGAATAAAAATTAGCTGTTTCAAGGTTTTGTGGAATCACTTTTGTTTTTCAGCCTTCAACACTTTTCTTTCTGGAGTGATTTCCACTGTCACAGCATGAAAGCTATCCTGCAAGGTGCCACTGAATTCAGCAGCACTGGAGCACACACCTCAGGACACCAGACCGTCCAGGTGCAGCAGGCTGCCTTGAGATAGAGAACAGATTGCTAACCAGTGGGATGACATTTAGATCAGCTCTATGAGTCTCATTAGTGGGGGTTATCTTCTATCTGTATGCCAAAGACATTTATTATAATAAAATTGCAGAAAGCAAGTATACGATTTAATACCATTGTAGTCATGTGCTGATGAATATTCCATAGTACTTTAATATGTATCATCATTATATATCACTGTCAATTTGCGCATTGGTGTTTATTAGTGACTCTTTCAGTATATTACATACCAGTAGGCGGTGACAAGTGGCTATCTTTATGAGTGAGTCATTTGAATCATTCATTCAACCGATTCATTCAAAAACACATACATTCGGAAATTAAATAAGCAACTGGCTCGTTTGAGATGTGCCTTGCTTCACCTGGCCTGAAATTTAAAATAAGCTAAGGAAATAGTAAATAGTAATATTTTCCTAATATTAGGAAATAGTAAAATAAGCTAAGTTAAAGGTGCCATCGAATGAAAAATTGAATTTATCTCGGCATAGTTGAATAACAAGAGTTCAGTACATGGAAATGACATACAGTGAGTCTCAAACACCATTGTTTCCTCCTTCTTATATAAATCTCATTTGTTTAAAAGACCTCAGAAGAAAAGGTGAATCTCAACATAACACCGACTGTTGCGCAACAGTCGGGATCATTAATATGTATGCCCCCAATATTTGCATATGCCAGCCCATGTTCAAGGCATTAGACAAGGGCAGCCAGTATTAACGTCTGGATGTGCACAGCTGAATCATCAGACTAGGTAAGCAAGCAAGGACAATAGCGAAAAATGGCAGATGGAGCGATAATAACTGACATGATCCATGATAACATGATATTTTTAGTGATATTTGTAAATTGTCTTTCTAAATGTTGCTAACGTACTGTTAAATGTGGTTAAAGTTACCATCGTTTCTTACTGTATTCACAGAGACAAGAGCCGTCGCTATTTTCATTTTTAAACACTTGCAGTCTGTATAATTCATAAACACAACTTCATTCTTTATAAATCTCTCCAACAGTGTGTAATGTTTGCTTTAGCCACGGATCACAGCCTCAAACTCATTCAGAATCAAATGTAAACATCCAAATAAATACCATACTTATGCGATTAGACGCTGCATGACGAACACTTTGTAAAGATCCATTTTGAGGGTTATATTAGCTGTGTGAACTTTTGTTTATGCTTATGCAGAATCACTCAGACCTCTGGGGGTTTTTTCAATTTAAAGGGGCCGCAGCCTGAATCAGCGCATTTATAATGATGCCCCAAAATAGGCAGTTAAGAAAATTAATTAAAAAAAAAAAATCTATGGGGTATTTTGAGCTGAAACTTCCCAGACACATTCAGGGGACACCTTGGACTTATATTACATCTTTTGAAAACACGTTCTTATTATATTAAAATAAGTTGGGGAAAGTTACTTTTAAAAGTAATGATTACAATATTGCGTTACTCCCTATTTAATAGCATTAGTTACTTTTTATAGAAAGTAACACGTTACGTTACTTTTGCATTACTTTTTCTTTTTACAGAAAGTAATGTGTTACGTTACTTTTGCGTTACTTTTTCTCATCTGGGCTGAGCTGTTTGTTTGTTTTCATAACAACAGAAAAAGTTCTATTTTTGTCAAATGTAAAGGCACAGGAGAGTGCGCAGTTCAATAAACAAGCCTTGCAGCTGCTGCCATTCTGGAATACAAAAGAATAGGATGCAGGAGAAGAAGCAAATGAGTTTAATGAATGCTCACATTTAGTCTAGAACTAGTCTACAATAACCATCATGTTTACACAGCGCACACAACATCTCTGCACTTACTCCCGATTTCACTCAACATGGGGACAGGAGAGGTGTCAGTCAATAAATGAAAAAAATAAAATAGCATTACTTATTCAAAAAAGTAACTCAGATATTTTGTTGTACATTTAAAAGTAATGTGTTACTTTGCTAGTTACTTGGGGAAAGTAATCTGATTACGTAACTCGCGTTACTTGTAATGCGTTACCCCAACTGTGGAAATAAATGCAGGCAAGATGTAGTGGATCAGACACCTACGAGATCAAGGTGAATTTCATGTGATTCACACCCATGAGCTGTGTTGCTAATAAACATGATGCAATTTCAGTTCTGTTGCTTTTATATGAAAATAAATATAAAACATCTAAAGTACCTATTTAACTCAATTTGAGCTATCTGTTTATCATCTTTAATACAGAAATTTTTTATAAAGATGTTTAAGAAATATGTTGTTCCTCTTTAGATGCTCAGGTCATCATTTGGCTATAGAAACAGGCAGATGGAGTAACACACCAGTGGCAGAGAGAATCTGCAATTATAAGTTAACTTTGAATACTTTTGTGATAGAAGATGAGAAATATTTCCTGTATGATTGTTCTTTGTATTTGGAACTGTGTAAGAAATATTTGGGTGATCTTGCTCTTGTTGGTGATGTTTGTATTGATGTGTCACATGTAATTCTGAGTATGCATGGAGATTGGCATTGTATATATATCATGGAATGAACAGGGTTCCCACTCTTTCATGAACACCAGATTCAAGGACTTTTTAAAGCACCATCAATTTTATATCAAGCACCTATCAAATTCAAATCCCAGCAGATGGAGCATCATGAAAGACCTCTTACAGTACTTAACATTTTAACCTTCCTATTTCATTTGCATCCATTTTAACCCGAAAGAGGTACAGAATCATTTGTACATTAATTTCGGAAATACATTAAAAACGTTTGCAGCTTTTTGAATCCCTAATGTTAACAATCTTTCCAAACTAGTTTTGGTTTTCATTTTTTATGAATCATTACTTGAGTAAAAATTTTATAATATACAGAGAATATTATAAAAATAAATTTTGCAATTGAGTGTTGAGTTGAGATTATATGGATCATAATTGTGGCTTATAAAGTCAGAATATACATTATAATATTATAGATATTGTAGTGATTTTTACTCCATTCACCTGTGACGTAGTGATTTTTGATCATGTGTCACTTAAGGTGTGGTTATGAGGGTATCAGATGACCCCTCCCCCTTTTGTAATACGGGGCACCAGTTAAAGGCAGGGTAGGTAAAAAATGTATAAAAATGTATTTCAAAATTTGTTTAAACTTTATTTATATATCAATACATAATTAAAATGTAAGTACTCTGAAAAAGAAAGTATAAAAATCGAGTGTCTGTAGACCTCTCACGACTGTTTTAAAGACAGCTCATTATTTCCATTCACTCCACCCCCTCCCTTCTGGGCTCCTTCCAAAGCCATGCCCCCAAAACGCATGAACGTGCGACTCCGACCACTGAGCTGGAAGACGCATTATTTACCTGAGACGAGCGGAGAGGAAGGAGCACAGTAGTGACATCATGTCAGAATCACATGTAATAAAAATAACTTTATAATTATGAAGATAAACAAACAAGATGTATTTTAGTACTCACTATCAAGCTAGCATATTGATATTGGTAAAGTTTAAAATATATATTTTTTGATTCGCTAACGAGCTAGTTATCTATAAGGCAAAGCTAAAAACAGGTTGCATGATACACGTTTTTCCATTACCATCATTTACACTGTGATGAAGATGAATTTCGTGTAAGATTCATAACATATACGTTGTTCTACAGATAAACAGAGTAACATACACTCAAATATCAACTCACAACTGCATTGCAGACACAAAATAATAACACACACATACAACAAAGTGTGTACGACACACACAGATACAAGATAAAGACATCAGTAAACATAGGTAGAGAATATAAAAACAAAACAAAGGCGAAAAAAAAAGTGCAGGTAAACTTACAGGTGAACATGGTAAAAGAGTTAGACAGAGGGTAAATATAGTTCTAAGAAAAGTTCCTAGATGCGGAGTAACGTTAGGTCTACTATCTGTTAAACATGTATTTAGATATCTAAAGCAAAATTATGCACAATTCAACACTATAGCTATCATCTTGAGCTAGGCCTATAGATTATTTATCGTCTCTACTACGGCTCGCTAAGTAATGTTATGTTAGCTATATTACACAGCTACGTGTGCTAATGACACATGCTTCATGAAAAAATAAACAAAAAAATATGTATGATCAAAATACAAAAAGAAAGATTTACCTGTCCAGCAGAAATAAAGCCATCAAGGAGTCACTTTTCAGCCCCTTGAGTTCCCTCAGTTCTCGCCATCGCTGGAAAGCCACGCCGATATTAACTCGCGTTTTATTTCTTTGTTTATCCAAAGACTTTTTGTTCATTGCCTTTTCTTGTACTGTTACTGTCTTCCTTTTTTTGCCTGGTTTGCCTTCACTAACTGTCACGGAATGAAGGGAGGATGCAGATGCAAGTTAAATCTCTTTAATAGAGCTTCACACCGAAGGTAGTCAGATTCAACATACACAAAAACATATAACAGTCAGCAGGAGAGTGGTAACACAGGGACGTCGATGGGCGGTGAAGATCCGTGATGAGTGGTGACCGAAGAGCAGTGTCCGTGAAGTAATCCGTGAGTGAAGTCCAGAGAGTAATCCAATGAGAACACGAAAACCAGGAAGCAATGACTCAAAGTCCTGTCCAGGGAAACACACAACAAGCAACACAGGAAACAACACGCGGACACCGCACAACGATCTGACAAACAAGAGACGAAAGACAAGCCGTTATATAGGCAGATGGTAATTGCTCACAGCTGCCGCTGATCAACAATCAGCGGCGACGCCCACACAAAACAATCAGGTGACACACCCACACCATCACACAGACACCAGAATGAGACAGCGGATTCATGAACCGTGACAGTACCCCCTCTCCTAGGAAAAAAAGTGCCCACCGAGCCTGCCTGGAGTTGAGTCTTTTAGCCGATCGAATATATTCTAGGTTCTTGTGATCAGTCCAAACGACGAAGGGTACCCCCGACCCCTCCAACCAATGACGCCATTCTTCCAACGCTAATTTGACTGCCAACAACTCTCTGTTACCAATGTCATAATTGCGTTCAGCGGGAGACAAACGATGAGAAAAGTACGCGCAGGGATGCATCTTATCGTCTGAGGGCGCCCGCTGGGATAGAACTGCGCCTACCCCCACCTCTGACGCATCGACCTCCACCACGAACTGACGCAAAGGATCAGGGACAATGAGAATGGGGGCCGAAACGAAGCGGCCCTTTAGTTTGGCAAATGCAGCCTCAGCTGCATCTGACCACCTGAAGGTCGTTCTGGGGGAGGTCAAGGCGGTCAGAGGTGCGGCTAGTTGGCTGAAATTGCGAATAAAACGTCGGTAAAAATTGGCGAACCCCAGAAACCGCTGTAGGGCCTTACGGGAATCTGGACTTGGCCAATCCACCACAGCCTTAACCTTGTCAGGATCCATGCGAATTCCCTCAGACGAAACGATGTACCCTAGGAAGGAAACAGACTGTGCATGAAATTCGCATTTCTCCGCCTTGACAAAAAGCCCATTCTCTAACAGACGCTGGAGCACTCGTCTGACGTGTTGAACATGTTCCTGGAGAGACGACGAAAATATCAATATGTCATCCAGGTAGACATATATGAACTGATCAACCATGTCTCTCAACACGTCATTAACGAGTGCCTGGAAGACCGCAGGCGAGTTGGACAGCCCGAAAGGCATGACCAAGTATTCAAAGTGCCCTCTGGGGGTGTTAAAAGCGGTCTTCCATTCATCCCCCTTCCTAATGCGGACCAAATGATAAGCTTTCCTCGAGTCCAATTTAGTAAAAACGGACGCTCCCTGCAACCTCTCAAAGGCTGAAGACATCAACGGCAAAGGATAAGTATTCTTTACCGTGATGTTGTTCAGCCCTCGGTAATCAATACAAGGTCGCAGAGATCCGTCCTTCTTCCCCACAAAAAAGAACCCCGCCCCCGCTGGAGAAGAGGAAGGGCGGATGAACTTCGCTGCTAGAGAATCAGAAATGTATTTCTCCATGGCCTCCCTCTCGGGAACAGATAGAGAGTATAATTTGCCCTTAGGCGGAGACTTACCCGGAACTAAGTCTATGGCACAGTCATAGGGACGGTGTGGAGGGAGAGAAGCAGCGCGAGACTTACTGAACACTTCCTTCAGATCCAGATACTCCTCGGGCACGTTAGACAAATCCGCTGCCTTCTCCTGTAACACAGAAACAGACACCGTGGGACAAGCAGACAAAAGACAAGACCTGTGACACAAAGTGCTCCATTCAGTGATGGTGTTGAGCTGCCAGTCGATCCGGGGATTGTGCTTAGTGAGCCAGGGATGTCCAAGAACTACAGGTGCGTGTGGTGAGTCCATGAGCATGAACTGAATCCTTTCGTTGTGGTTACCGGAGGTGATGAGGGTGACGTAATCCGTAGTCTGAGAGATGTTAGGGAGACGTTGACCATTGAGTGCGTTGACTGTAATCAGGTGAGTGAGCGAAGAGATGGGTAGTTCGTGCTGTCGTGCAAAGATGATATCCATAAAGTTCCCCTCAGTCCCGGAATCGATGAGTGCATCGCAGGTGACGTTCAGTCTTACCGGGAGAAGGGTGGATGGTGAGGACTTCTCAGCGGAGATCCCGCCCGATAGTAGCCTCAAGTTTACTATCGGGCTTGGTCTTTTACTGGGCAAGACCTGAGGAAGTGTCCCGATGCACCGCAGTAAAGGCATAAGCCCAGGGATCTCCGCCTTTCTCTCTCCTCCCGGGAAATCCGAGCTCTCCCTACCTGCATGGGCTCAGGATCTGACGTGGGACCGACCGTATCAGCAACACTGGCCGTACGGCCCTCCGCTCCCAGCGCTCTAGTGCTGGGAGCTTCCAAGGACTTCAGTCTCTGGAGACGGGAATCCACCCGTAAAGCGAGGTCGACTAGCCCGTTGAAGGTTTGAGGAAGATCTAGGGCGTAAATCTCGCGATGGATACGGTCGGCCAGCCCATGCAGGAACACATCCCACTGCGCCTCCTCGTTCCATCGGCACTCTGCCGCGAGGGTGCGGAACTGGATGGCGTAGTCTGCGACCGTGCGGCTGCCCTGCTTGAGTTCGGTGAGCTGACGAGCGGCCTCCTTGCCCGCAACCGCACGGTCGAACACCCTCTTCATCTCCGTGGAGAGTGCCAGGAACGAGGTGCAGCACGGGTCTTGATTCTCCCACACCGCCGTTCCCCATAAGGCCGCCTTCCCGGTCAGGAGGGTAAGGACGAACGCCACCTTGGATTCCTCATGTTCGAAGGTGCGAGGCTGCAGTGAAAAATGCAAGGAACATTTATTCAAAAAGGCTCTGCAAAACTCAGGCTCACCGGCGTAACTCTGGGGCACAGGAAGGCGGGGCTCCGGCAGATCGCGTCGCTCCAGCGACGCGGGGGGAACAGGCGGTGTGGGTGGCGCAGTGGGAGCGCGAAGTTGTTGAAGTTCCCGGGAGAGCTCGGACACCTGTGTTACCAGCGCTTGGACAGCGCGTCCGGTGGAAGTGATGCTCTCCTGCTGCTGGTCCATGCGGGAGATGCTGTGGTTGATGAACTCCGTTAAAGCTGCTGAACTCGCTGCATCCATGTTGGTCAGATCGTTCTGTCACGGAATGAAGGGAGGATGCAGATGCAAGTTAAATCTCTTTAATAGAGCTTCACACCGAAGGTAGTCAGATTCAACATACACAAAAACATATAACAGTCAGCAGGAGAGTGGTAACACAGGGACGTCGATGGGCGGTGAAGATCCGTGATGAGTGGTGACCGAAGAGCAGTGTCCGTGAAGTAATCCGTGAGTGAAGTCCAGAGAGTAATCCAATGAGAACACGAAAACCAGGAAGCAATGACTCAAAGTCCAGTCCAGGGAAACACACAATAAAAATTGGCCTAAGCCAATCCTATGTTTCGTCCCGGATGGAAATAATGAGCTGTGTTTAATACAGATTAAACGGTCTAGAGTCACTCGATTTTTATACTCTTTTTATCAGAGTTCTTACATTTTAATTATGCATGGATATATATAGAAAGTTTAAACAAATTTGGAACAAAATTTTTTACCTACCCTGCCTTTAAGAATACTATCTTAACAATTTAAGAACACTCCAAAGGAGCTGTTCAATAATTCAGAATTAATATAAAATGGAGGGAGTCGGTCAACTGATTTATCTGAAGGATTTGTGAGTCTGGTCAACTAGAATCTTTGATCATCAACACAAGGAAGACACAGTTATAATAAAATCAATGAAATTTATTAACAATAAACATGCAAGAGTAAATACCACAACGATTAATAATGAAATAATGAATATGCACTTCTAAGAGATAGTAAAATAATAATCAAAGGAGAATACTGAATTAAATCAAAGAAACAAATAAATGAAGTGAATACAGAATGGATAAATGCAATGCTGTTGAACTGAATGTAGGATGGAAGAGAATCGTATGGGAATGCTTATGGGAGCCACCCAATGGCTCTGGTAAAATGGTGATAAATAATTGCTTATTTATCATTCAACAAATAATATCCCTATTATTTGTAACAAACTGACCTCAAGTAACTGTTATCTAAACAGGTTAGAAAAACATATGCTGCATGTATAAACTAATGCCAAGGTCTCTAGAAAAGTTTATATTTATGTTCCACACAGTCGGGTGATCAATCCGGTAGCAGAGACGTCTTCCACTGATGATGCAGGCTGCGTGCAGTGGGAGGGCGCGAAGTTGCGATCCAGTAGTCGTGCCACACTGGGCTGGAGGATGCTGAATTTCGGTTGCGCCAAGAGGGTCCTTTAGGATGGACTGGGCAGCTGGGTCAGATGAATCTTCACAGGTTCCTTTGCAGGCTGGCTGCGTCGCTGAGGAGCCGTGTGGTACAGGCAATGTCTGCCGATGCAGAGGTCCTTTGTGGACTGGGCTGCGCTGCTGTAGGGGCCGTAAGGGTCAGATGAAGTCCCTCAATGCTGGGCCCTTTTTGCAGCTAGAGTGCAGCTGAAAGCAATGTAAAAGGTTTTGCTCGCGAAAGCTTCACCTTAACCGTCTTGTAGTCTCTTTCCTCGTCAGGTCAGAAACTCAGGACGTGGAGTGTCTGTTAATGTCTCCTTCCCCGTCGAGCTGGAAACGCAGAACAAGGGTGTGTCTACCCGGGGGACATATTTATCCCTTTCTGATGAGGAGGAGATTGAAATGTGGCGCTTTGCCGATCCTTTAGTGTGATTGGCTACTGTTATCTGAAGCAGCCCCAGTGTTGCCCACCCTGGTGTGGAACTCATTTGCATAGCGTAAAGTACAGTGTTAAAATAGTGTCTTTAACATTTTACCCATGCATTATTTCTTTACCAAACCTCTTTCAAATTATTAAAGGCATCGTAGGGAACAGATAGACACCAAACATGATATGAAATGGTTAAATCATTGTCCATGCATTTGTTTATCTGTTACCAGGTCTGTCCCATGACCTGTTGGTTTAGCAGTCAGTAACCATTAACATAAACTGTGCTTTTGCATGAAGATGGAGTGGATGTGATGCAGTTTAGATCAAATTAAGGCCTCCAAACATAGGTATGAATGGATTTAGATAGATATCTGTGGCCTTTCTTTATTTCAGTCACCGCTGCTCCAACCAGGAGGTCCTGAAGGAATTTTTATGGCAGTCCTTGCCTAAACCTTAGGAATGAGTTTGGTGGTTAGAGTCAATGTGTTGTCCAATGAGAAGTCTTCTCCTTGGTTTTGGTGGGTGCAGAAGGTCCCCCTTCCTGTTCTGGAAGGGGTGTCTGGTAGTTGTCCCAACATCTTATCTGATGTTGCTGAACATTTATTAATGTTCATTCACCAAAGATCCAGTCACGGTGTGGCACATCTTCCTACACACAAGCAGTTAGAGAGGGGCCCTGTCGTAAACTGGTCCCTGGAATGCCATCTTGACTGGTGTTCACAACAATATAAACTTGCAATTCTGAGAAAAAAGAATTGATAGATATAAACTTGCAATTCTGAGAAAAAAAAAGGTCAGAATTGAGGGATATAAATGAGCAATTCTAAGAAGGGGTGGGCGATATGGCAAAAATATATCGATTCATGATTTGATCAGAAATCTTTTTCATGTTGGTTTTACTATTTACAGTGACTGAGCAGTACAGTAAAACTAATTTCCCTATATTAAAAAAGTAGCCTTACAAGTTAACAAAATATTTAAGAAAATAAAAAGAATGAGAGACTTTCTGCCCAAAGTGGAAGAAGATAAAAATATTAATTTAAATTAATTAATTTAAAAGTTTCTTGTTAAAGCTACTGTACTAAAGAAATTGAAAAAAGGAGGAAATTCTGTCATTATTTACTCACCGCAGAAGTTGTTTCAAACCCGAATAAATTTCTTCTGTTGAACATATACGTTTTATTTTGATGCAGTGCAGTTATTCACAATCACAAAAGTTTATTATTTGCATGAGTTTTAAAGCCTTGCCGTAACTCTACCACTGTGTTAATGTGATGTGAATGTATGTCGCTTTGTACTACACAGTATGTTGAGACAGAGGTGCCAGGACTGCAACTGACAGAAAGCACTATAGCACGATACAACGATATTTCATTTTTAATAGTCCATAATCAAAATCGCACACCCCTAAAAGAATGTTCATTTCAGACACAGCAAGTGCCACAGCTCAAATGTCCAAACCCCGCCTAATAACAAACAAGGGGAAGTGCCGCAATGGAAAACACTCGGACACCGAATGTAAAATAATATTCCAGAAAAAATATACTAGGACTAAGGGTTATAATTTTCACAAAATTTATTTCAAATTTAATTCAAGCACATTCAAGGACCAATATTTGTTTTCAAGTACTTTCCAGGCCTTGAATTCATGTGTCTGAAATCCAAGTACTTTCAAGACACGTGGGAACCCTGAATGAAGAAAAGAGTATCTGTTATGCTATTGTGATTCTGTGGAACTATGGGCTGAGAGGCCATGTATTCCTGAAATAAACTTGATTGACTGACTGATTAGAAATATGACAAAAATCACAGATTTTGCTCATCAAACAAGCCTACTGTTTTTGTGAGTGAGTCAATGAATCATTTGCTCAACTGATTTGTTCAAAAATTATTCATTCAAAAAATTCAAAAACAGAATAAAACTCCTCAATATTAATTTGTTTATCAAACTGTTCACAGTACTATCATGCATGTCAAAAATACAACATTTTGTTTTTCTTGGATTCCCTTGTAACATTTAAATATTTTACATGTAAATTATTGACTTCAAATTATTTTGAAGTACTTTGTTAAAACACATTTTTGTGTTTTTTTTCTTGCAAAATTGGTATGTGAGCAGCACACACCCTCTGTGGCTTCCAGCTGAGCCCCAAGAAAAGATTCGGACTGGAATAGTCCCGTTCTGCCTGACTGTAATGATATGCTTCAGAAACCAACATACTACAGGCGTCCAAAAACCCAGATAAACACCAGACTTCCCCAAACTCTGGCCAAGATGCATAAAAGGATTCTTATTGGGCTCAATATTTTATATTAGTTTAGGAAAATAACTGGAGGCCATGGCATTTTCTGAGGTTTACCGTGAATATATATGACCAGTAATTACCATCAGGTGGTAAATGTATCTGTCATATTATCTGTAATGTACTGCATTTTCCAGACATTCCTGGATATGTGGGTAGATTGTAGAACCTTGATCCCATTTAGTGCTGTGCACCCACATCAACAAACAATTCACATTTACTGTATCCTGTCTTTTCTTTCCAACTTATAAAATACTGGAAATACTAAAAACATTTCTGGATTTTCAACAGCTCCTTCAGTTTCTTCTTCTCAGGTTGTGTAATTTCTCTTTTCTTAAATGTGCCCTAGAATTAAAAATTGAATTTACCTTGGCATAGTTAAATAACAAGAGTTCAGTACATGGAAATGGCATACAGTGAGTCTCAAACACCATTGTTTCCTCCTTCTTATATAAATCTCATTTGTTTAAAAGACCTCCGAAGAACAGGCGAATCTCAACATAACACCGACTGTTACATAACAGTCGGGATCATTATGTACGCCCCCAATATTTGCATATGCCAGCCCATGTTCAAGGCATTACACAAGGGCAGGACGTATGGACGTGCACAGCAGAATCATCAGACTAGGTAAGCAAGCAAAAACAATAGCGAAAAATGGCAGATGGAGCAATAATAACTGACATGATCCATGATAACATGATATTTTTAGTGATATTTGTAAATTGTCTTTCTAAATGTTTCGTTAGCATATTGCTAATGTACTGTTAAATGTGGTTAAAGTTACCATTGTTTCTTACTGTATTCACGGAGACAAGACTATCGTTATTTTCATTTTTTAAAAACTTGCAGTCTGTATAATGCATAAACACAACTTCATTCTTTATAAATCTCTCCAACAGTGTGTAATGTTAGCTTTAGCCACGGAGCACTATCAAACTCATTCAGAATCAAATGTAAACATCCAAATAAATACCATACTTACGTGATTAGACATGCTGCATGACGAACACTTTGTAAAGATCCATTTTGAGGGTTATATTAGCTGTGTGAACTTTGTTTATGCTGTTTAAGGCAAGCGTGAGCTCCGTGGGCAGGGAGCATGAGATTTAAAGGGGCCGCGCAGCCTGAATCGGTGCATATTTAATGATGGCCCAAAACAGGCAGTTAAAAAACTGAATAAAACAAAATCTATAGGGTATTTTGAACTGAAACTTCACAGACACATTCAGGGGACACCTTAGACTTATATTACATCTTTTAAAAAGACGTTCTATGGCACCTTTAAAGTAAAGCATGTTATTTCTCCACTAGTGGCAGCCAAGTGAATTACAATCTCTGTATATTTTGATTAATTATGCAACGCTTGCAAGATCATGGCCAATATTGATGGCAATAATACAATTTCTGCCCCTTATAGTGATGTAGTACCACCAGCAGGGGCTAACTGGATCATGCTAACCAGCCAAACCCTTGATTTGAGTAGCCTGACTGGGACTATATTATTGGCTCAACCAATGACATGAGTTGGGGGCGGGACTACCTGTTTGGATTAACAGGAGAAGAAGGTAGGGTTTGAAATTTAGTTTGGCTTCGATTAAGATTAGGACATCAATATCAGGTTAAGCAAAATTCATATAATATAGTGCATATATTTAACAATCTGTTTATTTATTTATTGCATTTTCTAGAACAATTCTAGTTAAATCAACAGTATGTCTGTTCTTTATTACCATATGAAACAAATGATCCATTTGCTGCAAATTTTTCCAGTCTGCTTTGAGGCTAAAAACCAAACTCTGCTGGAAGCATTTTGTGGTGGTAAAGCTGTGATTGTTGTTGATGCATTGAAATTCACAGCGCTGACGAGTTTAGATGCTGGAGCATAATCAGAATTCCTGCTGTGTAAATGGGAAAACAATTTTCTGAGTTTGTTTTTTAGGATGCTTTATACTTTCTTCAGAACGAAGGCTCTCCTCCATTTCAGCTTGACCTCAGGCCCAAAATCACACTTAAGCTGAATCGCATTATCATGCGTAACATGCAGCATACCGTGCCAACATCAACAGAACAGCACATTGAAAACACCACACAGGGTGGTCCTCCGTAAAACACCTCATGAAACATCTTTTAGATTTTATCTAAACCTTATGTCTGAGCCGGGAGATCATGCTGAGAGAGGCTTGTAAAATCTCAAGTATTAAGACATATCTTTTGTAGCCGTGTTGATCCCCGCTCAAGCCTGAACAGTTGCAAAGAGGAAGTATCACTTCATCTCTCAGTCATTTGAAACCTGAGGATTTCGCCTAGACAGATGTGTCAGTATCTTAGTGTTTTGTGGAGGACATTTGGACTAATTGAGGAGGTAAAATGCAGGGCAGAGGATTCAGTGTCTGATCTGTCACTTAAGCACGGTGAAATACGCAGGGATTTGAGAATCTAGCATGAAGCTTCTTGTATTTCTTTACAAAGGCAGATTTCAGCTACTTCAGATCATTGTATTGACGTCTGGAGCAATTTAGGCCAGAAACATTCATGTACAAGTATGCTTGGTCAAGACATTGTGGTTCTGTTGGACAGTTTTGCATGCATTCTTGCATTACTGTGGTAATGACAAACCTCAGTATACTCAAGGGGCTGATAGAGTTTCCTTCTGTGTCATTTAACCAGATATGTTGTTGTCCAGGTAGCTTATTTAGCTAAATTACTCAGCAAGATGCTTCTCAAACTGTTGCTCCACTTTGACAGTAGTCTACTTAAAGAAAGAACACCCTGAGACATTTCTGTATGTCTCAACACATTTTTATAGGCAGATTTGCATAACGTATCTTGTATGCTAGGACTGCTGTCACTTGAAGATTGAGGTTGATGACCTTGCCTGTGAGATCCGTTGCACCAGGTCTTATGTCATAGATGTCATACATTGGTTCTGCATTTAACGTATCAGAACTCGACATCCCTGCTGTGGAATGAAAATGAGATTTTAGAACTATGGCAGAGAGTGAGTAAATAATGAAAAACTATTCACAACAGAATATTTCTTGTTTCATTTTTAGTGTGAAATCAATTATTGTGCCAGTACATAAATTGTTTAAAACCACATTCTTGTCTTACCTAAAGTTACTATGGTAAGCCTATAGTCATGATTTTTTTCTTCCAGAGTTGTTGGGTTTGACGGGCATTCCTCTACAAGAAACTTGCTATTTTATGTATCAACCACAGGTTGCCTAGAATTTTGCAGTGTAAAGGCAGGAACACACCAAGCTGATGCAGATGAACTAGTGACGATGAAAGCAGACTGCGGGGTTGGCTCATGTCGGCAGCATCTGGGAGCAAAGTTGTCCTGACACACCAAACCGACAATCGTGCTCGGGCTCGGTTCAAGGCAACCATGCCTAGTGTGAGTACACCCTAAGATAAAATGCCTTTCCATACCAGCAGGTGGCAGTAGCTGAACAGGCAATCAGGATGATCAGATGTCCCGACGGACCAATGAGCTCCGACGCCGATTCAACATGTCGAATCGGCCGAAAAAAAGCCGACTAGGACCAACTTCAGCCGACGGTGCAGAACACACTAAGAAAACTTAGTCGGCCGACAAACAAAAATGTGTATACCTCTACGCCAAAGCCACTTGAAGGCAAGCCTGCAACCTTAGCCGAAAAAAGCGCAATGCCTACTAATGCTGTGGTACGCAGGGAAGGAGACAAGAGGCCGTTTTTTTTAATGGATGTCATACACTATACTGAATAAGCTGCTTTTGATAGTGATGCAATTAGATCCAGGCAGTCAAAGAAGCTGATTGAAAAAAAATAATAATAATAATTTATTGAAGAGAAAAATTTAAAGTAAGTAAATGTAATAAATAACGAAAAAATGATAATCAAATTTAATAGCTGAGCACAGCACTGAGTCAAAAGTCCAGAGGTCTGGCCATCAAAAGTCTAGCATCTACAATTTTAAGATTCTGAGTATAATAATTTTTGTCTGACAATATAAAAAAGTTTGGTGCACCAAAGTAGCAGAGAGCTAGAATAGAAGTCAGAAGCAGAAGAAGTGAAACTACCACAAATTGATGGTCATATACTGTATATCTGAAACTTACATCCCATCTAAAGGTCCTGTTTTGGCCAAATAAGAAAGGTCAAGCTGAAATATCCATTATGTCAGTGATATATGTCTTCCTGCTAAAAGAGTCGTGACTGGTCTTGTGCGGTTAGACCTATTATGCAAAATTCACTTTTATAAGTTGTTTGAACACAGATGTGTGTCCACAGTGGGTGTAAACAACCAGCCTATAATGGTAAAAATCCACCCACTCCTTTTTTTTTATAATCCCCATAAATCATAAAGTCTCTCCAAATGTGTGGTTCTAGCCCTGCCCAAGACTGGCGACGAGCATATACTGCCCTGAGAGAGCCGCAGCAGTCCGCCATTTCTGTTTCCTCACTTTAGCAGCTGGAGATATACAATGTCTGTGCCAAAAAACATTACAAATGTTTTGTTATTGGATGTGGCAGTCTCTCTATCAGTAGTGTCTGATTCCAGTTTGAACAATGAAAGGCAGAACACCGTTACTGACAGTCATTATTTTGGCTGCGTGAGATTCTCCAGTTTTGTTGTTTTGGAATCACAAGCCCTCTTCTGGAAAGGGGGCTGGGAGCAGCAGCTCATTTGTATTTAAAGGGACACACACAAAAAAGGCATGTTTTTGCTCACAACCAAATAGGGGCGAATTTGGCAAGCTATAATAAATGATCTGTGGGGTATTTTGAGCTGAAACTTCACAGACACATTCTGGGGACAACAGATACAGAGACTATGCAAGAGAGACAGAAATAGCTACCAAAGTGTGGGTTTAACACCTTTTGGAACAACAGAACGCAAAGCTTGCACATTTCAAATATCATGTCTCACGTCGTGCAATATATTATTGCAGGAAAGGTACATCAAGTTCAAATGAGCAACAAATTCTGAGAACATCGTCACTTCTGCAGTACTTGGAAGGCATCCAATACCTAACCACACACGAGTAACAAAATATCGTGTCACATTGGAATATTTGAAGAACAACTGAATATAGCAAGTATGTTCTCAAACAATAGTACCTTGAGAAGATAAAAATATAATGAAGAATAAACATAAATGAGTAACAATAATGAGAATGTATGATGAAGGTTAATAGGAATACATATGAATTAAGAGATAATATTGATGTCATAAACCATGAATGAATAAATGATTAAAAATTAATAACATGAATAAAAGCATTGATATGAACGTTGATCATTTTGCATACACCAGATGGAAAACGGCTTATCATTTAATGAATCAACAGCCCATCGGCTAATCTTCAACATTTTGCTCTTAAATATTAGTTTCAGATTGATCTATTTTTAGAGTTTACACTGAAAAAAATGCTGTTTTATAAGAGAAGTCACAGACAATTGCCCAACAGGTAGGATTCAGTTTGTGGCACTTCTCATTCATTTCTATTGTTCTATGGTTTAATGATGTCAAGGCTGTAATGTGATTGGTTATCAAATCACACATGATCCAAGTTAGCCATTATGCTTTCTCCAATGGTTGAGCCATGGACCCTCGTATCTCCTAAGACCATCTCTATCTACGCTTTTTATTGCTAACTTTTACAAAGACATAAACCAAATTAGCACGTTAGCTTTTGGTTAAAGGCCTGAAATAAGGTCTGTGGTTAACACAAGCTCAAGATATTTGCAAGTTTTATTCTACTACATAAAATACATTAGTAATACTCCTTTGTAATTTTTTTTTTTTTTTTTTACAAAACTTTTTACTTTTCTTGAAAAAGGCGGTTGCTAACAAATGGCTGAATGGGACTGGTCACCGTGATTTTGCCAAGTAAGATATGTTCCTGGATCAACATCTTTGTTGATCCTGGAACAACATTCCAATCAACCAATCAGATTTGAGGGACAAGTTTACCGTTTATGTCAAGTTTAGGCTTACAACCAGGGTTAGGTGCTTCTACATCAATGTTATTCACCTATCTTTCCCCTCTGATTTTAGGGATAAGTTATGGGTAGGATTAGGTTTTAGGGGTAGGAATAGGGTTAAGACTAAATTTTCAGACTGGAAAGTTTTAAATGTGGAATGTCTTACTTGGCAAAATCACGGTGACCGAATTGGACTACAGAGGTTGTCGGGAACATTAAACGTCTAGTGATCAGTCTAGTGATCATAAACTTTAATTGGTCACAGAGCTTATTTTCTGCAATAATCCAAAATGGAAATGGAAAAATCCTATTGTTGACTTCTGGGTTGGCTTACAAAAATACATCATCCCTGCAGCACTCTATTGCTCCAAGACTGCAGATTTTAGCTATGAAGCTTGTTAATTTTTATTGGCAAACTAATTTAGCCAAGCTTTGAAATGTTACCCTGTTATTAATCAGCACAATGTCTTCAAAAAAGCATCTGCCTCCACAACATGCATGAGTAACCTTTCTCTTTAATTGTATCTGCAGCAACCTGACTAGATGTGTAAGAATGATATGTCCCAACCTTAGAGGGAAAATTCACAAATTTATTGTTTTTAATCTTTTTAGCACACAACCGTGAGCGAAAATGAGTCCCCCACAGAAGCCATCAATCAACGTAATGGATATGAGGCAGGACACCTCTAGAGATGCGGCAGTGAAACTCTGCCCCTCTTATTCCATCACTGCCGCTCTGAACGGCAGCCTAGGGAGACCAGGAACAGGACAATACCAGCCTTTCATTCGAGCAAGGTGAATACTAACAGACCTTTTTGGTAAAGCACAGGCTTTTGATAAAACAAATAAGAGTTGACTGCTCTTAGCTGCTCGGTTTTTGAACAGAGAAGTGATGTGGGGGGACAGGCTATCGTCCTTCAGCTGATGAGGTTTCATTCACCCTGAATACCCAGACGTGGCCGTCAAGGACTCTGGCATGGCTAATTACAAAAGCAATCCCATCAACGTCCCAAAATAGGCTCACTGGAGCCCTGACACTTCATTTTACAAAGTCATGGAAATGCTGAGGTATTGATTCCATTCGTCTTCCTCCAGCCAAATGCGGACAGGGCGATGCTAGTCACTGCAGGATGCTCTAAATGAGTCATTTTTGGCCACATCTTTCTCCATTTTATTTACTAATTTACTGTTTTCAGATTGAAAATGATCAAGCATATAATGTACACTTTATATAATTATTTTTAAAGGGTTAGTTCACCCAAAAATGAAAATTCTGTCTTTAATTACCCACCCTTGTGTCATTCAATTTCCTAAAATAATATTATATATTTTTAATGAAATCTGAGAGGTTTCTGTCAAAAATATCTTCATTTGTGTTCCATAGATGAACAAAGGTCTTACGGGTTTGGAATAACATGAGGGTGAGTAAATGATGAAAGAATTTTAATTTTGGGGTGAACTCTTTAAGCATGCCTGAGCAGAAATCCGACAGGACGTCTGACAGCAATAGTGTTATACGTAATGGCTGGAATAGACTACATGAATTTTGCCCAGATCTTTGCCGTGATTTGCAGTCTGGATAAGACTTCAGTTGCCGAAAGCCAGACGTCCTGCAGATTAACAGCAGTTGGAGTTCATTTTGCACATTAATTTGTTCATTTTGTGTAGTGTATGATAGGCACATACTTTTTTTTAGCTTCAGTCTATGAATCTGTCTAGTCAGAGGATTGTTTGATATTTTGAGCCAGTTTTAGACCATATATTGTTTTCATTTGTCATGTGACTTCTAGAAATGAGATGGTTGTTTCGGCGTGAGTTTATTGTGTTCAGAGTGAATGTCTGGTAGTGTCGTTTAGTGAATGATACCCAGATTTTCTCTGTAATCAATACATAACTAAAACTGTTCAGATTTTAAAGGTGCCCAGAACCCTTTTTCACAAGATGCAATATAAGTCTAAGGTTTCCCCTGAATGTGTCTGTGAAGTCGCAGCTCAAAATACCCCATAGATTTTTTATTATTCAATTTTTTAACTGCCTATTTTGGGACATAATTAGAAATGCGCCTATTCAGCGTGCGTCCCCTTTAAATGCTCGCGCTCCCTGCCCCCGAGTTTGCGACTCTATAATACATTGCATAAATAAAGTTCACACAGCTAATATAACCCTCAAAATGGATCTTTACAAAGTGTTCATCATGCAGCATATCAGATCATGTAAGTATAGTATTTATTTGGATGTTTACATTTGATTCTGAATGAGTTTGATAGTGCTCCGTGGCTAAAGCTAACATTACACACTGTTGGAGACATTTATAAAGAATGAAGTTGTGTTTATGAATTATACAGACTGCAAGTGTTTAAAAATGAAAATAACAACATGGCTTTGGTCTCCATGAATACAGTAAGAAACGATGGTAACTTTAACCACATTTAACAGTACATTAGCAACATGCTAATGAAACATTTAGAAAATGGTCTCATTTACAAATATCACTGAAAATATCATGTTATCATGGATCATGTCAGTTATTATTGCTCCATCTGCCATTTTTCGCTATTGTCCTTGCTTGCTTACCTGCATAAAGTCTGTTGTTTCAGCTGTGCTGCTCCAGACGTTAATACTGGCTTGTCTAATGCCTCGATCATGGGCTGGCATATGCAAATATTGGGGGCGTAAATATTAATGATCCCGACTGTTGCGTCACAGTCGGTGTTATGTTGAGATTCGCCTGTTCTTCAGAGGTCTTTTGCACAAATCAAATTTACATAAGAAGGAGGAAACAATGGTTTTTGAGACTCACTGTATGCCATTTCCATGTACTGAACTCTAATTATTTAACTATGCCGAGGTAAATTCTATTTTCAGTTCTAGGGCACCTTTAAAAGTTTTTGTATTTTATTACAGCCTTAAAGTAGAGCTGAGCTTTTTACTTTATGCTGCAAGCAATTATTTTGGAATAGCACATAAAAAATATTCCTTCTACCTGACAGATGTCACTGATGTGTCCTAAGAAATTCCTCTGACAGCCCTAGGCTCTGTAAAACAACAATAAAGAGTCTGTATTTGGAGGTCATGTAATTGAAATTAGCAAAATGGCATATGTTAGCAAAAGTCTCTGTAGCCTTCTTTCATTTCACACATGTCAGTATGATATTACTGAAATACTGATCATATTAAACAGATGAAGACAGGTAGGCATAGTTCATTTTATATGGCTTCCAGCACATGTTGGTGTGAAGGGAAATTAAAAAGCAGACAAAATGGATGAAGGAAATGATCAGGAAACATAATACAGGTTTATGTGACACGTCAGGAACTGGAAACTGTTGAACATGAATTAGTAATATGTTTTAAATATGAATGGGAAAGAATCGAAATCCAAAGAGAATTACAGGCGTCAGGATTTATATAGGTAATTCCCAAAACCCAGTGTATAAAATATCAGACCAGGAGCAGGTTAAATGTTAAAAGCAGTTTATTATGAACATTTATTATGAACAGTGGTTTTAAGCATAGGACATGTGAAATCATCTTAGACTCAATTATAATCACACTCCAGTCCAGTAGGTGGTGGTATGCACTTAGTTAAGTTACAACCTGCATGTAAACCACTCCCAAAAAGAGAATTGAGTTACTGGGTAGCTACGTTTACACAATAACAATGTACTAAAAACTTTTCACATACAGACAATACCATTGTCAAAACGATCCCTGTTCACAAGGATCCGCCAAAATGACTAAAATTGCTGTATTATGCTGCCAGGCCAGTAGTTGGCGATGGCACTTTGTAAATAAACACTTTACATAGACTGAACACGAAATTCGCATACGTTCACGTTTTTGTAGCTTACATGGGGACGACAATGGTATCGTTTTCAAAAACTTACACTTTGAAAGCTGTTTTCAAAAGCTTGTGTTTTCATTAGTGATGAGAGAAACAAAGCTTTTCAAAGCTTCAAATCAATTGTACCAATTGTTTTGCAAAATGAGTCACCGTTTTGAAGCGTTGTAAATGCAACAAAAACTCATGCCAAACATGCATAAAAAAGTTTTTACAAACCCATTGCAAATTTTTTATTGAAAGTATAATCTATCAGATGCAATACTAACTAACCATCTAATACCATTAAATATTAAAGGTGCCCTAGATTATGTTTTTAAAAGATGTAATATAAGTCTAAGGTGTCCCCTGAATGTGTCTGTGAAGTTTCAGCTCAAAATACCCCATAGATTTTTTTTTATTAATTTTTTTAACTGCCTATTTTGGGGCATCATTTTAAACTCGCCGATTTTATGCTGCGGCCCCTTTAAATCCTGTGCTCTCCGCCCACAGAGCTCACGCTTGCCTTAAACAGTGCCTTAACAAAGTTTACACAGCTAATATAACCCTCAAAATGGATCTTTACAAAGTGTTCGTCATGCATGCGTCATGCATGCGTCGGATTATGTGAGTATTGTATACTGTTATATTGTTTACTTCTGATTTTGAATGAGTTTGATAGTGCTGCGTGGCTAACGGGTAATGCTACACTGTTGGAGAGATTTATAAAGAATGAAGTTGTGTTTATGAATTATACAGACTGCAAGTGTTTAAAAATGAAAATAGCGACGGCTCTCTAGTCTCCGTGAATACAGTAATAACCGATGGTAACTTTAACCACATTTAACAGTACATTAGCAACATGCTAATGAAACATTTAGAAAGACAGTTTACAAATATCACTAAAAATATCATGTTATCGTGGATCATGTCAGTTATTATTGCTCCATCTGCCATTTTTCACTATTGTTCTTGCTTGCTTACCTACCCACATGGAAAGAACCTATATGTGGATATATGCGCATATATGAAACCTATATGCAGTGTATATGTACATATATGCTGCATATATGCACATATATGATAATATATATGCTGCATATATGCGCATATATACTGCATATATGCTATATATATGCTGCATATATGCGCATATATACTGCATATATGCTATATATATGCTGCATATATGCGTGTATATATACTGCATATATGCGTATATATACTGCATATATGTGTATATATGCCACATATAGGCAAAATTGAGGTGCATATATGTGCATATACAGGAAATATAGGTCTCCTGTATTGCTTCTTCATATCCATATATATGCCCTATACATACAAGATATGTCTTCTATATAGCTAATGGCAGGATCTGGTCATTTTGTAGCTCATATCTCATTTTTGACTGTCATACATGATGCCTAGCTCATATTTTCTATTATCAAGGCAAAAACTAAGAATTAACGAAAAAAATTATGCAAGAACTTATGTATGTGCGAATGTAGCAGTTATGTATTTAGACAATTATTTTGTGATTCCACTTGCCATGACCATATTTGGGGTTTCCTGCCGCCATGCTGACTTGGGGTGTTGACGCATATTATTGAATATATTGAAACATATATGTTTATATAGGTTTTTTCCATGTGGGTAGTCTGATGATTTGGTTGTGCACATCCAGACGTTAATACTGGCTGCCCTTGTGTAATGCCTTTTATAATGTTGGAAACGTGGGCTGGCATATGCAAATATTGGGGGCGTACACCCAGAGATTCGCCTGTTCTTCGGAGGTCTTTTAAACAAATGAGATTTATATAAGGAGGAGGAAAAAATTAGAGTTTGAGACTCACTGTATGTCATTTCCATGTACTGAACTCTTGTTATTCAACTATGCCGAGATAAATTCAATTTTTCATTCGATGGCACCTTTAAGTGCCTGTATAATATGTATTCTTTTATAAATTTTCAGGGCTTGTTTTGTTTGTTCTATGGATGAGTCATCTAAACCATTAACTAATATTATTAATTTTAATTATACAAATACCTCATTAAAACATCTACAAATATATAAACTCATCAGAGATCAGGTAATAGACACTCAAAATACTTAATACTCAGGTAATAGATATAGAGGTTTTGTTCAAAGATTCGCCGCTGAGGGCGATCTCAGTGAATCTGCATGATTCATGGGTTCACCGAGATCGACCCCAGCGATGAACCATTGAAATTTTGAAACGTTTTGAAACAATTATGACATAACGAAGCCTCGTTTACTGAAATCACGTGACTTTGGCAGTTTAAAACGCTCTGAACCACTGCTTCAAGACAAAAGATTCGTAAAAATTTCTAAGCTTCATGAAGCAGTGTTTCGAAAGCACCCATCACTAGTTTTCATGCCCCTAAAATGCCATTGTCGTGTAAATGAATGGCCAAAACGCATACATTTTTCTGTTTTAGGTGAAAATGGTGTTGTGTAAATGGCCCCTAAAGCTAAAAGATGTGATAGCCTACTACTCACCTACTTTTTTCAGTAGTTTGACCATCTAGTTTTATCTAAGTTCCTAAGTTCTCTACTTGTTTCCAACAACATGCTACTTTTTCCAGCAAATTGTAGCATGAACGGATGAAAAAAGCGTTTGTATGCTGTAAAGAATTTTTGTTGAAGTACAATGTCGTTTTGATAATGTACCAAATCTAACTCGTATAAATATTGCAGTAATATAGAAAAATACTACACATACATTAATAGGTAAAATCGAACTCCTAACCTCCTGTACCTATTCTGTAACGTCAAACAACTTCCCTGTGCAAAGGATCATGGGGGCCCGAAGTGTCCATCAGTTGTACGCTTCGAAATCCTTCGTTCCGCAGGGCCCTTTGAAGTGGCCAGTTTTGAGCACTTCGGTTTGGAACGACCCTTCAATATGGCGGCCATGATTGTTTTCACTCCGAAGTGCGATATATCCCGTGTGTGATGAATGGCCAAAACGCATACATTTTTCTGTTTTAGGTGAAAATGGTGTTGTGTAAATGGCCCCTAAAGCTAAAAGATGTGATAGCCTACTACTCACCTACTTTTTTCAGTAGTTTGACCATCTAGTTTTATCTAAGTTCCTAAGTTCTCTACTTGTTTCCAACAACATGCTACTTTTTCCAGCAAATTGTAGCATGAACGGATGAAAAAAGCGTTTGTACCCAAATCAACAGTGACTAGAACTAATTTATATAATCTAGCAACTGCTTAAAATAAATAAAATTAATTTTAAAACCACAAAGAAGTGGAAAAATTATAAGAAAATCAGCTTTAAAAACACTATAAAAATGTGGGAAAACTGATCTTGAAAGACTTTTCTTGGAGGGCAACAGGAAAGAAACCCATCAAACAAGGTAACACCTTATATTTTAGTTTTATTGAGGTCGATGATGTTCATATTGTTGTTTGTGTTTGTAATGCATGATCTTGAGATCATAGAAATAGTGAGCGTTAGTATATAAACAGTTCTCATTGGTTGTTCAAGTTGCAAAGCATTATGGATATTATGGGATTATGTTCTCACCCTAATGCAGAAGTGTAGTACCTTTGATGGGGTGTTTTGTGAAGCTTGTGTTAAACTCAAACATGATCTATAATCCAGAATGTAAGCTTCTTTATTCAGTGTTCATCTCTCATGTGTTCTCTGAGATACTGCAATATATACAGCAGTTAAAAGTGTGAAGACTGTATGTTTTTGTTCTCCAAAGAAATCAATATTTTGTTCAGCAAGGGTGCATTAAATTGATTAAAAGAGACAGTGAAGACTTTTATATTGTTACAAAAGAATTCTATTTCAAATAAATACCGTTCTGTTCATCTGAAAAAAGATGTCATAGTTTCCACAAAAATGTTAAGCAGCACAACAATGTTTTTAACATTGATAATAATAACGTTTCTTGAACAGCAAATCAGCATATTAAAATGATTTCTGAAGGATCATGTGACTGAAGACTGGAGTAATTTTACAATAACAATAGCAAATTAAAACAAAACAGTTTTTGCAATATTACTATCATAATCTTCAATGTGTACACTGAAATGAGTTTGATTCCCTGTGTGGCAGTGTCTGAGTAGAAACTAAGTGAGGATCTGATATTCATATTCCCAGGTACTACATTACTCTCAGATAATCTTGTATAATGTTGAAGCCTTTCTGGTACATGATTTTCCCAAATACGAATGATCGATGTGCTGCAAAGAAATTAATCTAAATGACAGATATAAAATATATACCTTAGGGGACAGGAATATCCTACTGAACTTTGATTAGAGCAATGCCACTTTTCTTCCCTGCTTTGCCGTGTGAGAGGTGTCATCCTGCCAAAGAAGCAGGATCAATGAAAGGATCAAGATGAAGGGGTAAAGGGGGTGTGTGGCTTTGGAGAGAGGAACAGTATATGAGGAATAAAACCTTTAGTTCCAGCCTAATCCCTGCCATGAGTGACACAGTCTGTGTGCACAATGTGAATGAATGAGCCACACATTACGGTGACCGGGAGGGGACATTTTCGGTTCACTTAGTTTTGTCACGACATATAAACTCGTGAGAACGTGATAATATGTCTGGCCACGAGATATTTATTCGTGGGAACATGATATACCCTGCGTTCCATTCGGAAGGGCTCATCCCTATGCCCTAATCCCTTCAAAAGGTTTACCCTCCGGAGTGAGAGCTTCGAAGGGATGAAGGGTGTAGGGGTCAAAAAACTATTTTTTTGGAACGCACTTCAGCGTCATCTTAACAAGACAATCAAGGAGGCGCCTTCGTCTTTTTCCTCTGGTTTACTTTTTGTATTAATACGCATTCATTTACTGTAGTAACATTATAAGCTACTGCCGGTCTTTTACGTTAAACATATTGTGTCTATGTATTTGAAACATTTGAATGGACTGATAAAGGGAGCTGTAAAGAATTTTTGTTGAAGTACAATGTCGTTTTGATAATGTACCAAATCTAACTCGTATAAATATTGCAGTAATATAGAAAAATACTACACATACATTAATAGGTAAAATCGAACTCCTAACCTCCTGTACCTATTCTGTAACGTCAAACAACTTCCCTGTGCAAAGGATCATGGGGGCCCGAAGTGTCCATCAGTTGTACGCTTCGAAATCCTTCGTTCCGCAGGGCCCTTTGAAGTGGCCAGTTTTGAGCACTTCGGTTTGGAACGACCCTTCAATATGGCGGCCATGATTGTTTTCACTCCGAAGTGCGATATATCCCGTGTGTTTTATATATATATATATATATATATATATATATATATATATATAGTGGGTACGGAAAGTATTCAGACCCCCTTACATTTTTCACTGTTTGTTATATTGCAGCCATTTGTTAAAATCATTTAAGTTAATTTTTTTTCCTCATTAATGTACACACGGCACCCCATATTGACAGAAAAACACAGAATTGTTGACATTTTTGCAGATTTATTAAAAAAGAAAAACTGAAATATCACATGGTCCTAAGTATTCAGACCCTTTGCTGTGACACTCATATATTTAACTCAGGTGCTGTCCATTTCTTCTGATCATCCTTGAGATGGTTCTACACCTTCATTTGAGTCCAGCTGTGTTTGATTATACTGATTCAGACTTGATTAGGAAAGCCACACACCTGTCTATATAAGACCTTACAGCTCACAGTGCATGTCAGAGCAAATGAGAATCATGAGGTCAAAGGAACTGACTGAAGAGCTCAGAGACAGAATTGTGGCAAGGCACAGATCTGGCCAAGGTTGCAAAAAAATTTCTGCTGCACTTAAGGTTCCTAAGAGCACAGTGGCCTCCATAATCCTTAAATGGAAGACGTTTGGGACGACCAGAACCCTTCCTAGAGCTGGCCGTCCGGCCAAACTGAGCTATCGGGGGAGAAGAGACTTGGTGAGAAAGGTAAAGAAGAACCCAAAGATCACTGTGGCTGAGCTCCAGAGATGCAGTCGGGAGATAGGAGAAAGTTGTAGAAAGTCAACCATCACTGCAGCCCTGCACCAGTCGGGGCTTTATGGTGGAGTGGCCTGACGAAAGCCTCTCCTCAGTGCAAGACACATGAAAGCCCGCATGGAGTTTGCCAAGATGGTGAGAAATAAGATTCTCTGGTCTGATAAGACCAAGATAGAACTTTTTGGCCTTAATTCTAAGCGGTATGTGTGGAGAAAACCAGGCACTGCTCATCACCTGTCCAATACAGTCCCAACAGTGAAGCATAGTGGTGGCAGCATCATGCTGTGGGGGTGTTTTTCAGCTGCAGGGACAGGAAGACTGGTTGCAATCGAGGGAAAGATGAATGCGGCCAAGTACAGGGATATCCTGGACGAAAACCTTCTCCAGAGTGTTCAGGACCTCCGACTGGGCCGAAGGTTTACCTTCCAACAAGACAATGACCCTAAGCACACAGCTAAAATAATAAAGGAGTGGCTTCACAACAACTCCGTGACTGTTCTTGAATGGCCCAGCCAGAGCCCTGACTTAAACCCAATTGAGCATCTCTGGAGAGACCTAAAAATGGCTGTCCACCAACATTTACCATCCAACCTGACAGAACTGGAGAGGATCTGCAAGGAGGAATGGCAGAGGATCCCCAAATCCAGGTGTGAAAAACTTGTTGCATCTTTCCCAAAAAGACTCATGGCTGTATTAGATCAAAAGGGTGCTTCTACTAAATACTGAGCAAAGGGTCTGAATACTTAGGACCATGTGATATTTCAGTTTTTCTTTTTTAATAAATCTGCATAAATGTCAACAATTCTGTGTTTTTCTGTCAATATGGGGTGCTGTGTGTACATTAATGAGGAAAAAATGAACTTAAATGATTTTAGCAAATGGCTGCAATATAACAAAGAGTGAAAAATGTAAGGGGGTCTGAATACTATATATATATATATATATATATATATATATATATATATATATATATATATATATATATATATATATATATATATATATGTATGTATAATAAACTCTCTAAAAACAACCCAAGTTGGGTTAAATATGGACAAACCCAGCAGGTTGGGTTATAGGGCACCTATTATGCCCTCTTTCACAAGATGTAATTTAAGTCTCTGGTCTGGTCAAGTTTCAGCTTAAAATACCCCACAAATTTGCCCCTATTTGGGGTTAAGCAAAAACATGCCTTTTACTATATTACTATTTTGCTGGCCAAAAAAAAAAAAATCCAAAATTGTTTGAAAAAAAAAATGGTTGGGTGAAAACAACCCAATCCCTGGGTTTGTCCATATTTAACCCAGCATTTTTTAGAATGATATATTTGTAGCTTAAATATTCTTTTAACATATAACCTATTAATAATAATAAATTATTCGAACTTCCTTAGAATGCTGTCACGGGCACGAGGAGCTACAATTGATAACAGAAACTCATTTAGCCTTCATCCTAGCTCATTCATCTTCACATAGGCTACAGTCAATAATCATAAAGTCACATTATTATTGGCATGATCGGGCATTTAAAGTATTTACAAAATATAGCTAACATAGGCCTACAGAAAGGTAAAGAGATATGGGAAATGAAGGGGAAAATAAAGCAAATAGGGCTACATAACAATGAATAAAAAATGTAACCAATAATGATAATAATAAATATAAAAATATGAAATAAAAATGAACAGTCAGTGAATAGATTTAAAAGACTGTTGGATGTGATAAAAAATATACACTGCATATTCTAATATTTATTGATAAACTTCATTCAAATGCTGCTATACTGTAGGCATCGCACACAACACAATAGGCAATATGTTAATATGATCACTTCTTAAGTCCGCGCTTTTTCTTTATTAAAAATAAATGAAGACTTCAGATGCAAAAGCCTCTAAGTACCATCTGAAATTTTCTTCTAAAATTAGCATTTTTATCAAGCTTGTATGTTTATGTACAGTTATTTCACTTTAATGGCAATGAAAAGGACCTATTAATTGCCAATAAAGTGAAATTACTGAACCTAAACATATGAGCTTGATAAAAATGCTCATTTTAGAAGAAAATTTCAGACGGCACTTAGAGGCTTCAAATATAGGCATATCCATTTCTGGTAATTCCAGGTTGCCATGAAGGCGCAGGTTGTTTACGCATGGCCATGAGAAATGTCATTCCCTCAAAATAATGAGGTCTTAATCAAACCTTTTACTCATCCTCATGTTCCAACACTGTATGCATTTTATTTTCTTCTGCTGAACAGAAAAGAAGATATTTTGAAGAACGCTGGCATCCTGCACAGAATAAAGAAAGTCTTATAGGTTTTGAATGACATGACAGTGAGTAAATGATGACAGATTTTTTCAGTTTTGGGCTACCTATCCTTTTTTAACCCTGAGTTAAGCGAAGTCTGATATTTTTAAATTTGTATTACTCTACAGATGGTTGTCATAAGTCATGTATATAGTCTCCCCAAGCTGCTCATGTTTGATCCATGTTCAATAAATCTGTCCAATGATTCTCATCCAGGCCTTGGTCATATTGCAGATAAACATCTGTGCCTTATGATGGAAGAATGCAGCAAATATGCAAACACAGAATGGCTTAAAGGTGATGGACAGATTCAAACACAGAATGGCTTAAAGGTGATGGACAGATTCTTGATTGAGTTGATATCAATTATCACACTTCATGTTCTCTCATGATCATAGTTGAGCCAAACTTGTAGGACAGATTATAGTCTAAGAGACCTGATTTCTATCATAACTACATTTTGTTTTTGCACAGTAAAGGTCCACTTATTCAAAATTAGTCATAAATTTGTTTCTCTTTACCATTTTTAAAATTTTTACTGACACTTAGGCTACGCTCACACTATCAGTTTTTGGAATTGACAACCGCATTAATATCTGTTTGGAGAGTGGAGCATTTGAGTCACACGTAGAACACAAAACAGTGACTGTAGGCTATCTAAAACCTTCAGATGACACAGCTCATATCTCTGTCGCTGTAAGTTACCGAAAGCAAAACCACACATGAAAACAAGCAACACATGATGGACACGTATTTGTGCAGTGCTGAGCTGAGATGTCCAGTCCGGTTCCGTTCACACAGCTCAGGTTTTCCGAAAATGCAGTTGCGAGTCCTGAAAATTTAAAGGTGTGAGTTCTGTTATAGAATGTGATTGTGACTCCTGAAAATTGATGGGTGTGAGGTTTACTATAGAATGCGGTTGCGATTCCTGAAAATTTACGGGTGTGAGTTCTGTTATAGAATGCGGTTGCGAGTCCTGAAAATGTATGGGTGTGAGTTCTGCTGTAGAGTACAGTTGCGAGTCCTGAATATTTATGGGTGTGAGTTCTGTTATAGAATGTAATTGTGACTCCTGAAAATTTACGGGTGTGAGTTCTGTTATAGAATGTGGTTGCAATTCCTGAAAATTTACGGGTGTGAGTTCTGTTATAGAATGCGGTTGCGAGTCCTGAAAATGTATGGGTGTGAGTTCTGCTGTATAGTTGCGAGTCCTGAATATTTACGGGCGCGAGTTCTACTATAGAATGCGGTTGCGAGTCCTGAAAATTTATGGGTGTGAGTTCTGTTATAGAATGTAATTGTGACTCCTGAAAATTTACGGGTGTGAGTTCTGCTGTAGAGTACAGTTGCGAGTCCTGAATATTTACGGGCGTGAGTTCTACTATAGAATGCGGTTGCGAGTCCTGAAAATTTATGGGTGTGAGTTCTGCTGTAGAATACAGTTGTGAGTCCTGAAAATTTATGGGTGTGAGTTCTGCTGTAGAGTACAGCTGCGAGTCCTGAATATTTACGGGCGCGAGTTCTACTATAGAATGCGGTTGCGAGTCCTGAAAATTTATGGGTGTGAGTTCTGTTATAGAATGTAATTGTGACTCCTGAAAATTTACGGGTGTGAGTTCTGCTGTAGAGTACAGTTGCGAGTCCTGAATATTTACGGGCGTGAGTTCTACTATAGAATGCGGTTGCGAGTCCTGAAAATTTATGGGTGTGAGTTCTGCTGTAGAGTACAGTTGTGAGTCCTGAAAATTTATGGGTGTGAGTTCTGCTGTAGAGTACAGTTGCGAGTCCTGAAAATTTATGGGTGTGAGTTCTGCTGTAGAGTACAGTTGCGAGTCCTGAATATTTACGGGCGTGAGTTCTACTATAGAATGCGGTTGCGAGTCCTGAAAATTTAAGGGTGTGAGTTCTGCTGTAGAGTACAGTTGCGAGTCCTGAAAATTTATGGGTGTGAGTTCTGCTGTAGAGTACAGTTGCGAGTCCTGAATATTTACGGGCGCGAGTTCTACTATAGAATGCGGTTGCGAGTCCTGAAAATTTATGGGTGTGTGTTCTGTTATAGAATGTAATTGTGACTCCTGAAAATTTATGAGTGTCAGTTCTGTTATAGAATGCGGTTGTGAGTCCTGAAATTTTATGGGTGTGAGTTCTGTTATAGAATGTAATTGTGACTCCTGAAAATTTACGGGTGTGAGTTTTACTATAGAATGTGGTTGCGAGTCCTGAAAATTTACGGGTGTGAGTTCTGCTGTAGAGTACAGCTGCGAGTCCTGAATATTTACGGGCGTGAGTTTTTACTATAGAATGCTGTTGCGAGTCCTGAAAATTTACAGGTGTGAGTTCTGTTATAGAATGTAATTGTGACTCCTGAAGATTTATGGGTTTGAGTTCTGCTGTAGAGTACAGCTGCGAGTCCTGAATATTTACGGGCGTTAGTTCTACTATAGAATGCTGTTGCGAGTCCTGAAAATTTACGGGTGTGAGTTCTGTTATAGAATTCAATGTAGAGTCCTGAAAATTTACTGGTGTGAGTTCTGTTATAGAATATGGTTGTAACTCCTGAAAATTTACGGGTGTCAGTTCTGTTACAGGATGCGTTGCGAGTCCTTAAAACTTACGGTTGTGAGTTCTGTTATAGAATGCAGTTGTGACTCCTGAAAACTTACGGGTGTGAGTTCTTTTATAGAATGCGGTTGTCACTCCCGAAAATATTAAGGCCTCAAATACAGCACTGACAACTGTTTTATTTTGTAAACGTGGTCTTAGAAATAACATCCTATGCTCATTGGAAATACCTTCTTTTGTTTTTCAAAACTCCAAAAATTTACCTACACATATTATTCACTGCAGTTTCCAGCTGAAATGAACACTAGAGGAAGTAAAACACCAACAACATTGTGACAGGATCACAAAACAAAATGTGCTGAAATGTGCCACCCAGACTGTGAAGGTCAGACTGAAACCATCAGGGCCCTTGTTAAAAGAAAGAATCACTTCATAGCTAAATGCAAAGCTTTCCTCCAGGAAGATCTTCCCACAGAGACTCGAAATAGAGGCACAGATTGCAGATGTTTTTCAGCCTCACAATATATGACAAAGGGTGCAACAGTGAGGGAGTTGTTAAAAGTGATTGTCTGTTTCTTCAACTACAGGCACTTCTAAAACCAAGCACCAACAACTTTTATTCCTTTTCACACAGATTATGATAACAGGGGCAGATTATTGATTAATAAACACTTATTTTGCAGTTACTTGCACAATACTATGTTTTGACCTCAAAACAGTTTTACCATAGTGCATTACTTGTAAACTAACACAGTTTGACATTTGCATCACATAATCAGCTCCATATATATGTTTTTTCCGTTGTAAACTTGCTCAGTAGCTCACCTGATACAGCACTGATGGTTGCTTCTGCAAATGTAGTTTTATATCTCCTGTGTGCTTTTGTTAAAACTAGTTAGGGTTCAGTGTAGGCAGTACATTATTTACACAGAGCATTAAGCTTTTAGTGCCACTCACTGGACATTTAATTTTGAACTGCCGCGATACAAACAACTAACATAATGAAACATTGCCAGATTCACATTCATCTGTTTTGGATAAAACTGAACGTGCTTTTAAGCATCATTCACTGCACATTTGACTTTGAAAGTGCCACGAAACAGGAAAGAATCAATGTAATATCATTTTGCAGAAATGTCACCACAGGCACGTATTTCCAATGAGGTTAAGAATTTAAATGGTGTGTTCACTCCCTTTGCATGCGAAATGCGAAACAGTGTTGGATGTTTTCTCCAGTTTTGCTCACAAACTGGCATGTGTGTTTGATGTTGTGTCAAATATAGTTAGTTAACATGCCCCTTCTTCACAAACCCTGCATTGCGACAGATTCACAAAACAATCTAGGCTGCATCTGTGACACAAAGTTTTTCTGTTGCTCAGTTTCAAGATATGGCCTTTTTGGAGAGGATGTTTTGAGTTCTGAAATTTACAGTATGTTTTCATGGTACATCAAGCTCTTTTATCTCAAAAGATCAAGGGGAATTTGATTCATCATGATATGACCCCTGTAACTGGCCAATCCATCAATAACAGGCTCTTTTTAAAGCCTGTATTACATTGTGACAGGATCACAAAACAATCTGTGCTGAAATGTGCCACCCAGACTGTGAAGGTCAGACTGAAACCATTAGGGCCCTTGTTTAAAGAAAGAATCACTGCCTAGCCATATATATATATATATATATATATATATACATACAACCTAAATTCTGGAAATGTTGGTACATTTTTTAAATTGGAATAAAATGAAAACTAAAAGACTTTCAAATCACATGAGCCAATATTTTATTCACATTAGAACATAGATAACATAACAAATGTTTAAACTGAAAATTGTACAATTTTATGCACAAAATGAGCTCATTTCAAATTTGATGCCTGCTACAGGTCTCAAAATAGTTGGGACGGGGGCATGTTTACCATGGCGTAGCATCTCCTCTTCTTTTCAAAACAGTGTAAAGACCTCTGGGCATCGAGGTTTTGAGTTTCTGGATTTTTGGTGTTGAAATTTGGTCCCATTCTTGCCTGATACAGGTTTCCAGCTGCTGAAGAGTTTGTGGTCATCTTTGATGTGTTTTTCTCTTTAGGTAAAAGATCTGGACTGCAGGCAGGCCAATTCAGTACCCAGACTCTTCTAAGACGAAGCCATGCTGTTGTAATAGCTGCAGTATGTGGTTTTGCATTGTCCTACTGAAATACACAAGGCCTTCCCTGAAATAGACGTCATCTGGAGGGGAGCATATGTTGCTCTAAAACCTTTATATACCTTTCAGCATTCATAGTGCCTTCCAAAACATGTAAGCTGCTCATACCGTATGCCCAGTCCATTTTAAATGAGCCTTGGCCCACAGGACATGACGGCGCTTCTGGACCATGTACACAAATGGCTTCCTATTTGCATGATAGAGCTTTAGTTGGCATCTGCAGATGGCACGGCGGATTGTGTTTACCAACAGTGGTTTCTGGAAGTATTCCTGGGCCCATTTAGAAATTGACACAATCATGCCGATGAGTGATGCGGTGTCATCTGACGGCCCGAAGACCTTGGGCATCCAATAAAGATCTTCGACCTTGTCCCTTACACACAGAGATTCCTCCAGTTTCCCTGAATCTTTTGATGATGTTATGTACTGTAGATGATGAGATTAGCAAAGCCTTTGCAATTTGACATTTTTACACACTCTTTCACAGCTCTGCCCATCTTTACTTGTGAGAGACTCTGCCTCTCTAAAACATCTCTTTTATAGCTAATCATGTTACAGGCCTGATATCAATCAACTTAAAAAGTTTCTAGATGTTCTACAGCTGAATCTTTTCATAATCTTCAGCCATTTGTGGATAAAAGTGTAAAATTTCTCTGTTTAAACATTTGTTATGTTATCTATGTTCTATTGTGAATAAAATACTGGCTCATGTGATTTGAAAGTTTGTTTCTTTAAAAAGTTATAAAACACATAACAGCTGATATCATTTGAAATACAACATTCATACATGCTGTTTGATCATAAACAGTCAGAGACTAGCATGTTGCCATGAACAATGTGTAATATCTGTTGAATTAATTCTGTATTCCTAAACACTGGCATCTCATGTTCCCATGTCTCTGTGCTCCTCTTTTCAACAGATTTTTCTGCCTGGGGAATTATATAAAATAAATGTTATAAATAAATAAACATGGTGATGGGGATGCACTTTCTCTCAGGGTTGAATCAGCTTGTTTGCCTGTGAAAGTGCTGTTCTCAAAAGACATTTGCCTCTCTGTGGCGGTGTAGTTTAAAAGGAATTGGAATCAAGATCCTGTATGGTTTTTATTGGTTTATTCATTTATGGTAAAAACACTATGATTCTTTTCATAATATTTGTAATGCCATTCATATATAATGCAATAGTTTATTTCTTTGAAATAACAATGGTTCTGAAAATCCCGCATATATAACCTCCTGGGACCCAGCAAAATAACTGTTTGGATTTAAATAGGCAAATACACTCTAAAAAACTATGTGCTTGCTCAACAACAACAAAAAATTAATAATAATAATAACAGTTTGCATCATTTTTTTTTTTTTTTTTTTTTGAGTTATGGTAATTTTGATTGAATTTACTTTCAACCAACAAGCTACATTAAGTTAGAAGAACTTAATCATTTATAGCATAAACACACATTTTTAAGTTGATTACTCAAAAAAATTAAGTTGCCCCAACTACCAGAGTTGTAGCCCTGGAACCAATTAATCTTATCAGTTCAACATCTATCATAGCACGTGAACATAACTTATTTAACATATATGAACAAGTAAGATATTGCTTGTCACTGGCATTAGTGCAGTCATTGCTTATAGAGTCAATAGTGCTTACCTTCATGTATCTTCTCTTCAGCACAATGGTAACCACAAAAACTTCAACATTACAGAAACTCTTTTAAATGTCAAACATAACAAACAAACACTAACAGGTCTTTCCTTTGACTAAAAAAATACATAAAATAACACTTAATCTCAACATTTATTCTCCTTATCCAGTCCTATGCAAAGCATGCTGGAAATGTCTCGGTTACGTATGCAACCCTCGTTCCCTGAAGGAGGGAATGGAGACGTACGTCAGAAGTACGTCATATGGAAGTCCCTGGGGTGGCTCCAACCTGACAGGGGGAGTACACAACTGGCAGGGACGGCAGAGCAGACTTTGCAGAGGGAAAGACATGGGCTCACCGTAGGGAGGTTACCGTGGAGAAATACACACACGGGACCACCGTAGAGGTCACAACATATGGCACCCAGTCAAGCACAGGCGAGTAACGAGAGCTTGACCTAGCATCAGACACTCCACAATGTCCGAGCCACAGGGGGTGGCGGAGGAACTCAACAGGGTTCGCCAGCGGGGGACTCGCTGGAGCAATGGACAAACATATCCTGCCCAGAGGGTGCCAGTGGCCTTGCAAGCCGACACTTATAACGGGTCCTTCACGCTACTGGCTACTGGAAGCGAGTACACGGGAAAATACTGGTTCTACACAAAGGCTATAGATTCTAGCAAACGTGTTAGGTGTTGCCCAGCCCGCAGCTCTACATATATCTGTCAGCGAGGCGCCGTGTGCCATGCGCCAGCACCTAGGAAGAAGCAACTCCTCTAGTTGAGTGAGCTCTCAACCTGAGCGGGCAAGGCACGCCTTGAGACTGATAAGCCAAGGCGATGGCGTCCACTATCCAGTGGGCCATCCTCTGCTTGGAGACAGCCTTTCCCTTCTGCTGGCCTCCGTAACAGACAACGAGCTAATCTGTGGTCCTGAAGCTTTGTGTTCTGCCCATGTACAGGCGCAAAGCACGGATAGGACAGAGCGAAGCGTGCTGAAGCGACAACATATGAAGCAGTCCAAGTGGCGTGACTGCGGCTGCGGATGCCATATGCCCCAGGAGCCTCTGAAAAGATTTCAGTGGGGCCGCCGTCCTGTTCTTGAGCGAACTCAGGCAATTCGGTAAGGCACGCTGTCTGGCTGACTGAGTCCAGTTCCACACCGAGATAAGAGATCCTCTGCACAGGGGTGAGTTTGCTCTTGTCCCAGTTGACCCGAAGTCCCAACCGGCTGAGGTGAGCTAACACCAGGTCCCTGTGTTTGCATAGTTGCTCTCGCGAGTGAGCTAGAATGAGCCAGTTGTCGAGATAATTGAGAATGCGAACGCCCTGTTCCTTGAGGAGAACAATGGCCACCTCCGCAACCTTAGTAAAGACGCGGGGCGGCAGGGCCAGCCTGAAGGGTAGGACTTTGTACTGATATGTCCGACCCTCGAACGTAAACTGCAGAAAGGGTCTGTGTCGAGGTAGAATCGAGACATGAATGTATGTGTCCTTCAGGTCGATCGCTGCAAACCAATCTTGGGACACAGTGGAAGTCCCTGGGGTGGACGCAGTGTCCATCCATGAAGCTCTTTTAGAAGGGGGAAAAATTCACTCTTTATATGGTGCTGAAGCACACAGGGGATTAGTCGTGGTGCGATTGTAGGCTCACACTGGTCACCAACAATCTGCACACACAGAGAAAACCGGCCCAAATCGCAGACCTGACCAGCAACAATAAAAAGCTTACTGTGAAAACAACAGTTCAGAGCTGTGTATAAGCTTGCGGTCACCTCTGTAAAGTGCCGTTCCACCAACACTCTCCAAAAAAGAGGCTCCCAAAGACTTGACTTTACACTGTAAATCGATCTTCTTTTAGTGCTTGGCTCTGAAGCGAAAGAGAGCGCGCACACATTTCCGCATTTATACCCACTCGCGGGGCGGTGCACGTGACGCAAAGCTCGTTTAGTTACACTCGAAAGTGATAGGGCTCTTTTGTGATATCCCAAGTTGATGTAATGATCAACATTAATATGTCAACAGAACTCTACAAAATAATGCAACTTAAAAGGCTTAATTAAAACAATAAATTCGAATTTTTAACTTGCAACCATGCATTTATCTAAGTTTTGGTAACAGGTCCCCTGAATTACTTTTAGTTAAGAGTCTATGACTGGATCATTATTGCTGTGATTATTATGTTTCTAGTGTGTCATATGTTTGAGAACAGTTCTTCTAACCCTAATTGATGGAGTGTGTAGCTTTTCATTTCTTAAACAACCATATAATAAGACACATCATGGCCATATTCCAGGATGACAATGTCAAGATTCATCAGGCTCAAATCGTGAAAAAGAGAATCATTTTCACACATGAATTGCCGCCTCTGAGTCCAGACCTTAAATTCGTTGAAAGAGTTTGGGATGTGCTGGAGGATACTTTACAGTGTGCTCACCTCTTGCATTGTCAATACAAGATCTTGACCAAAAATTGATGCACCTTTTGATGGAAATAAATGTTGTGATGTTATTTTCATCAAGAGGTGCATCAACTTTTAGTGACGATCTATTGTTTTTCTATAAATTCATTTACTGATTTTATTACTGATTTTTTTCATAAAACATGTTTTCTTATGCTCTAAACTCTATAGTTATATATTTTATGAAAATCTGTGTAAAAATCAATGTATTATACCTAGGCCCTGTGCCATCTTTAAAGACATGACACACACACTTATACAGTAGTTTAATTTCAGAAGACATTGATTCATCCACCACTGGGGTCGTATGGATTACCATTATGATCGCTGTGTGTGGTTTTTTAAGCGTCAAACGAGCAGCAGACATTCAGTGGCATTATATAGACTCACAGAGATGGATTATATTCTTAAAAATCTTTGTTTGTGTTTATCTGAAGAAAGATAGTCATATACATCAGGGATGGTACGAGGGTGAGGAAATTGTGAGAGAATTTTAATTTATTGTGGATTTGCAGTCTTGTAGCCTTCGCTTGCATGCATCTGTAAAGTCTACAAGCCTGTAGGGTTTCCAATTTGTCATTTTATGATTCAGACGATGCTCACGGTTGTGTGCTTTCAGTGTGCCCTTTGCTGAATTGTCATGTCAGACATTTAAAACAAAGCAGAGGAAGTTTTCATGGCCAAACCTCTTTAAGGTATACCCAGGACTGTTGCATGTGTAGAAATAAAAATAATGCCCCCTACTAGAGGACAAAAATATATTGCTGGTTCCCAGGAAGTTATCATTGCTGTACTGAGATGATCTATATGACGTTAATATGTAGTCATACTGCCATTTCTACCGGAAAGACTCGGGAGGCAAGATAACGAAACAATGATATTTATTACCAATCAGCAAGCAAAATATCACAAGATAAGGTTCTTTGGTGAAGGCCCCGTCCGTAGCTCGCATCCTGAGGGTTGCGGACTTTGTGTTTCATGCCTGACGATGAAGGCAGGGGCGTAGCCGACCCCCAGGAAGTATGGACAGGGCCATCCTGGTGGTGGTGGGGAGGATGGAGGTGAAGGTTGGTGTCAGCATCTGCAAACTCAGACATGTGTAAGTACTGATCTTTTATACTCCAAGTGTTAGATAAGGATTGGTGGTCCCACTTTATGTTAAGTGGCCTTAACTACTATGTACTTACATCAAAAAATAAGTACAATGTACTTATTGGGTTCATATTGAATTGCAAAACACTTTTTCTGCTATTGAGGTGGGATACGGGTAAGGTTAGGGAAAGCTTTGGTGGTATGGGTAGGTTTAAGGGTAGGGGTAAGGTGTAAGGGATGGGTCAACAGTGTAATTATAAATGTAATTACAGAAATGAATTACAGATGTAATTACATGCAGGTGTTTTTAAGATATGTTTAATGTAAAAACATGTATGTACACAATAAGTGCATTGTATCAAATGATTAATTTAAATGTAAGTACATAGTAGCCACTTAATATAAAGTGGGTCCGGATTGGTTAGATCTGAACTAATAAATGACGTAACATTTGAGTCTTCCTGGCAGAACTTGCACTAGAGCTTAATTTCTCCACCCTCAGCTGCATATTGAACAGGAATTCAGTCTGTGCCTGCATGTAAAGTTTTATGAGTCTCATTTGCACCTGTTATAAGGCTGCATTTCTATTCCACAAGCATCTGGTTTGAACATTTCTTTTTGGATTTGATCACTGCATTTATTCAAAGCCCTTATTTAAAGTCCAGCTCAACTTCTTGAAGCCCACAGCAGTCAAAAAAACATGTGTTGACAACTGAGTGGCTGTAGTTTAAACGTGTTAGACGGAATTGCTATTCTTCACCAAAAGAATGTAATCAATGACAAACTGGAGGGCTCTAATGGTCTCCGAAGCTACACCAGCAAGCCATAAATGTCTGGTTTAGTTACCAACAGGTGCATTTAAACTCAAAGCAGATTTTAAACACACAATATTAGATAGTGGTATCCACCACAGCAGGGCAAATAAACCACTAATATTTCATTATGTTGTAGTAGATGTTTTACCAGTGCCCTTTTTAGTGGGCCTTTAAAAGTGTGAAATGGACTTTGATGCAGGATAGTTGCTCGAAGAGTTTAGGACTGTTTATGTTCTTCTGGTTCCATTCACTAATCAGCAATGTCAATGTTATTTTTCTGCAGCTCCAGAGTGATTAATCACAGGACATTTACGACCGCACATGATGCAACAACCAGGTCGCATACTTTTGGAGCAGCAGGGAACAACTTCCATTGAGAAGAATGGGAATGCAAACTGACATTTTCTCCAGGTGATGATTTGCAGGTGGAGAATGCTGTTCTATTCATCAAAGAATTCTGAAAAACCAATTACACAAAATTTCAACACTTTTACGGTGTAGATAACCCAGGAGAAAGATGTGTGGTGCAGGACGACGATTCAAAGATAGTCTTAATAAACAACAAGAACAGTAGATCACTACACACATGAATTTAACGTTAACTCCAAACCAAGGGCTTAAATGCACAAGGGAAGATCATCAACTGAACAGGGAACATGTGTGTAACTCAATTAGAAACCATTGAAACAAACAAGGAACGAGAATTTGGGTAACTGCAGCCAAAGAAACTGAACATAACCCTGAGATATTGATGATAATAAGAAATGTTTTGCTGCGTCCCAGTTCGACTATTCATACTACACCCTAAAAGGTATGTTAAAAGTACATACTTTAGAGTGTATAGCAAAAGAGTAGACAAGCTTTGGGACATACTATCACGTCTTTGCTCTCTGTTGCATCCTGACCATAGACTCCTGTCACCGTAAACTAGTCTGTCAATCATCTTGTCACAGTTAAAATCCTCCACATTTAATTTAATTTCTTACTGTATCGGAGAGCTGCAGTAGCATGTTGATCTGCAGATGCGGGTCTTTAAGGCGGAGAACTCTTCTCATATTGATGCATAATGATGCATTTAAAAGTTAATGGCCAAACGGGTCTTTATAAAAGTCCACATTGTTATTGCAGATGACATATAAGACGGATAATATTGAATAAATATCTTTTATCAGGTTATCAGGTTATCAGTCGCGCATATCTGCCATGTTTTGTAGTTGTTGTTTTTTTACATTGTAATAATATTTCACAATATTACTGTTTTTACTGTTTTTGATCAAAAAAATTAAACCTTGGTGAGCATAAGAGACTTCTTTCAATAACATTTAAAATATCCCAGCCCTGAACTTTTATAGAGCAGTGTATTGTATATTTTGTACAATTTTATGCTTATTGGAGTATTGCATCATTAGTTGAGTCTCCTGTGCACTTCATCTGAGGAACACAGAGTTGCTAGATATCCAAATAAGCTACTTATGAGGTTCCATTTTAGTTATGCTGACTTAGAAGGAAGCAGACAGTAAAGCAGCTCACTAGGCTTTTTCCTTTTTACACTTATTTCTGTGATAGGCTAAATTTAATTTCATACTAGCACCAGTGAAAAAAAAAAAACAGCAGAAAGACTAAATCACTGAGGGATGTGTCATCATCTTATTCTTCATAATATAAGCTGAAAACAGAAGGTTGTGCCATAGAGGGTTTTCAACTAAACCATCCATCTTATGCTGTTTGTTACCATGCTCATTAAGAGTATCTTTTGTCACAATGTTAGCATTGCTGGGTAGGATGCATCATTTGTCCGTCCTCCCCTGCATTCAGCTCCTGCATAGTCCTTGTCGTGTGACACATTTTTCTCCTTACTGCAGCAGAAGCGTTGCAGGAACAACTGGAGCAGTCAACTGTGGGTGCCACAGAGGATTCTGGGGCCTGAATTAGTGACTGTATTTACATTTGGCCCATGTACACTGTTAGCATTCTCTTGTTCTTGAGAGCCCTGGGATCTAATGATTCTCTCCTGGTAAACTTTTCATGGTGGCTGAAAGAACACAGCACAATATTTCAAATCCGCAAGCCCTTTTCGGCTGCCAAGGAAACAGGATTCTCAGTGGAATGAAATATTCTCTTGCATCAGTTTTTTTTTAAAAACAACACTATTTTTCACCTATTTGACATTGTTGCAGCACCTCTCTTCCCTGTCTGTCAGTAACACTCTGTTTAGTTCCTGTCTCAATTAAGCCCCTCCTTCTAAAAAAGCAATGTGCTCTGATTGGTTGACTGGACCAGTGTGTTGTGATTTGTCAACCGCTTCGAGCGTGCTTCAGAAATGCCACGCCCCTTTACCATGACTGTGAGTTTGAAGTGGCAACCTTCCAGAAGTGACTTAAACTGCAATTCATCTTCTGGCCGCTAGAGACAGGCTCCAAAAGGGATTCAATCCCATAGACCCCCCATGTTAAATTGCCCAACTTTACAGCAGAAAAAAATATGTTTACAGCTTGGTACAAAAAGTGGTTTTTGTCTATATAGCTAATTTTGCCCATCATGACAACTGTGAGGGGGGTGAATTTTTTTTATAACTCATCTGTTTAAATTATATTAAGCCATAATGTTCTGCATAATTAAGGGCGTGGTCACTTGAGTGACAGATGGATTGCTGCTGCTGTCACTACTAGCCATTTGTCTGCAGCCTGTTAGCTGACACGTCACCTCAGCTAATTCCAGCCGCTGAACTTGGCATTATTGTTGGATCGTCTTGGCTAAAAGTTTTGTCCATCAGATTTACTACAATGACAATGGCTGGAGAATATGCCTCTCAAGACATCACAAAATCCGACAGCACTGCTTGGATATTATAACTAAAACTGCTGCGCTATTTTGAAAAATATACTTTGGGCGTGGGCTCATTTGTTTGTGAGAGTCTAATGCATATGATCGTATTGTTCCGAAGAAATTACACAAATAATGGACAATATCAGTATTTCATGAATTTAACACTTTTGTGGACAAAAAGTTCAATGGACGCTTATCATAGACATCTTACCCAAGTGAGACGGATTGGATCCATCTCGCGATCGTTAGTTCATTACGTTTTGATTTTGCGTGATGTCATTTGCATACCCGACACAAATTTCAATATTACTGTTGCTGGAGCATCTTTATCGAAAAACAGACACCGTAGATTGACACTAAACTCTTAGAACTTTCAAATGATGTACAATTTGTTATCTTTATTAATATTTTAGATAGTATCTAACTTGAACAATTTGAGCTAGGCGGGCGTGGTTTCAGCAACCAGGCACCTCAGCTCCACCCACGTCCTGCCTCTTTGCCTATTTTTGGTTATCCGGGAGTGACACATAGTGCCAAGATGGCGACAGTTGGCTCTGCCCACTTTGGGCTTCAAAAATGTTCTTTAGTAATGTATGGGTGCCATCACAGACACTACATCCATGTTTTATACAGTCAACACACTACTAACTCAACTCAACCAGGGGTGCGTTTCCCGAAAACATCGTTAGTCAACTATGGTCGTAAGTCCCATTGAACTCTATTTGTAACGACGGAACTTGTGACCATAGTTCGCTTTGGGAAACGCACCCCAGGCCTGTCCATGTTTTTGCATATGCCTTGGGTGGGAATTATTTAAATGAGGAATATTGTGACGTGTTCTTTCCCAGAAGAACACAGCACTTACTGATAAAGAAAATAACTCCCTTTGGAGTGGACTTTGTAACTTTGCAGACCCTTTGTATGCTCAAACAGCAATATCACAAACAAAAAAAAGCATAATAGACCCTCTTTTAAAGAGGTGCAAATAAACAGTGACCATTTGCAACTGAGACTTGAAGTTTTAATGACGCGAACTGCATTTGCACAGATGTAGATCATGTGTTTTTCACAGAACAAGCTTCACTTTATTTCTAGCATGTGTTTGGTCCCTGTGAGTCAACCTAGCGTAGCCTGACAGATGTACCGGCTGCACTTTTAATTATGATGCAGGCCCGAACCCAAACTCATTAAAACATCTTGAATAACAAAGGCTGGATTGTCTGAGATCATTTGTCCCGCAGACAACAAAATGCTGTATTCCAGATGAGCCGATAATTTGGCGTAATAAATGGAAAGCTGGCTGCCTCACACATGGAAGATTTATCTCTGATGAGCTCGGTGGTCATTGTTCTTACTCATTGGCTGTAAATTGATGGGTCTTTTCGGAGTTGTAAGAGCTAGATCTTCTGCCCCAGGTCCCTTTGAACATAACAGATGGAGAACAATTGTCACCAAGCTTTTACTCTTGTGATGCTCATAATGAATTACACACATTATTCTATGCTTCATACCATTAGTGTGCTGTAAAGGTGAGGTGTATTTTTGCTGATGTTAAATACCTACCTTTATCATCTTAAAATGTAGAGGCATCTATAAGTACGCTATTTGTGGGTTAATTCAGAATCCTGTAATAGCACACCTCTTCTCAGCAAGATGCACAGTTGTGATATCATTCAAATGTACCAGGACATTTTTGCATGCTGAAATTTACTACTTTTTTAGGTTTGTTGTTTAGAATTGTCACCAAAATATTATAATGTACCACTAAAAATAGATTATTTGAGGAATATTAAAGGTAACCCTTTTCACAAGATGTAATATAAGTCTCTGGTGTCCCCAGAATGTGTCTGTGAAGTTTCAGCTCAAAATACCCCACAGATCATTTATTATAGCTCGTCAAATTTGGTCCTATTTGGGTGTGAGCAAAAACATGCCATTTTTGTGTGTGTCCCTTTAAATGCAAATGAGCTGCTGCTCCCAGCCCCCTTTTCAGAAGAGGGTGTAGCTTTAACAGCTAGCGCTTCGGTTGCTCAACAACAACAAAGCTGGAGAATCTCACACAGCCAAAATGAGGACTGTCAGTAACGGTGTTCAGCCTTACATTGTTCAAACCGGAGTCGACACTGACGGAGAGACTCAGGAAGAAGTTACAACTTTTAGAATGAAACTGGACGTTTCTGAATGGTTAGTGGATACATTTATGTAGTTGCTGTTAGGGTTAGGGTTCGGGTTAAAATAAGCTGACATGTAGTTGCAAAGTTACTTATTGTTAATAGAATGAGTGGACCATCGAAATAGAGTGTTACCAACAAAAGTCTTCTGCCTCAGGTCTTGGCAAGCACCCTAAAATTCCCAAACAAACTCTTTTCCATGAGCTTCCCCTTATGTTAGCAGTCAGGTCTGTCTGATGTCGTGACTTACTGTGTTTACCATGTCTTGGTTAGGCTCACGCGGCTGGGTGTGAGTCACTATGGTCGATTTAATTTTTTATTGGCTTGTGCATGTCAGTGCGAGTGTTTATTAAAAGGGCAGAGTAGAATAGCTCTGAGCTTCTATAATTCATTAAGCTGGAGTCCTCAGTGAGCAGTCCATTTCCATATTAGCTGGTCCCGATGAAAGACGTGCATGGAGAGAGGGACTAGATCCCTGTTCATGTGTCCTTCTCTCTCATATACTGTCACATAAACCCTGCTTTACAAGTGGTCGTAATCACAAATCCCTGTGCTCAGGATGTTCATGATAAGAGCTGTGACAGGAAGGATAATGAGAAGGGAGCGATGGAACGGAGAAGATGATACGAGATGGTAAAGAAAAAAAAGGATGGAAGGAGGGGGAGATTATATGTTTGTGACTTTTCACCGTAGCCGTTGAGAATCGTCTCTCTTTCAGTTCATGAGTGTGAATGTGAATTAAATTGTCCGAGCCCTGTGGGATGATGAAGTAGAATTTCAGTTGGAAGGGTGAGTTTACGGAGTTGCAATTCAACATGGTCACATAATAGAGAAAATTCATTAGTTCACCACAAACACACAATGGGAAAAAAACATAAAACTTTTCAAGTTATTTTATTTATTTATTTATTTAGGCTATAGAAATTTATCTACCAACATTGTTAATGATAACATGTTTATGGGAAATTCATACCGAAAATATATTATATATTATAAATGTTATGTAATATAAAAGTATGTAATATAAAATTATGTTTATAAAATGGAATAAAAACTACATTTACTCCAGCTGAATTTCTTTAAAGGTGCCCTCGAATGAAAAATTGAATTTATCTTGGCATAGTTGAATAACAAGAGTTCAGTACATGGAAAAGACATACATTGAGTTTCAAACCCCATTGCTTCCTCTTTCTTATGTAAATCTCATTTGTTTAAAAGACTTCCGGAAAACACGCGGATCTCAACATAACACCGACTGTTACGTAACAATCGGGGTGTACGCCCCCAATATTTGCATATATGCCAGCCCATGTTCAAGGCATTAGACAAGGAAAGGTAACATCTGGATCTGTGCACAGACAAGGTAAGCAAGCAAGAACAACAGCGAAAAATGGCAGATGGAGCAATAATAACTGACATGATCCATGATAACATGATATTTTTAGTAATATTTGTAAACTGTCTTTCTAAATGTGTCGTTAGCATGTTGCTAATGTACTGTTAAATGAGGTTAAAGTTACCATCGTTTATTACTGTATTCACGGAGACAAGAGAGCGTCGCTATTTTCATTTTTAAACACTTGCAGTCTGTATAATTCATAAACACAACTTCATTCTTTATAAATCTCTCCAACAGTGTGTAATGTTAGCTTTAGCCACAGAGCATAGCCTCAAACTCATAGAGAATCAAATGTGAACATCAAAATAAATACTTTACTCACATGATTCGATGTATGCACACAGCATGCATGACGAACATCTTGTAAAGATCCATTTGAGGGTTATATTAGCTGTGTGAACTTTGTAAATGCGCTGTAATATAGTCGAGAGCTCGTGAGGCAGGGGGCACGCGATTTAAAGGGGCGGCGACTGAAAAAATCATTGTATAGTTAATGATGCCCCAAAATAGGCAGTTAAAAAAAAATAATTTAAAAAAATCTATGGGGTATTTTGAGCTTAAACTTCACAGACACATTCAGGAGACACCTTAGACTTATATTACATCTTGTGAAAAAGCGTTCTTGGGCACCTTTAAGCAATAGCAATGCCTATTATTAATAAATTAATAAATTAATTAATTAATTCATTCGTTCATTTCCAGGTCAGGAGAAGTCATGTCAAGTCAAGTCAAATTTATTTATATAGCGCTTTTACAATTGGTAATTGTTTCAAAGCAGCTTTACATATTAGAAGCACAGAAAAAAGGGAAGTGGTTAAAAATAAGATGTACAAACAAGCGTGGTAATATGTAACATATACAAGATGGTGCTACATTAAGCCAATGTCGGCTGACTCCCAGGGGTGGAAAAAAACCCTAGGAGAAAAACCCAGCGTGCTAACACTGGGAAAAAAGTCCTAGGAGGGAAAAAACCCCTTGGAAGATATATATAATATATGTAAATGGATATGGAGATCAAAATCTGAATTATACATTTTTATTATAGAGATTAAAAATAGATTATATATAAATATATGTAAGCGGATACGGGGATTAAAAATCTGAATTATAGATGCAGCCAGAACTGGATCTGTAGGCCCATTGTCTCCTGGGCTACGTTGTAGTCAGGTCCAGACACAGGTTCTCCATCTGATCTGGATACGGCCTGGATCCAGCACCCGGCAAACCTCAGGATAAGCAGAGAGACAGATATTAGCGTAGATGCCATTCTTATTCTGATGTACAGGTATATCTAGTGTTATAGGAAATGTTCTCGGTTCCGGCCGACCTAATTATTGCAGCGTAACAATCCTTTAACGGATTTGAAAAATGTTAATGTATTGATAATGTGTTATGTGTATGCAAGAGCAAAGAGATGTGTTTTTAGTCTAGATTTAAACTGACAGAGTGTGTCTGCTTCCCGAACAATGCTAGGAAGATTGTTCCAGAGTTTAGGTGCTAAATAGGAAAAGGATCTGCCGCCTTCAGTTGATTTTGATATTCTGGGTATTATCAACTGGCCTGAATTCTGAGATCGCAATAAACGTGAAGGACTATAATGCATTAAGAGCTCACTTTGGTACTGGGGAGCTAAACCATTTAGAGCTTTATAAGTAAGTAGCAAGATTTTAAAATCTATACGATGTTTAATAGGGAGCCAATGTAATGTTGACAGAACTGGGCTAATATGGTCATACTTTCTGGTTCTAGTAAGAACTCTAGCTGCCGCATTTTGGACCAACTGTAGTCTGTTTAAAAGCCGAGCAGAACAACCACCCAGTAGAGCGTTACAATAATCTAGTCTTGAGGTCATGAATGCATGAACCAACTGTTCTGCATTTGTCATTGAGAGCATATGTCGTAATTTAGATATATTTTTTAGATGGAAGAAGGCGGTTTTACAGATACTAGAAACATGACTTTCAAATGAAAGATTGGTATCGAAGAGCACACCCAAGTTCCTAACTGAGGACGAAGGTTTAATGGAGCACCCGTCAAGTGTTAGAGAGTATTCAAGGTTTTTTCGTGAGGAAGTTTTTGGTCCAAAGATTAGGATATCAGTTTTTTCTGAATTTAATAATAAGAAATTTCTTGTCATCCAGTTTTTAATGTCAGCTATGCATTCTGTTAGTTTTGTGAATTTGTAGGTTTCGTCAGGGCGCGAGGAAATATAGAGCTGAGTATCATCAGCGTAGCAGTGAAAACTAACACCATGCTTCCTAATTATCTCTCCTAAGGGCAGCATGTACAGAGTGAAAAGCAACGGTCCTAGTACTGAGCCTTGTGGTACTCCATATTGAACTTGTGATCGATACGACATCTCTTCATTAACTACTACAGACTGATAACGGTCAGATAAGTATGATTTGAACCATGCCAAAGCAATTCCACTAATGCCAATATAGTTTTCAAGTCTTTTTAAAAGAATGTTGTGATCGATAGTGTCAAAAGCAGCACTGAGATCTAATAACACTAATAGAGAAATACAGCCACGATCGGATGATAAGAGTAGATCGTTTGTAACTCTAACGAGAGCAGTCTCAGTACTATGGTATGGTCTAAATCCTGACTGGAAATCCTCACAGATTCCATTTCTTTCTAAAAAGGAGCACAGTTGTGTTGAAACTGCCTTTTCTAGTATCTTTGACAGAAAAGGTAGATTCGAGATTGGCCTGTAATTTACTAAATCTCTCGGATCTAGTTGAGGTTTTTTAATAAGAGGTTTAATAATAGCCTGCTTAAAGGTTTTTGGCACGTATCCTAGTGTTAAGGATGAATTAATTATATCAAGAAGTGGACCTACGACCTCTGGAAGCATTTCTTTCAGTAGTTTAGTCGGCATTGGGTCTAACATACATGTCGTTGATTTTGATGATTTGATAAGTTTAGATAATTCTTCCTCTCCTATAGCGGCGAATGATTCTAGTTTTACCTCAGGGACACTACAGTGCACTGTCTGAAGCGAAACTGTAGACGGTTGCATGTTTTTAATTTTCTCTCTAATATTATCAATCTTGCAAGTAAAGAAGTTCATAAAGTCATTACTGCTGTGCTCTATGGAAACGTCAGCAGTTGAATCTCTGTTTCTAGTTCATTTAGCCACTGTGTCAAATAAATACCTAGGATTATGTTTGTTTTCTATTAAGAGATTTGAAAAATAAGTAGATCTAGCATTTCTTATAGCCGTTCTGTACTCAATCATTTTTTCTTTCCACGAAAGGCGAAAAACTTCTAGTTTTGTTTTCTTCCAACTACGTTCAGTTTTTCTAACAGCTCGTTTTAGAGCCCGAGTGTGCTCATCATACCACGGCGTTGGATTAGTTTCCTTAATCTTCTTTAGACGTAAAGGAGCGACTGCATCTAATGTGCTGGAAAAGAGAGAGCCAATAGTTTCTGTTGCAGCATCGAGTTCTTCTAAGTTGTCAGGTATACTAAGGCGATGAAACTGCTCGGGAGATTATTTATAAAGCAATCTTTAGTGGTAGACGTGATGGTTCTACAATATTTATGGCTGGGTGGTGGTTTTGTAGCCTTGGCTAATTGTATTATACACGAGACTAAATAATGATCTGATATATCATCGCTCTGCTGTAGAATTTCAACAGCATCAATATCAATTCCATGCGACAGTATTAGATCTAAGGTATGATTACGACAATGAGTGGGTCCTGACACGTGTTGTCTAACTCCAATAGAGTTTAAAATGTCTGCAAATGCCAATCCAAATGCGTCTTTATTATTATCTACATGGATATTAAAATCACCAACAACAAGGACTTTATCCGCAGCCAGTACTAACTCTGATATAAAATCAGCAAATTCTTTGATAAAGTCATTATGGTGCCCTGGTGGCCTGTATACAGTAGCCAGCACAAATGTCAACTTACATAATGTTACATAAAGCACCATCACTTCAAAGGAATTATATTTAAAATTCTTTTGAATGATTCTGAATATATTACTATAAATTACAGCAACACCTCCCCCTTTGCCTTTCTGTCGAGGATTGTGTCGATAATCATAACCTTGAGGACTAGATTCATTTAAAGTAATGTAATCGTCTGGTTTTAGCCAGGTTTCTGTCAAACACAGCAAGTCTAGTTTATTGTCTGTGATAATTTCATTTACAATAAGTGCTTTTGAAGAAATAGATCTAATATTCAGTAACCCAAGCTTTATCATTTGTTTATCTGATTTATCTGTGATTTTCATTTTTTGAACATCAATTAAATTTTTACCCTTAAAAGGTTTCGGAAGTTTTTTTGTATTTACTAGTTCGAGGTACAGACACAGTCTCTGTGATAATATCTAGGTGAAAGAGTTTCTATGTGCTATGAATTATTTGAGTTCTGTGACGTGAGGCGGCTAGCAGACGGTCGGTTTAGCCAGTTTGTCTGCGTCCTGATCTGGGCCCTGGTTTGTCATGTTTCAGCTCTAAGACTATTTGCCAAATTTCTAGATAGAAGAGCAGCACCATCCCGGGAGGGATGAATACCGCCCCAAAAGCTTTTCCAATTGTCTATGAAACCTATATTATTCTGCGGACACCACTTAGACAGCCAGCCATTGAGTGATGATAACCTGCTAACTATCTCATCACTCCGACGAACAGGAAGAGGGCCAGAACAAATTACTTCTGCTGACATTGAATTTGCGAGTTCACACACCTCTTTAATGTTAATTTTAGTGATCTCCGACTGGCGAAGTCGAACATCATTTGTGCCGACGTGGATAATGATTTTAGAGTATTTACGATTAGCATTAGCCAGCACTTTAAATTTGCTTTGATGTCAGGTGCTCTGGCCCCCGGCAAACATGTGACTATGGTGGCTGGTGTCTCTATTTTCACGTTCCGTGTAATAGAATCGCCAATAACTAGGGCACTTTCAACAGGATTCTCAGTGGGTGCGTCACTGAGTGGGGAGAACCTGTTTGATGTTCTAATCGGAACGGAAGAGTGGTGTTTGTTCTTGCCATTATGCCGCCTCACAGTCACCCAGTTAGCCTGCTGCGTGGCTTCTACAACCGGAACCGAATGTGCAGTGTTTACTAGGCTAGTCGCATCCAAAGCAGTATCTAAGGCCCTTTCATTCTCACTATCCTCAATTAAAGTTTGGATGCGTGTCTCTAATTCTGAGATTCTCTCTGTCAGCATGACAATATCTCTGCATTTATTTTAATGTAAATTAATAAAATAAAATAAAAATAAAAAATCATGGAAATTTATATTCTGAATATATTTTTCTAGTTATATCAGGTAGATATTGATTTTGAGAATATGAAGATATTCATACAGTACTGTGCAAAAGTCTTAGGCACGTCAGTATTTTCACCTCCCCAAAAAGGTTTTAAGCCAGTTATTTATATCTTCTGCTGTAGTGTGTCAATAGGAAATATCCATTCACATTTCCAAACATTCATTTTGCCATTAATTGTAATAATCCAGTGAGATTTTTGAATACACAATAAGACTGATAACTCACCATCATCAAATCCGTCTGTGATTACATGAAGAAACAGATGAAACTGAGACAAACCAAATCCAGAAGAACTGTGGCCGTGTCTCCAAATGATTTTAAGAAACCTGCCTCCAAAGCTACCTGAAAAATGATGCCCAAGTGTACCTGGACAAGAGCTTTTTTAAATGCAAAGGGTGGTCACACAAAATATTGTTTTGATTTAGCTAACATAATTGTAAATTGATAAATAAAATCTATTTATAACAGTATTTTTTAAAAACATCCTCACTTTACAGCATTTTTACACAAGTGCCTAAAACTCTTCACAGTACTGTATCTTTGCAGGCAGGTTTCTTCAAGCATCTTAGAGACACGGCCACAGTTCTCCTGGATTTAGTTTGTCTCAGTTTCATCTGTTTCTTCATGTAATCACAGACGGATTTAATGATGGTGAGATCAGATCACTGTGTGGAGCACCGGCTGTTGTCAGACTCCTTGTGTATTCACTGGATTATTACAATTAATGGCAAAATGAATGTTTGGAAATGTGAACGGATATTTCCTATTGACACACTACAGCAAAAGATATAAATAACTGCCTTAAAACCTTTTTTGAGGGGTGAAAATACTGACGTGCCTAAGACTTTTGCACAGTACTGTAAATTAATTATTGAAAATTCTCTTTGAACATTGTTAATGATAACATCTTTATGACAAATTCAATATATTATATATTCATTAAGGTAACACTTTACTTAAAGCCTTTAAAAAAAATTAAAGCCATTAAAAAAAAAAATTAATGCATTAATTATGCCTTGTAATGCACCTTATAATTCATTGAATGATCTCATGAATAAATGGAACCACAGATATAATACATCATAATATATAAAATACAAACCCGATTCCAAAAAAGTTGGGACACTGTACAAATTGTGAATAAAAATGGAATGCAATAATTTACAAATCTCATAAACTTATATTTCATTCACAATAGAATATAGATAACATATCAAATGTTGAAAGTGAGAAACTCTATGGGTCAAAAAAGAAGCCATATCTAAACATGATCCAGAAGTGCAGGTGTTTTCTCTTGGCCAAGGCTCATTTAAAATGGACTGTGGCAAAGTGGAAAACTGTTCTGTGGTCAGACCAATCAAAATTTGAAGTTCTTTTTGGAAAACTGGGACGCCATGTCATCCGGACTAAAGAGGACAAGGACAACCCAAGTTGTTATCAGCGCTCAGTTCAGAAGCCTGCATCTCTGATGGTATAGTGTTGCATGAGTGCATGTGGCATGGGCAGCTTACACATCTGGAAAGGCACCATCAATGCTGAAAGGTATATCCAAGTTCTAGAACAACATATGCTCCCATCCAGACGTCGTCTCTTTCAGGGAAGACCTTGCATTTTCCAACATGACAATGCCAGACCACATACTGCATCAATTACAACATGGCTGCGTAGAAGAAGGATCCGGGTACTGAAATGGCCAGCCTGCAGTCCAGATCTTTCACCCATAGATAACATTTGGCGCATCATAAAGAGGAAGATGCGACAAAGAAGACATAAGACCGTTGAGCAACTAGAAGCCTGTATTAGACAAGAATGGGACAACATTCCTATTCCTAAACATGAGCAACTTGTCTCCTCAGTCCCCAGACGTTTGCAGACTGTTATAAAAAAAAGAGGGGATGCCACACAGTGGTAAACATGGCCTTGTCCCAACTTTTTTGAGATGTGTTGATGCCATGAAATTTAAAATCAACTTATTTTTCCCTTTAAAATGATACATTTTCTCAGTTTAAACATTTGATATGTCATCTATGTTGTATTCTGAATAAAATATTGAAATTTGAAACTTCCACATCATTGCATTCTGTTTTTATTCACAATTTGTACAGTGTCCCAACTTTCTTGGAATCGGGTTTATATATATTGTGTGTAATTCATTAAAAATTATTTCATCTGCTGAACATAAAATTATATATTTTAAAGAATGTTGGTAACCAAACAGTTGACTTTCATAGTGGGGTTTTTTTCCACACTATGGAAGTCAATGGGGTCCATCAACTGTTTGGTTACTGACATTCTTTAAATATCTTCTCATACAGATTTAGAACAACTTGATGGTGAGTAAATGAAGACAGGATTTAAATTTTTGGGTGAACTATCCCCTTAAGTAAAGTGTTACCATTAATTTTAGGTAAAATGTTTTTTAAAAAAACTATATTTACAGCAGCTATGGATTTCTTTGAATAATAATATCTTTGATTTTGTATTCCATTTTAATTCTGGATTGCAATTCTGCATCCTGTTTGCCACCTCAGTTGAAATGCATTTCACAGATGAAAGAAAATTATATGGTTAGAATGGAACAACATGAAGGTGAGTAAATGGTGACAGAATTTTCCCAGAACTGTCCCTTTTATTCTCAGGTATTTTACTCTTGATCCCAACTGCAAAGAAGCCTCTGTAATTGAATCCCTAAATGCCCAGGCATATCTCACTTAACAAGACTTGACTCATGCTGTAGAAATGGCACATCCTCCTCTACTTTTTATATCTAAAGTTTCAGAGACTGGGCAAACTAACTTTGCTAACTAACTGTCCACATTCAATCCAAGTTCTGAGACAGCCAACAGCAATAATCCATCAAATCAGTGTGGAAATTCTGGGACAGCTGCCTTCTGAGTGCTGTTTGCATTTTCTTACATCATTACCTGTCTGACACACACACACACACACACACACACACACACACACACACACACACACACACACACACACACACATACACAAGCACAAATCATTACTGACTGTGTCCCTCTTTCATCTTTATTTCTGGAAAATATTGTCTCTGGCGTTTAAGCAATAGTTCACCTAAAAATTAAAATTCTGTCATCATGTACTCCCCCTCATGTCATTTTAAAGCTGTATGACTTTCTTTCTACTGTAAAACACTAAAAATGTTATACATTGTAAATATAAACATATTATGGATCATATTTTGATAATTTAAAGTTGGCTTGAAACGGAACATGCGCAAAATGTACTCCTTCGTTCCCTCGATTTGCTAAATCGTGAGCACGATTTACTACTTCGTTCCCTCGATTTGCTAAATCGTGAGGACGATTTACTACTTCGTTCCCTCGATTTTCTAAATCGTGAGCACGATTTACTACTTCGTTCCCTCGATTTTCTAAATCGTGAGCACGATTTACTACTTCGTTCCCTCGATTTGCTAAATCGTGAGGACGATTTACTACTTCGTTCCCTCGATTTGCTAAATCGTGAGCACGATTTACTACTTCATTCCCTCGATTTGCTAAATCGTGAGGACGATTTACTACTTCGTTCCCTCGATTTGCTAAATCGTGAGGACGATTTACTACTTCGTTCCCTCGATTTGCTAAATCGTGAGGACGATTTACTACTTCGTTCCCTCGATTTGCTAAATCGTGAGGACGATTTACTACTTCGTTCCCTCGATTTGCTAAATCGTGAGGACGATTTACTACTTCGTTCCCTCGATTTGCTAAATCGTGAGCACGATTTACTACTTCGTTCCCTCGATTTGCTAAATCGTGAGGACGATTTACTACTTCGTTCCCTCGATTTGCTAAATCGTGAGGACGATTTACTACTTCGTTCCCTCGATTTGCTAAATCGTGAGGACGATTTACTACTTCGTTCCCTCGATTTGCTAAATCGTGAGGACGATTTACTACTTCGTTCCCTCGATTTGCTAAATCGTGAGGACGATTTACTACTTCGTTCCCTCGATTTGCTAAATCATGAGGACGATTTACTACTTCGTTCCCTCGATTTGCTAAATCGTGAGCACGATTTACTACTTCGTTCCCTCGATTTGCTAAATCGTGAGGACGATTTACTACTTCGTTCCCTCGATTTGCTAAATCGTGAGGACGATTTACTACTTTGTTCCCTCGATTTGCTAAATCGTGAGCACGATTTACTATTTCGTTCCATCGATTTTCTAAATCATGCACACAATTTACCATTTTGTTCCCTCGATTTATAAATCATGCCCATGATTTATCAAATCGAGGGAACGAATTAGTAAATCGTGCGCACGATTTAGCCTACTATTTTTTCCTGCATGTCTCCGTATTTGAGTGAAATGGCTTCTTGAACAAGAAAAAAAAAAGTATGAAAGGACCCCATTTTTTTTCTATCAGGAAATGATTCCATGGTTGTGGTTTGCTATTGGTCGATCTCGCGTCGTCAGAGAAGAGAAGAGATGTTGCTGCAAGAGGAAGGGGAAGTTATTTTGATTAAAGATTGAGGGCATATAAATAAATAAAAATAATGATGTGCATGGATAAATCATTTATAATAAATAGTGCAATATTCCATAAAAAAATCGTGATTTGTCAATTTTTTTTTTTTAATGGTGCTTTCTTGTAATTTTATAGACATCATTTACTTTCATTATACTGAAAAGTGTGTTCAGAATATTGAAAACTTTTTGTGTTTCACATAAGAAAGAAAGACATACAGGTTTGTAAGTTATGACATTTTCATTTTTGGGTGAATTATTCGTAACTAATATTCGCCCTCAAGCAGAAGAGGTGTAAAATAAAGAAATAAGGTGAGTGGGTGGAAAGAAGGTATCTTCATCTATGACTAAGTTGGCATGCACTTACACACTTCTTTAATTGCATGAAGATTAATGCCACACAGCATCATGTTGCCTTTCAGTCCTTCGCTTTAGCAGCGTTGCGTGTGGCTAATTAAAAACAACACGGTAACATGGAACAGACTCAGCTGGGAAAGAAAAGGAATCGTATTGTCAGAGTATCTCAGGGAATAGTGAACAAATTAGCAGATGGCATGCAGAAATAGTTGTACTGATGCGCCTGGGAGGGCTGACAGAGAAGGTGGAGAGCCAGAAGACGAAACTGCCAGCATATGTCATATATAGAGCTCAGACACAGCAGGGCTGTCAAACAGCATGATTCGTGCGAGAAAGACCCGATTCCTCATGATGGTGAAGTGCTGTTAGCTTCATTTCTGAAAGACAAAAAGCTTTATAGCTCACCTGCCCCTATAATATACACTTGCTGTGTGTGATAGCTCAACAAAGTGATGTCACATCACTGAGACACATATGCTTTAATCCAGAGACTTAGGCCCTGTTTACATCTGGTATTAAGATGCGTTTATATCGATTGATCACAAGTAGATGATGCTAATTAGGTCTAAAAAGCTTTGAGCTTATCTACTTTCGACCGCTTCCAGAGGTAGTCGAAAGCGCATTTGACTGGATTGCTTTCATAGTGTAGACCCTCATGTGGTCAAATGCATTCAAACAGCTGCTAAAGACCGCCTACTCTCCACCTACTGACCTAATGTGTAAATATTATGGGAAGTGCGCTAGCCAGATGGAGTTTAATCTTTGTCCGCTGAAGACACAAGTTTAGTTTGAAGACAAAAAACCTACCAAGCACAATGTTCTCTCACAATGTTCTCTCACCATTCCTGATTTCTAACACACACTCACCATGTTCGGCTGGTCTTGCAGCTGTTAGTGCAGAAACAAAAGCTGCTGCTCTCCATATGTTTTTTTCATTGTCTCCATGCACGTTCATATGTAAATTGCTTGAGCTAATTTTGTCTATTAGATTGAAAGATCTGAAAAAACCCATACATTTACCTGCCCATAGACCCTCCCCTTGAAGAAATCAGGACAGAAGTGGTTGATAGTGGACAAAAGAGAGAGAAAAAAACAGGTGTAAACGGGAATGTATCTCCCTCGTCTACTTGTGATATGACTGCCAAAAAAAAAATCTTAATACCAGGTGTAAACAGGGCCTTAGAGAGTGGGACTTCAGTAAACCATAGATTAGAAGACAGGGTCCTGTTTTCAGAATAGTTTTTAGACACAGTATTCACTAAATTCTTCTTTTTCATTTTAGTGGTTCATTAATTTAGTGATATGTAGAACAAATTGAGATTTGGCCATTAAAGTGTCCCTAATATGCTTTTTTAGATATTACCTTTCATGTAGTGTGTACGTGTAATACATGTATATCTATTTGTGAATTTAAAATGTCTGCAAAAGATCAAAGTTCATAACAAATGAAGTTATTGTCTCCCAAAAGAAAAAAATGGTTCTAAACTGCCTGAAACAAGTCATCAGTAATTCCAGTCTTACTTCCTGATCGAGCCTAGTTTGTAACAAATTTGCATAATGCTCACCAATGGTCTTCATTGGCTGTCCGTGAACAACGTCTACACTGACCCATCAAATACTGCAGTTAGAAATGTCCTGCCCAATTCGTGCTTGCAATGAATGTTCGGGATGATCAGGTACTTCTTCCAATATTTCATTATCACACTCTGGCCCGAATTGATCTGGCAAAACCGACACCATTGTTACTGTTCATATCATTGTGTATCAAGTGCTGAGGAAGCCTTTGGTGATGAAATTCAGATATGGTAAGGGGCATTTTGTTTCAGACACGTGCTGTAAGTGGTAGACCAATGACAACAGACTTGGCCATCTGACCAATCAGAGCACAGTAAGCTCTCAGAAAGAGTGACCGAATCTTTGAATGGTCCATTTCAGACACTGTTAGAAAAGAGGTGATGCTGCAATGTATATTATGAGAAAATTAAAGTGTTTTTTGGCCTTGCACGTCAACATATTGTAGGAGACATCCAAAACTAAATTAGGAACCTTTAAAAAAGGAAATAGAGGCACTTTGAGTAAAAGATTGCTTTCAGTAATTGATTTACAGTCTAGTCTTGCGTAACCATTTACAACATATACTATCATATGATGATGTTTTTATAATGTTTAGTTAGTTCACATAAAATTATTTAGTTAAAACAAACAATATTCACAAAATGTCTGTCATTATTTAGAGAAAAAAGACAAAAAAAATTGTTAATTGGTTACCTGTAAATTACCTTACAGTATACAGTGAAAAATTGTAAATGTTTTAACATCGCATTATATATAATTTTACTATTGAGTATTTTAAAATGAATATCTACTATAATTTTAACAGGAGTTTTTACAATGTAATTCTAATCATGTCTATTGGTAATTAGTTAAATAAACCCAAATTAGTAAGTTCACACAAAATACAGACAACGTCAACTTCATTACACAAGTTTAAGAGACAACATTTCCTTGAAGTTTATTTCAAGTTTTGTCAAAAACTACACCCATATATATAAAAAGTATATTTTTATTCATTTGGTATGTTATTAAAATTGTAAAATGTTAATTTGCACTCGTTTTCTGATGGTAAAATATTACTGTGGCGACCAGGGCGGGCGAGAGCCGTGAGGGAACGGCGCGAGGCCGGTGGCGCGAGTGTTAATGAGCTTCACCTGGGAGGCGCACCGGCCTTGAGTCCCTCACGGAGGAGCTCCGGGAGCATAAAAGGAGGAGCGACTACAGTGAAGGACGAGAGAGGACCAGGCCTGGACTTTATGTTATGTTTTATTATGTTTGTGTGGCCGGCAGACGTCCGCGAGGGTCTGCCGGCATTACTTTCGTTTTGTTCTTTGTTTATTTCTAATTAAAGTTTTGTTGAATGTTCGCCGGTTCCCGCCTCCTTCTTCCCGTATTGACGAACTTCGTTACATTGGTGCCGAAACCCGGGAGGAAGGAGGGACATGCTGTCGAAGAGCCCTCGCTGCTGAGGGGGATCGCGGTGCTGCGGAGTTCGGGCAGCGCGGGAGTGTGTGTAGACCGCGAGAGGCTGCCCGAGGCGGTGGTGCTGGAGCCTAGTGACAGGTGGGACGGAGAGCTCGAGGCTGTGCCCCTGGGACGAGGTGGGGTGGCTGCCGTCCAAGAGGGAGCGGAGGAGTCGCCGCCGTTTGCCGTGGGCCGGAGCCTGCTGCCGTCCGCCATAAAGGGGAGGAGCAGGGAACGGGGGACTCGCTGCCGGCTGCCCTCAGTCCGGAGGAGCCATCGCCGGCCGCCAGGAGGCGGTCGAGGATCGGGCCGTCCACCGAGCGTCCAGTGCCACCGCATGGCACCGCGAGGAAGAGCCTCCCGGCTGGCTGAGGACCGAACGGCAGTGTGTCGGGGAACCGGACCAAGAATTTTTTTTTTCTCTTTTTTCCTCTCTCCCCTCTCTCGTCCTGTCGCTCCCCTTGCTTCCGTCTCCTTTCTCTCGTCTCGTCTGTCCTTACCCCCAGGTGCTGCGGCCGCCGAGACAGGCCCCGGGGGGGAGTAGAGCGCAGTCTCGGGAGTACCCCCCGGCCTGCGAGGGGCGATGGGGGTATGTGGCGACCAGGGCGGGCGAGAGCCGTGAGGGAACGGCGCGAGGCCGGTGGCGCGAGTGTTAATGAGCTTCACCTGGGAGGCGCACCGGCCTTGAGTCCCTCACGGAGGAGCTCCGGGAGCATAAAAGGAGGAGCGACTACAGTGAAGGACGAGAGAGGACCAGGCCTGGACTTTATGTTATGTTTTATTATGTTTGTGTGGCCGGCAGACGTCCGCGAGGGTCTGCCGGCATTACTTTCGTTTTGTTCTTTGTTTATTTCTAATTAAAGTTTTGTTGAATGTTCGCCGGTTCCCGCCTCCTTCTTCCCGTATTGACGAACTTCGTTACAATTACGTAAAGTAAGAGGGATTTGTGACAACAGTTGAAAATGAATGTTTTTCAGAGGTAGGAGTTATTTTGACAAGATTACAAAGGTTACTTTTTTGGTATAGTGTGCACTGATGAATCATACACAATAAATCTGGAAGCATGCATTAAAAAAGAAAGGTCGAGTAATTTTGAGATTTTTACAGTGTTAAGTCTAATCTGGAGAAGCTTCCACCATTTGATAGAAGGTCAATGAGATGTGAAGTTCTGGGGTTTCTCAATCTGTTGTTGTCGCTTGTTGAAAGGTGTTCATTTTCTTTTTGAATCCCACGCTGCTGAAGAATATGTGATGACTGACACTCTCCATTCTCTCTGTGTCTGGTTAAAGGTATGATCCGTCATCAGTAGGAGTCAGAGAAATTCAGCCTTTCATAGGCTCTGACACTTCAACATGAAGCATTAAAAAACTGGAATGTGTGATGGCTCTCACCTGCAAACATGCCTCTCCCATCTTTGAAGGTAATTGAGTTTTGATCTGAATGTCTGTCTTTATTTGGCTCTGTTATACTGTCAGTATCTTTCAAAGAGCTGTCTGTTCTTCCTGGTGTAGGCTCTCATCAGCATGATGGGCACACAGCAGGAGGGGTTGAGCAAATGCACCATATAAGATGTCTAAGCCGACAACACAAAGATATGCTTGAGTGACAAATGAGAAGGACTGCATGTGTATTTCCCACTGTATTTTTTTTCTTTGTATTGACACACATCAGACACAGTTTTGATATCAGTACTAAGTGGAGAATTGTTTCTTGATTGACACTTATTATTTTAAATTATTATTTCATGTTACTAAATTTCCTTAATCATTATCATAAGTGAATATCATGACATATGTAATAAATAGCGTGGCCGCATTGCTATCTTGGGTGTGCATTATTTTCTAATAAATCAATGGACTTTTCTAATAAGTCAATATTCCACTAGCACTATGGTTACCACACCTAAAGACATTGTTCAGATGTTGTATTTTAAGATATTTGTCAGGTTTTTGTCCTTAAAATGCTCTTGTATGTAGGACTAATTTCTTACGCATCTCATCCCATGCATCTGTTGCTAATTCCAAAACGTAATTTTAGAGCTAGTAACACAGGCTTTAGCCATTGATAGCAGACTAATGCAGTTATTGATGCAGTTATTAGAGAGAGAGAGAGAGAGAGAGAGAGAGAGACAGAGAGATTAAGTGTGTGTGAGTCTTTGCATCTCTCAGCAGTGTCTGTCAGCAGCGTCTCTACTAATAGTGAAACTGTAAGTTTATCTGATTCAAGAACAGTGCCGTTATTACCTTGCTAGTGAGAAATGTCATGTAGCTTTTAAAGGGGTCCTTGATTATGATTTCACTTTGCATTGAACTTTGAGCGTTGTAACTTTGCAGATGTTGTTTATGCTCAAACAGCATAAACACTTATGAGAGTAAAAAAGTTTTTACTGTGTCACTATTGCTTTGTTAAAGATCGTTTGATATATATGGATTATGTGTACATGTCTAACCAAAATCACCAGTGACCAGTAATTTCTGATATGTCATGATTCATTCAACTTCACATTGTTTCTCTTAGTAGGATGAAAATAATCTGTTATTTAAACTGTGATTAGTATAGAAAGAGATCAAAGAACGTTCCCTTTACAGTCACTGGAACTGTCAATCAAACAGTGCGAGTGTTCTGGACTCTCGCCAAAATTCCCGTTAGAATCAATTAATCTCTTATTTACATTGTGTTTGCACTGTTAGTTATGATGAAAGCATTCGTTTGTGTGCAGATATCGAGATCACTGCATTCATGCACTCAACATGTCTGTGATCAGCTACATACTTATCACTGCAACCTTTCCTGCCACGATCTAAATGTAATGGTATAATCAACACTTTTCATGATTAGTAAAGCTTGAACTGTAATAGTAAACACATGCTAAAATGTTTTCAAGAGAATTCCACCTCTACTACTTAGCTATTTCCATATGCATAGATGTTAGCCAATCACAGTAGTGGCCGTTCACAGTGATGTCTCACAGCAGACACGCCCTTAAAACAGAATGTTCAAATCAGGGGGCTAAAATCAGCGTAGGAAAATTGCCTTTTATTTCTAAATTATGACAATTTTTGATGTAAAAAAAATCATACTAACATTATAAGTGCATACCAGGAAACATTATAAAATAATGCAGTTCATGACCCCTTTAAGTTGCTAAACTATTTTACTGATAATAAAATCATCAGAGCAGCGCTGACGACACGTTTCTGTGCGAGGGTTTGTCCTGACGTGGGTATATTAGTAATATATTTTATGGCTAGAAAAGGCTTTTAGCCAACCAGATTCGAGAACCAGAACTGTTATTTTACATTATATAGTTAAATGTAATATCTTTTTTTTGGACCTTTGTGCAATTCAGAAATGCATCTGTTTTGAGTTACATTAGATCCTCATTGAGTTCCACCCACCACACCAGGAGAAGCCAGGAATTGATTTATCTACTTATCAACACACTAATGCTATTAAATATTACCGAAGCATGACAGTATACCTAGTGGCACTGTCTGCTGTCATCCTGTAGTGCTAACGGGGGACCAAAAAACAGACGTCTGCACTAAATTGCTCTGTTATATAACATCTGAAGCACAATCAAGTAAGCTGCCTCCAACAAACTTCGGTCAAGGACAGCCGTGTACTTCAAGGTCAAGTGTTCTGTCAGTCCTTGAAAGGATTTCAGTGTGAACATCAGACTGCTGCTCCCTCACACTTAAAGTCCTCCTGAAATCAAAATTTAAGTTTTTTAGCTTTTAGTATGAATATGTTAGCCTTAAAGGTGGTACAGAGGATGTTTTCGTCGACTGAGTTTTTGAAATGAGCGCATGCGGAAGAACAACCCCCCTCCTTCACAGCTCATTTCAAGTGAACGCCTCCCAAAACTCGTGCACGAGTGTTTGTTTACCACCGGAATTCGCTGTGTTATTAAGCCGGACACACATTTAACGACTAGCTAAAACATTCTGACTGTGCTCAACATACAGCGATAGTTTCCTGCTCCTGAAGCAGATTTATATACTTTCACATGGAATTTGAACACCGACTGTAATCGCAGACTGAACGCAACTGGCTCTGACTGGACGCGTTTGAGCGCGATCAGTCATAAGTATCAATTTACATTCATAATCGGCCTTACAATCGTTAAGCCGCGCACACACTTAGTGGATTCATTATGTCGGACTCACCACAGGTAACTCATAATCTGCAGTTGTTACTTCTGTCACCCGACAAAAACATTGCATGCGGAGTGTGGAAAGTTACTAGAGCGCGCAGCCGCGCGTCTCTCACAAGGAACGTCATGGCAGTGATTGACAAGCCAGAGGGCCAATCCGCGCACGCCTCTCACAATGGCAGTGATTGACAAGCCAGAGGGCCAATCGTTTACGCGATGATCGCGTAAACGATTGGCTGAAGTTTTTAAGGCCCTACCTCATGCACAGATGATGTATATTAATATTATTCCTTTCAGTGCACCTAATAAATAGTCTTTTATCAGTTAGTAAAGACAGTTTCAAGTAATATTGCAAAAATGTATAAAACAAAACATCCTCTGTACCACCTTTAAGGTTATGAATAAGCAGGTGTGTTCCAAAACAATGACAAAATTCACATTTAGGAGATATAAGAATTCAAAATTTACAGTCTCTCACTTCTGCTAAAATGGATCACGGATTTTCATGACATCACCGTGCACTTTAGCTTGTCATCAGATATTCTGTCCAATCAAATGCTTTCTAGAATCTAAAGCATTCCGCCCCCTACATTACAAATACACGCTGAAGCTGTGGCTGAAATCGGTCACTTGTTCACACATTAACTTTTTTCTACATGGTGAATGGCACATAGGGGATAGGGAACGATTCAAACAGTGTAAATATGCTTTCCATTGAGGTGAATGAAGTCTGGTTTCACGTCAGTGTCATGCGAACCGCCGCAGCATGCACAGTCTGCTTCAGTGGGCCTTTAATATTTATTTCTAAAACTATTTTTCATCCTTCACTCTAAAAAATGCTGGGTAAAATATGGACAAACCCAGGGATTTTAGCCATTTTTTTCAACCAATTTTGGATTTATTTTTTTAGCCAGCAATATAGTAATATAGTAAAAGGCATGTTTTTGCTCACCCCCAAATAGGGGCAAATTTGTGGGGTATTTTAAGCTGAAACTTGACCAGTCCAGAGACTTATATTACATCTTGTGAAAGCCTTGTGAAAGAGGGCATAATAGGTGCCCATAATAGGTAAATATTTGTCCATATTTAACCCAACTTGGGTTGTTTTTAACCCAGCATTTTTTAGAGTGTTAGGTTTATGGATTTGAACAAACCTCAAAAGTAAGGATTAAACATATTTCAGCTCTTCCTATACAATTTGTTCTACGGACATGAATGAAATTATTCAGGTGAAGTATGCTATTATTTTTCTAATAATTCTGACTTATGACTGTTGCCTGACAGATGAGAAAAGAGACAAAATATCTTACAGTGAAGGAGGGATCTTTCAACAGATGTTGTGAACTATTAAGGGAACTTTTTTTTTTGCATGTAGTTTATTACTTAGACAACAAACTTACTGTTAAGTTACAAGACTGTTACAAGTGTCAGACACGTTTTGATGAGGTTTGCAATAGATATTGTGTATGTTTAACACTTGTTTTTTTGTTAAAGCAAGGCATTACTCATCTAAAGAAGCAGTTTTAAGGGCAGCCCAGAAAGTCCCTTTTATTCAGAAACCAATGAAGAGAAATATATTATCTCTCGTCATGCATATAGTAAACAACGTACATGATTTATTCTTTCACATTTTAATGGAATATAGTCCACCCAAAAATAAAAATTCCATTAATGTTCCAAACCCATATGCTGTCCATGAAACACTAAAGAATATGTTTTACTTTTCTTTACACAGCTGTTTTGCATACAATGACAGTTCATACCACCAGAGCTGTCAAGCTCCAAAAACATCATAAAAGACTAAACACACAATATCTTTCTGAGGAACAAACTGAAAATCAAGTTATTTTGGTAATTTTGGGATGTATGGGATTTATTGTTGCCTAGCAACTAGCGGTTACATTTGCAATATTCAAAACGTCTAGAGTCTAGAAACAAACTAGAGAGTTCATGTCCTCATGGGGATCCGATTTGCCTCAAGGATCAGTCGACCTGAGATTTCTTTTTCTTTTTTTACATGTCATGCAAGAATTTAAATAATCAAGTCAGTTTTATTTCACAATGTACGATGTTTCCCGGCAGCTTTACAGTAGAAATATTGCAGAAATAATGTCTTCTATTTGGTCTTCACTTAGTAGTGTTATTTAAAGTTTGATTCAAAATTATGCCTTAATATATTTGTTGTATTTGTTAAAGGCACACTAAGTAAATTTTCACCACTAGAGTTTGCTTATTCAAAACAAAGGTGTAGCTTGATGATGCCTTGATTTTGCAGAATCATGGGAGGTGTTCTCTTCACGTCTACATCCGGTGGAAATGAATTGGTACGGGACTCGGGCAGAAATCATGTTCATGGATGAGATTATTAAAGTTGCCATCGAATGTTTTTTTACAAGATGTAATATAAGTCTAAGGTGTCCCCTGAATGTGTCTGTGAAGTTTCAGCTCAAAATGCCCCATAGATTTTTTTTAATTACTTTTTTTAACTGCCTATTTTGGGGCATAATTAGAAATGCGCCAATTCAGGTTGCGGCCCCTTTAAATCGCGCGCTCCCCGTCCCCGGATCTCGCGCTTGCCTTAAACAGTGCATAAACAAAGTTTACACAGCTAATATAACCCTCAAAATGGATCTTTACAAAGTGTTCGTCATGCATACTGCATGCTTGCGTCGGATTATGTGAGTATTGTATTTATTTGGATGTTTGATTCTGAATGAATTTGAGGCTGTGCTCCGTGGCTAACAGCTAATGCTACACTGTTGGAGAGATTTATAAAGAATGAAGTTGTGTTTATGAATTATACAGACTGCAAGTGTTTAATAATGAAAATAACGATGGCTCTTGTCTCCGTGAATACAGTAAGAAACGATGGTAACTTTAACCACATTTAACAGTACATTAGCAACATGCTAACAAAACATTTAGATAGACAGTTTACAAATATCACTAAAAATATCATGTTATCATGGATCATGTCAGTTATTATTGCTTCATCTGCCATTTTTCACTGTTGTCCTTGCTTGCTTACCTAGACTGATGATTCAGCTGAGCACAGATCCAGACGTTAATACTGGCTGCCCTTGTGTAATGCCTCGATCATGGGCTGGCATATGCAAATATTGGGGGCGTACATATTAATGAGCCCGACTGTTACTTAACAGTCGGTGTTATGTTGAGATTCGCCTGTTTTTCAGAGGTCTTTTAAACAAATTAGATTTATATAAGAAGGAGGAAACAATGGAGTTTGAGGGTCCGTGTACGTTTTGATAGTTTGTTTTCCAATTTGAAATGAAATAAGCAGAAACGAGAAAACGGTCGTTTCCCGTTTTTTCGTTTGTTAAAAAAAACGGAAAAACGAGATTTTGACTCGATTTTCGTTTTTTCGGGTCACGGATAGAAAATGGAAACACGACTTCAAAACTCGTTTTCCACATGTGGGCGGTCATTACACGCCCCTTTCAGCCGATTGGTCAATCAAATCTGAGCCGGTGACGTCATCTTCAGTTCGTTCAACAAAATAACAGTCCTCTGCCGCTATATCAGTAGATGTCATAAAAAATTTCACAGAAATATTTATTTCAGAAATGTTAATCAGCACACAGACTGTTGTAATGCTGTTTGTAGTTTAATATGCATAGTGAAACTACCCACACAGAGGAGCGGATGAAAAGCACAGATTTAAAAAAAAAAAAAAAAAAAAACTACAGTTTTTATTTTATTCTATTTTGAATAAATAGAATAAATCACAATAAATAAGTAGTGTAAGCAATTTTGAAAAACGAACAATAGCTCATCTCTCTTTATTTATTTATTTATTTTATATAGCCTAACATTGCCTGCTGAATATAGGCTAATGTTAATAACCCTTAAAAGATTGAGGGAATATGTAAAGATCAAACATTAAAGATCAAAATTACAGCTACATAGCTATTTTAGTTATGGCAAAAATAATTTATAAATGTTAAGCCAAAACGAATTAATTTAAAGCTGAACTGAAACAGAAACCGGCATTAACTACCTCTCTAATTTGACACAAATCCAAATGTTTCAATATTCACGATTTGGAGGCTAAACTATATTTATTATTTAAACGCTTTTATTGTAGCCTAGACAGACTACTTAAAATGAGCAGTATAACTTTTTATATATTTGGTTGAATGTATGTTATTTTGACAGTTAACAGGCTGTGATGTCAAGTTACTAAAACTGATGTTGTGCGCGTGAGGCGCCGACGCATTCACTTGAATTTTCTTATAAAAGCGGAAACAACTTAAAATACTTAGACATTTATGGTCAAATATATGTAACACCATTCGAATCTGTGAAGGGTTAAATAGGCCTATTATTTTGTACACTCACAATAAAAACAAAACATTGCTCGTAAAATAAACAAAGAAATTATTCCTTTCTGTGAACTTCTCAAAAATGAACCGACACTCATATTGTCGGATTTTTTCCCCTTTCATTTTGGTAATATGTTAATTACTTAAGTGAAATAAATTTCGCGCATAGACATAGGCTATTTAGGCTATTCCTTTTATATACTTGAATCCTTTGTTCTCCTTTCACAGAAGCGCTGCAGGTGCGTGATGATGATGAACCCTCATGTTCTGTTGTTTATTTTGCTATTTGTTCATGTAGGCTAAAACTAAACCCTTGGGATTTTTTTAATGATTCACAGACATTTATCAAATTTCGTTTAATTCTAATTTAATATAATCTTGTCGGTTAATGAAACGATGATCGCATCAGTTGAAAGTCAGGGGGAAAAAACAGAAATTATATTGACAAGGCAACAATAATTTTCGTTTAGTTTAAGTTTTTCAAAACATCCACAGAACTGCATAGGCCTACAGTAAATTTTCCCGCTGTTTAAGCCACGAATATTTACAAAATAAAATAATTACAAAGATAATAAAAGATAATAAATAATTACAACGATAATAAAAGTTCTCTGTTTAATATACGAGAGTTTTTGTTTTGCTGTTGTCCACTAAAGCAATTGACGCAGAATCGCCAATAGCCGTTAAATCGAAATTGAAAGTAAAATGTTCAGGGCCATTTATAGCTAATTCATTCAAAAGCGAAGGAAAGACAGAAAAAGTGAGGATAGCAAGTAAACTGTGACATATAATAATGTTCACTGTGTTCATAAAAGTGTTTAATTTAAGAGATAAAATCTGTATGGCCATTTATAAGCCAAGGAAAACTAAAAAGCCCCCCGATGGTGATACCGTTATTAGGTGTTGCCACCTAGTGGATAGCCTATTTTCTAATATGCATAGTCTACTGCAAGGAATGCGTCTGCTAAATGATTGAATTTAAATGTATAAAATGTAAACAAAACATTAAAATAAGAAAAGAAAAAAAGAGTGCAGTAGCCACTGATCTATAATAGAGAATAGTCTATCATTATAGCCTATTGATCGGTGGTAGTAGCCCAAAGGATGTCATGTGCTTGGTAACAAATGTAGAGGCATTTTTTTACATTTTAAAAACACAATGACAGCTTAAAAACAGACTTAATTAAATTTACTGTAGTTTTTTTTTTTTTTTTTTTTTTACTTTTTTTTATCTGTGCAAACATATTTCTGTGAAATACGCGTTAGGTTGCACAGAAGAAAGCCGATTTATGACACTACTGATATAGCGGCAGAGGACTATTATTTTGTTGAACGAACTGAAGATGACGTCACTGGCTCAGATTTGATAGACCAATCAGCTGAAAGGGGCGTGTAATGACCGCCCACATGTGGAAAACGAGTTTTGAAGTCGTGTTTCCGTTTTCTATCCGTGACTCGAAAAAAACGAAAATCGAGTCAAAATCTCGTTTTTCCGTTTTTTTTAACAAACGAAAAAACGGGAAACGACCGTTTTCTCGTTTCTGCTTATTTCATTTCAAATTGGAAAACAAACTATCAAAACGTACACGGACCTGCTGCATACTACAGTAACGTTAAAGGTGCCCTAGAATTAAAAATTGAATTTACCTTGGCATAGTTGAATAACAAGAGTTCAGTACATGGAAATGACATAGAGTGAGTCTCAAAGGTCCGTGTACGTTTTGATAGTTTGTTTTCCAATTTGAAATGAAATAAGCAGAAACGAGAAAACGGTCGTTTCCCGTTTTTTCGTTTGTTAAAAAAAACGGAAAAACGAGATTTTGACTCGATTTTCGTTTTTTTCGAGTCACGGATAGAAAACGGAAACACGACTTCAAAACTCGTTTTCCACATGTGGGCGGTCATTACACGCCCCTTTCAGCTGATTGGTCTATCAAATCTGAGCCAGTGACGTCATCTTCAGTTCGTTCAACAAAATAACAGTCTCTCCTGCTATATCAGTAGATGTCATAAATCGGCTTTCTTCTGTGCAACCTAACGGGTATTTCACAGAAATATTTATTTCAGAAATGTTAATCAGCACACAGACTGTTGTAATGCGGTTTGTAGTTTAATATGCATGCTGAAACTGCGCTACCCACACAGAGGAGCGGGTAAAGCACAGATTTAAAAAAACAAACAAACAAAAAAAAAACTAGTTTTTATTTTATTCTATTTTGAATAAATAGAATAAATCACAATAAATAAGTAGTGTAAGCAGTTTTGAAAAACGAACAATAGCTCATCTCTCTATTTATTTTATATAGCCTAACATTGCCTGCTGAATATATAGGCTAATGTTAATAACCCTTTGGTTAAAAGATTGAGGGAATATGTAAAGATCAAACATTAAAGATTAAAATTACACTTACATAGCTATTTTAGTTATTACAAAAATAATATATATAAAACGAATTAATTTAAAGCTGAACTGAAACAGAAACCGGCGTTATAACTACCTCTCTAATTTGACACAAATCCAAATGTTTCAATATTCACGATTTGGAGGCTAAACTATATTTATTATTTGAACGCTTTTATTGTATAGCCTACAGACTACTTAAAATGAGCAGTATAACTTTTTATATATTTGGTTGAATAGGCTATGTTATTTTGACAGTCAACAGGCTGTGATGTCAAGTTACTAAAACTGATGTGTGTGCGCGTTAGGCGCCGACGCGTTCACTTGAATTTTCTTATAAAAGCGGAAACAACTTAAAATACTCAGACATTTATGGTCAAATATATGTAATACCATTCGAATCTGCGAAGGGTTAAATAGGCCTATTATTTTTGTACACTCACAATAAAAACAAAACATTGCTCGTAAAATAAACAAAGAAATTTTCTGCCGTCTCGGTTTCCTTTCTGTGAACGTCTCAAAAATGAACCGACACTCATATTGTCGCATTTTTTCCCCTTTCATTTTGGTAATATGTTAATTACTTAAGTGAAATAAATTTCGCGCATAGGCTATTTATTCGTTTTATATAATTGAATCCTTTTTTTCTCCGTTCACAGAAGCGCGGCAGGTGCGTGATGATGATGAATCCTCATGTTCTGTTGTTTATTTTGCTATTTGTTCATGTAGGCTAAAACTAACCCCCTGGGATTTTTTTAATGATTCACAGACATTTATCATATATGCATACAGTAAATTTTCCCGCTGTTTAAGCCACGAATATTTACAAAATAAAATAATTACAAAGATAATAAAAGTTCTATGTTCAATATACAAGAGTTTTTGTTTTGCTGTTGTCCACTAAAGCAGCTGACGCAGAATCGCCAATTGCCGTTAAATCGAAATTGAAAGTAAAATGTTCAGGGCCATTTAATTCATTCAAAAGCGAAGGAAAGACAGAAAAAGTGAGGATAGCAAGTAAACTGTGACGTATAATAATGTTCACTGTGTTCATAAAAGTGTTTAATTTAAGAGATAAAATCTGCATGGCCATTTATAAGTAAGGAAAACTAAAAAGCCCCCCGATGGTGATACCGTTATTAGGTGTTGCCACACAGTGGATAGCCTATTTTCTAATATGACTTCATAGTCTACTATATAGCCATGCAAGGAATGCGTCTGCTAAATGATTGAATTTAAATGTATAAAATGTAAACAAAACATTAAAATAAGAAAAAAAAAAATGAGTCCAGTAGCCACTGATCTATAGAGAATCTATCATTATGTACTATAGCCTATTGATCGGTGGTAGTATCCCAAAGGATGTCATGCGCTTGGTAACAGATGCATTTACATTTTACATTTAAAAAAAAACAATGACAGCTTAAAAACAGACTAGGTTTTTTAAACTTTTTTATCTGTGCAAACATATTTCTGTGAAATACGCGTTAGGTTGCACAGAAGAAAGCCGATTTATGACATCTACTGATATAGCGGCAGAGGACTATTATTTTGTTGAACGAACTGAAGATGACGTCACTGGCTCAGATTTGATTGACCAATCGGCTGAAAGGGGCGTGTAATGACCGCCCACATGTGGAAAACGAGTTTTGAAGTCGTGTTCCCGTTTTCTATCCGTGACCCGAAAAAAACGAAAATCGAGTCAAAATCTCGTTTTTCCGTTTTTTTTAACAAACGAAAAAACGGGAAACGACCGTTTTCTCGTTTCTGCGTATTTCATTTCAAATTGGAAAACAAACTATCAAAACGTACACGGACCGCAGCAGAGCAGGGCCGAGTGTTGTGCGAGCAGAAATAAGGCTGTTGGAGAGATAGCTAATGAGAGACAAGCACAACACACGTCTCGAGAGCAGCAGAACTTTTATTATGCCTCAGATTCCGATTCCGATTCTTCTGGTCATAAGTATGTGAGGTAACGCAGCGCTGTTTTATCGAATCCGATACATTTGTGTTTTAAAAGTTGTTATAGTGCTACTCTGCATTCGCTCGGCAGCTACTATTGAGACATGTTGCACATTGCAGTAAGCTAGATCGAAATTAGCCATGGTAAAACATGGTCCTGGCAGTAAATCAAGAAAACGAGATTTAAACAATAAGACTTGCTGTGTTGAGCTATGTAACATGATTAGTTTTCTATCGATGAATGTATCCAAACAGTTGCTCACCTGTCTAATAAAACACATTAATATATTAAAGCGTGTTTCCATTGTTTTAAAAAAATAAAACTGCAAACGCAGGTATGATGCCATTTATAGGTGATGCACGGACACGGAAACATTCTTGGAAACATTTGGGATAATGTAAGTGTGCAAGTCAAGAAAATACATAACACTGTTCTAGTGATTTTTGGATATTTTATTTAAAAAATCATACATATTGTGCCTTTAAGTTGGTGTGGGGGCATCTTGCAAAGGCACTCGAGCACCTACAGAAAAACACGAGATTCATCTGCTTCTTTACAACAGTTTTCAATTCCATCTGAATTGCTGTTTTATATATTTTTATGGTAATTTTTGTTGTAGTTAATTACAGATTCAAAGAGGCAAGCAAATTCGCTCCAGGCATGTCATTGTGCCCGAGCGTGCCTTGCACCTGACTTGACGTTTGCCCTCGGTTTTACCATGACCTTCACTTTGTCCTTTGCTTTTGTTGTGCAACTGTGCATTTAAACATCCCTGTCAGACAGTGCAGTGGGATTCAGTGCTATCTCAGGAGAACAGGGGTCATTTCTCTCTTGTTTCTTCTCTTTGGCTGTCAGGGAGGGCCCTCTATTATGGCTGTGTGAAATGGTTGTATAGAGGGGCGGACAGCATTCGCAGGGCAGTGTGGTGTTTGTTTAAAGGCTGAGGCAGAGGCTGACCCAGCAGAAAGGAGCTCTTGTATGCCAGAGACACAGGATGCCAAAGCTCACCTTCCTCTTTCCTGCCATTCCCCCTTAGGGGCTTTGCCAATGCAAATGCGCGCCGAATGAATACACTCACAATAAATGACTTCAGTTCAGTCCATTTAGCTCTGTTTCCAAGCCTAGTGAGCTTGCTGTTATCCTTCTAAGGCAGCATGTTAACTGAAATGAACCCTCATAAGTGACTGGTTTTGGAACATTTGTGAATCCAGGCATTTTCTGTGTTCACTGTTCATGTATTTCTTATTGAAACAGGAGGTTTGGATTGGGACCTATCAAAAATCTGTTAAAATTATTTGCTACAATGTGTCCAATGTTTTATCTGTTTTTCTGGAAGAGATAGACTACTTATTCAAAACATTTTGCCAAAGATTTTTTAAATAGTTTTGAAATAAATCTCTTATGCTCACCAAGTCTGAAATTATCTGATATTGAATACAGTAAAAACAGTAATATTGTAAAATATTTTTACAATTTAAAATAACTATTTTTTCTATTTGAATATATTTTAATATGTAATTTATTCCTGTGAAGCAAAGATGAATTTTCAGCCTTCACTGTCACATGATCCTTCAGAAATCATTCAAATATGCATATTTGGTGCTCATGAAATTTCTTATTATTATCAATGTTGAAAACATATCACAAAATAGAAATCTTTTGTAACATTATAAATGTTACAATGAATAAAAAGTATTAATTTCTTTTTTTGAGCAGTAATTTATTTATTTTATCAAGTTTGTTTGATCAATTTTGTCTTCATGTGGTCTTGAAAGAGATATTTCTACATGAATTTACTTTCATTGATGTAATTCAATATTAGACCTATTCATGTATGTTAAACTATTTGTTTTTAAATATTTATATTTTTCTGTTATAAAATAATACTTTAGGTTAACTGACAAAACATTCTTTACAGTGTATGCAGGAACGTGTCATGCCAGTACTCTTATAAGCATAAAAGATATTGGCCAAAATATATAGGCTGAACTGTTTTCAACGAGCTTCTTTCAGTCCATTCTGGCATTGCCTTATTCATACATATGATGTTGCCTTAGAATTTGGCAAATATTAGGTATCTTAGAAGGCAGTATAAGGTTGCTGCCTACCATTTGAAACCACATTAATATCTTGTCTAGATCGGCAGCTCACAAGGTTTCAGAACAGCTAAGGTCTGCCTACATATGGAAGGTCAAAACAACATGTCTTGCATCTCTGAATTTGCATTTTTATTTCAACTTTGGCAAATCAGTGCTGGATCTGAACGTAATATATTATGTGAGATCAATTATTTCCTTCTCTCACTTTCTTGGTAGAACCCCGAGGTGTGTTCCCCGCCCAGGCGCAAAGAGAGCGTGCCGGCAAGGTTGATTGATAACCTCCCACTCACCGCAGCACTCATCCCTTGCCTGCCTTGCGGTTTTCTCCGCTCTGTGGACTGGACTTCCTCTGGCTAAGACAGAGATCACGGAGGCCCATTAGCAGGCCCCTCACGCAGGTGTCGTCAGAGCCTCATGCTGTGCAGCGGGCTGGATTCACCTTGCCTTTGGAGGAGAGTGCACTAGACAGAGAAACAACAAGGTTAGGAAAGATGCAGGGGAAGGTTGAACTGTAAATTAATTTAACCCTGCAAGCATAGATATTGCTGGAGTACTTATTAGAAATCCTATAAATAATTTGTTTATATACAGTTATATGGAAGCTTGTTTCCACCAGTGAATAAAAAATAAAAAAGGTAATTGCAACTTTTTATCTGACAATTCTGGCTTTTTTTTCCCCTCAGAATTGCGTGATATAAACTGTCATTTGCGAGATATAAAGTCAGGATTGTGAGATACAAACTTGCAAAGTCTTTTTTCCCCCCTCAGAATTGGACTTTTTACATTTTAAACACACAATTTTAAGTTTATATCTCACAATTCTGAGTAAAGAAATGGCGAGAGATAAAATCGCAATTGCGAGAAAAAAAGTCAGAATTGTGAGATACAAACTGGATGGATGGATGGGTGGGTGGGTGTTTGGATGGATGGATGGATGGATGGATGGATGGATGGATGGGTGGGTGGATGGGTGGGTGGGTGGATGGGTGGGTGGATGGATAGATGGGTGGGTGTTTGGATGGATGGATGTTTGGATGGATGGATGGATGGATGGATGGATGGATGGATGGATGGATGGATGGATGGATGGATGGGTGGATGGGTGGGTGGATGGATGGGTGGGTGGGTGGGTGTTTGGATGGATGGATGGATAGATGGGTGGGTTTTTGGATGGATGGATGGATAGATGGGTGGGTTTTTGGATGGATGGATGGATGGATGGATAGATGGGTGGGTGTTTGGATGGATGGATGGATGGATGGATGGATGGATGGATGGATAGATGGGTGGGTGGGTGTTTGGATGGATGATGGATGGATGGATGGATGGATGGATGGATGGATGGATGGATGGATGGATGGATGGATGGATGGGTGGGTGGGTGGATGATGGATGGATGGATGGATGGATAGATGGATGGATGGATGGATGGGTGGGTGGGTGGATGGATGATGGATGGATGGATGGATGGATGGATGGATGGATGGATGGGTGGGTGGGTGGATGGATGGATGGATGGATGGATGGATGGGTGTTTGGATGGATGGATGGATGGATAGATGAGTGGGCGGGTGTTTGGATGGATGGATGGATGGATGGATGGATGGGTGGGTGGGTGGATGGATGGATGGATGGATGGATGGATGGATGGGTGTTTGGATGGATGGATGGATAGATGAGTGGGCGGGTGTTTGGATGGATGGATGGATGGATGGATGGGTGGGTGGATGGATGGATGGATAGATGAGTGGGCGGGTGTTTGGATGGATGGATGGATGGATGGGTGGGTGGGTGTTTGGATGGATGGATGGATGGATGGATGGATGGGTGGGTGGATTGCTGCAGAATGTTGAGATACTTCTCATTCATTGTGGCTTGTCATTGATTAGTGGCAGAACTGCTAATTAGCACTATTTTATAAAGGCTCTAGCTCAGTGTTGTGCAATTTTAGACCTAAATTGGGTTTCTTATAATGCAATATAGCACAATTTAAATATCCATTAAAATTTAATTGCACAAATGAAGTATTTCAGATCCGTAGCCCGTGATATAATGATAAACACAAAGAAAATGGGTAACACCATGTGGCTCTTATTGAATCCCTAAATAGAAATAAAGCCACATAGCAGGCAGATCTTTACTCCTGCTGCAATTAAGACCTGTATCGATCTCCTCCCTATTACATTAAAACCATGCAGGGCTATAATTTAATCCATTTCAAGTTAATGTCCCTAAGAACACACCGTACAAAATCGTCAACATGACTAATTGTACTGTGCATCGCAAATAAACCACAGAGGCCCTATCATCCCAGCAGCTGATTACTGCAGGATGATAGATGAACTGACCTTGTATAACAGAGATCTGTTTTACAGATTCTGCTTTAAAACTCTTGTCGCAGACTCAGTTAGCAGACCAAAAACTCATTGAAAAAGAAATTTACCCTTTTCTCAAAGTGGAAACTCAGAGTACATGGGTCTCAAAAAGGCTTATCAGAACAAAAGAGGTCAAAATAAAGAGGGGATTATGGGTCTTCACTATGGATGGGAGTTGAATTTAACTAACTCTGATTCCAATTCCATTTAGAGGCCATATGTGTCACATTTTGAGTTTGTTTTTGATCTGTTTCCCCTTCCTGTTCATGTTGGAGTTTCTTTGTTATTCTTTGAGTCTGTTAATTTGTTCAGTTCTCCTCTGTTCTCCTTGTTTGTATCCTAGGTTACTCATTTGATTAGTGTCCTCAGTTCAGCTGTGTCTTGTTAATTAGTCTGGTTTAGTCCTTTGTTCACCTTGTATATAAGCCCTCAGTTTCTGTCTAGTCCTTGTCTTGCATTTATGTTACTTTCTGTGAAATTCTCCTAGTTATTATTCTTTTCGTGTTGGATACAATATTAAAAGATCTATGCTAAGGTTTCCTTCATCGTGCACTTCCTATCTGCCACAAATCCTGACAATATGAAAGCTCTTAACGAGTACAGTTTTCTGTACTGACAAAATTCAGTGTTAAAATTAGCTTGTTTTATTAAGTAGCAATTGGAATTGATTTACCACAAGGAATTTTTTCTAACCATATAAAAAATGCTACACATTTATGTTAAATCTCAGCCTGACACTAATGGCTGTAAATTGAAATTAATTGTACAAGATATTTTTACACTACATTTTAAATGTGCTCTCTGCTTTACACTACAATTAAAAAATTGGGGTCAGTGAGATTAAAAAAATATGTATTGTATTCAGCAAGAATGGATTAAATTGAACAAAAGTGACAGTAAAGATTTCTTACATTGTTACAAAAAAATTCTGGTTCAAATAAATGGTGTTCTTTTGAACTTTCTATTCATCAAATAAATATATTAAGCAGATCAAATGTTTTCAACATTGAAAATAAGACATCAAGCATTTTCTTTTTGCTTGTTTGTAGCCTATTCTTTGTAATCTTTCTTTTAATTATATTACAGTTTTTATTGTTATTAGCTGTGTTGTAGCACGTTGGGTTTGAGAAAAGTGCAATATAAATAAAATGTATTATTATTATTATTATTATTATTTCTTGAGCACCAAATCAGCATATTAGAATGAAATTTATAATTGTTTTTCACTGAAGACTGCAAAAATGACTGCTTAAAATTCAGCTTTGCATCACAGGAATAAATGACTGTAACACAGTTCATAGATGTGGGAAGAAGGAGGCGGGAACCGGCGAACATTTAACAAAACTTTAATTCAAAACGAAATACAAAATGAAAGTAATGCCGGCAGACCGTCGCGGACGTCTGCTGGCCACACAAACATAATAAAACATAAAATAAAGTCCAGGCCTGGTCCTCTCTCATCCTCCACTGTCGTCGCTCCTCCTCTTATGCTTCCGGAGCTCCTCCGTGAGAGACTCAAGGCCGGTGCGCCTCCCAGGTGGAGCTCATTAACTCTCGCACCACCGGCCTCGCGCCGTTCCCTCACGGCTCTCGCCCGCCCTGGTCGCCACAATGACTATTTAAAATATATTCAAATAGAACAGTTATTTTAAAGGGGTCATGAACTGAGAAATCAACTTTTCCTTGAGCTTTTGCTATATAAGAGGTAATCGTACTATAAGAATGTCCTGTAAGTTTCAGAACTTCCTTGTTAGTCCAATAAAAGCTTTTATTGACACCAGGCCCAGCGAATGACTCGTCCCGGAATGTGCCTATAGATAGGTGAAACCCCGCCTCTGCAGAAGAAATCAATACCTACTTCATCACTGCAATGTTAGCCCCGCCCACTGGCGTGTTGGCGAGATGACGAGGAGAGAAGAGCGATACAGGACTAAAAATAATCTGTTACTTAAACAGTAATTAAATTATACTGTATATAGAAAGCAATCAAAGAATGCTACCTTTACAATCGCTGGAGCTGTCAATCAAACAGCGCGAGTTTATCAGTGACTGATTTGCATCAAAACACCCCTTTATTTAACGAATCTCTTTGTTACATCGCGTTTGCACTGTTAGTTATGATGCTGTTAGACCACTGCTTTCATGCGCTCAACAACATGTCTGATCTGCTACAATGTTCGTCTCTGCAACCTTTCATGCCACGATCTAAATAGAATGCCATATCTAAATGTAACGCTATAATCAACAATTTTCATGATTAGTTAACCTTGGGAGCTGTAATTGTAAAAACGTGCTAAAAGTTTTTGAGAGAGTAATACTTAGCTATTTCATATTGCAAAGATGTCGGCCAATCACAGCAGTGGGCGTTTACACAGAAGTCTCACAGTAGACACGCCTCTTAAAAAAGAGTGTTAAAATAAGAGGGCTAAAATCAGGATAGGAAAAATGCCTTTTATTTCTATGACCATTTTTGATGTAAAAAGCTTACTAATATTATAAGTGCACCCCAGGAAACATTACAAAACAAAACAATGCAGTTCATGACCCCTTTAACTTGTAATAATATTTCACGATATTACCGTTTTGCTGTATTTTTGATCAAATAAATGCTGCCTTTGTGAGCATAAGAGACTTCATTTAGAAACATTAAAGTATCATCAGTATATGGAGGTTGAGGAAGTCGGTTTTGCTGCAAATCTCTGTGAAGCCATTAAAAAAACACTTTTGCAGTTATCCAAGACCAATGCATTAATGAAGCAAAACATAATAGAACTGATATTGAAATTCATATCTTGTGTCATGGAACGGATTAAGGAAAAGGTCATTGCTTTGATGAGAAAGAATAAAAGCTATCAAAGTCACATTCATCTTAACATAATCATTGCAGGAAGGGTCAACATTGAGGCCAAGCACTCCAGATAAAAACACTATATAGAGATAAAAACGCTTTTAAATAGAAAAATTCTAACAGACACATGAAAGACAAATGTAATAAATAAAAAATATTTATGCAAATTGATTTTTTGTATTTTTAAAAGAAAATTAGCGGTGCTTTTCCGGTGCAAAGCTTGCTATGTTAGGCTGTATATGCTTGCTTTGCCATTGCTAGGGTGTTCTGGGTGGTTGCTAAGTGGTTGCTCTCTGACCCAAGTCAAAAAAGTCCAGACCATATTCTGGTCTACGGTTCATGGTCCTCTTTCAGTGTAAGTCGCTCATGTTATAGCCTGTCAGGCTAAAATCATTCGCTTAGAAAAGTAATCGCATCTCACCAGCAAGCTACATGGTTTGAGGTGTCATTCATGTTTGTAGTGCAAATTGTGCAGAATAAGGGGTGCGGCAAGTCAGATATATAAGATAAAACCACATAAGTGCTCTTAGAGTCCTCCGGATAGATCTGTCAGAGATTCATTGTGCAGCGTAAGTGTGAATGTTGGCTTTAAATGCATCAAAATATGATCTGAAATGCCATTTTGAATTAATTCCAAAGTATATGTTTTTGAGCTGCTGTGTTTAGCTTTTAGTACACACAGATCCAAAACAATCTCATGGAGATACAAGATTTCAAGACTTGACTTACCAAAAGAGATTCACCATATCACTGCCTGTGTGGTAAGCTATTGTCATTTGAGTTTGTAAAAGAAATAGGAAAAAACGTGTTATATATGTCTTAATTAGTCTAAAATGACTCACCATATGCCATATTACATAATTTTCTTCAAATATCATGGCCAAATTAAAGCATTTAATGAAAAGTTTAACATTTGGCAAAAAAAGAAAATATTTGCTGGGATGAAGCCACAACACAGTTTAAATGCTCTAACTTTGATGCTTCTTTAATAGCTAATATAGTGTTTGGCAGATGTATCCTGTAAACACAATTAACATGTTCTGACAAACAATGTAACTTAGGTGACATTTTCGAACAACATGGCAGTTTGCGAAGAATGAGTTAATGGGAAGAACTGTTCAAAACAGTCTATTTAAGGAAGAAAATTGCTTGAAATGGAAAATTACTGCCTTATGATCCTGTGTCAGCAACTAAAGGAGTACAGTACAGATTTTATGTGTTCATTTTTTTTTTAAATTGCATGATCATTATGTGTCCTCCTAAAGGACATAAAGCAGAATATATCTGTCTCTCTGTCTACCTGTATGTCTATATATCATTCATTCAATCAGTCAACAGATTCTGTTTATCTATCTGCCTGTCATTCATTCATTCATTCATTCATTCATTCATTCATTCATTCATTCATTTATTCATTTATTCATTCATTCATTCAAATATTCAGCAGAATCTGTCTGTCTGCCTGCCTGTCTTTCTATCATTCATTCATTCAAATAATCAGCCGAATCTGTCTGTCTGTCTGTCATTCATTCATTCATTCATTCATTCAAATATTCAGCAGAATCGGTCTGTCTGCCTATCTGCCTGCCTGCCTGCTTATCAATCATTCATTCATTCATTCATTCATTCATTCATTCAAATAATCAGAAGAATCTATCTGTCTGTCTGCTTGTCATTCATTCATTCATTCGTTCAAATAATCAGCAGAATCTATCTGCCTGTCTGCTTGTCATTCATTCATTCATTCAAATATTCAGCAGAATCTGTCCGTCTGCCTGTCTGTATTTCTATCATTCATTCATTCATCTATCTATCTATCTATCTATCTATCTATCTATCTATCTATCTATCTATCTATCTATCTATCTATCTATCTATCTATCTATCTATCTATCTATCTATCTGTCTATCTGTCTGTCTGTCTGTCTGTCTGTCTGTCATTCATTCAATCAACATGATCTGTTTATCTATCTGCCTGTCATTCATTCATTCATTCATTCATTCATTCATTCATTCATTAAAATAATCAGCAGAATCTATGCCAGCCTGCCTGACTGTCTGTCTGTCTATCATTAATTAATCAATTAATTAATTAATTCACTCACTCACTCACTCATTCATTCAAATAATCAGCAGAATCAGTGTCATACATACATTAATTCATTCATTCATTCATTCAAATATTCAGCAGAATCTGTCTGCCTGTCTGTCTATCATTCATTCATTAATTCAAATAATCAGCAGAATCAGTCTATCATTCATTAATTAATTCATTCAAATATTCAGAAGAATCTGTCTGTCTGTCTGTCTGTCTGTCTGTCTGTCTGTCTGCCGGTCTGCCGGTCTGCCTGCCTGTCACTCATTCATTCATTCATTCATTCATTCAAATATTCAGCAGAATCTGTCTGTCGGCCTGTCTATCATTCCTTCATTCATTCATTCAAATAACAGAATCTGTCATTCATTCATTCATTCATTCATTCAAATAATCAACAGAATCTGTCTGCCTGTCATTCATTCATTCATTCATTCGTTCAAATATTCAGCAGAATCTGTCTGTCTGCCTATCTGCCTGCCTGCCTATCATTAATTTAAATAATCAGCAAAATCTATCTGTCTGCTTGTCATTCATTCATTCACTCACTCATTCATTCATTCATTCATTCATTCATTCATTCATTCATTTGTTCAAATATTCTGTCTGTCTGTCTATCATTCATATCTGTCTGTCTGTCTGTCTGTCTGTCTGTCTGTCTGTGAGATAAGTGATAGTTTTGATTGAGGTTAATTCTTAACCATATTCTCATTTGAGTCTTTCAGGGGAGTTGATAACTGATGAAACATCACTTTACTCACAGTCAGGCTGAAGCTTCTCATTACTCAGTGAATATGTATTCTGTTAATTAATTTCTCTCCCTACAGTTACTGACAAAGCCGGTGAGATTTCAGCCAGATTTGATGTTGGCACAAGGTGACGTGGGGTCTGTCTCTTTAAAAGGTCAATCCAGGGGAGTTCACACATACCTGTGGTTTCCTGTGTGGATGGTGTGTATTGGTCTCAATATTGAGACTGATTGAGGTTGGCGACCGGCACAATCAGAAAATGTGTCAGCATAACCATCGACAGATCTCAGAAATGGGTTTTTTTAGAGAACAGAATTGAATTGAACGAGGGAAAGGCTAAATCTGTTTCAGCCCATTAAATCTTACAAATGATACACACGCTCCATAATGGAGGTGTTGCTGTGAGAGAGAAATGACCATGAGTCACTCACACCTCCATTGAAGATATTCTGTGACTCATCTATACAACAGAAATCAAAGTGATGCTTTTGTATAGAGTAGATGACTTATTTATGCTTTAAAGGAGTTACCCTCTAATGCCAGTGTGTCTTGTTACTAATGAGCTTAAGCTACAGTACTTGCATAATCATTTAAGCATTATGAGTGTCTCATAAGGAGCTTATATGTTAATCACAATGTGCTGTTTGTGCATCCAAACTTTTACTGTTTTGATGGGGTGGAAGTCGTCGTATTACTTCAAAAGGTGTTGTAGACCACTTTCAAATGATGGAACACATCCTGAGTTTAAAGGTATAATTCCCCCCAAAATTAAATTAATTTGATTTTAAAAGGAGATATATTATGAAAATCTGACTTTTTCCATGTTCAAGTGCTATAATCGGGTCCCCAGTGCATCTTCCCATCCTTGTTTAGGAAAGCCTTTCTCTGCAAGAATGTGAAAAAAATGAGCTGTTCAGATTTTGCTCCCCTTGTGACGTAGGAAGGGGATCTTATTACCGCACCCTGAATCTGTATGTTTCCACCCACCCAACGATGGATCGATACCAACTGTTCATGATCCAATTTCATATATATTTCGTGACATTTGCAAATTGTCTTTCTAAATGTGTTTCATTAACACGTATTGTTAAATGTGGCTAAAGTTACCATTGTTTCTTACTGTATTCATGGAGACCAGAGCCATGTTGTTATTTTCTTTTTTTAACCCAAAAAACGCTTGCAGTCTGTAAAATTCACAAACGCATTTTCATTCTTATTTAGTCTCTCCAACAGTGTGTAGCTTTAGCCATGTTAGCTGTGCAGGACACTATTAAACTCACTCAGAATCGAATGTTAACAAACATCCACAAAATACATGCCATACCAACGTGATCTGATATGCTGCCTCACGGGCTGTTTCTAAGATCCATTTTGAGAGTTATATTTGATGTGTGAGCTTCTCCTGTATTATTTATGCCTCAGTGTATTGGAATCGTGAGCTTGGGGACGGGAAGCACAAGCTCATTTGCATTTAAAGGTACACACACCAAAATAGGCAGTTAAAGGGTTAGTTCACCAATTTCAAAAGTGAAATTTCTGTCATTAATTACTCACCCTCATGTTGTTCCGAACCCGTAAGACCTTCGTTCATCTTCAGAACACAAGTTAAGATATTTTGATGAAATCCGAGAGTTTTTTATCCTCCACTGAAAGCAACGAAATTACCACATTTAATGTCCAGAAAAGTAGTAAAGACATTGTTAAAATAGTCACTGTGACTACAGAGGTTCAACCTTAATGTTATGAAGTGACAAGAATACTTTTTGTGCATTAAAACCCTCCAAAAATAACGACTTTATTCAACAACTTTTCCCTGTCAGTCTGTTAAGCAGTTGGCGCAGTGCTGCATTTCCGTGTTTACGTCCAAACGCGGGCTTATTATTGGCCGGCTCCTGCGTCAGCATCACACGCATGCCTCGTCCTGCTCACTTGAACAGCCATCGGCCAATACTGAGCCGCCGTTCAGACGTAGAACCTGGAAGCTGCAACGAAAGTAGTGTAGCAGAATGACAGCGGAGAGACGAAGCTGTTGAGTAAAGTCGTTACTTTTTTTTTGTTTTTTGTTTAGTATTCTCGTCGCTTCATAACATTAAGGTTGAACCACTGTAATCACGTGACTTTACTACTTTTCTGGACAATGGATTTCGGAATTTCGTTGATTTCAGTGGAGGATAAAAAAACCTCTCGGATTTCATTAAAAAATCTTAATTTGTGTTCTGAAGATGAACGAAGGTCTTACATGGTGAGTAATTAATGACAGAATGAGTAATTAATGAGGGTGAGTAATTAATGACAGAATTTTCATATTTGGGTGAACTAACCCTTTAGAACATAGTATAATAAAAAATCCATGGGGTATTTTGAGCTGAAACTTCACAGACACATTCTGGGGACACCAGAGACCTATATTACATTTTGTAAAAAGGGGCATAATAAGTCACCTTTAAAATCAAATAGCAATGTATTCATTAAAATGCTTTGTATGAAAGATGGATTCAAGTGGTAACTAAATAAATATTTTAATACAGAGATAGTATGTTAAAAGCACTTTTTAGTTCATATTCATGGTGTTTCAATATAGCAGAGTTGAGTACACTTCATCTTGAGAGGTACTAAAGAAGAATTTTTAGTATATTAAGTACAAAATTAGTACGCAAAAATAGAGCACTTTAAGTACATTATGGAAGTGTACTTTTTTTCACCTGGGTTCTTACATCAGCACGTTCTGACCTCGTACATGCTCATACCGGTAATCTTCAATCTTTGTTCACAAACAGCACCATGCGGGTAATTTACTGGTAATGTTACATTTCTCAAACTGGAAAATTGCCAGAACCAATTTACTGGTATTTTTTAAAAGGTCCTGTTCACACATGATCCCTTAACAGTGATTTGCCAGTAAAGACTGTATGTGTGAAAGGGGCTAGTCTGATTCAGCTGCAGCATTTAACAACTCAGTGACTTAAATTTTTTCTTTTCCCTTGCACAAAACTATTGTATGGCTCCGAAAACTTTAAATATAGTGCTAAAGTCATATCTTTTATGATATCTTTTATGAGACTTTTATGATACTTTTTGTGGTCCTTTTTGAAGCTTAAAGGCTCATTCATTTATTGCAATTGCAGAGAAAAAAAAAATCTTCACTTTTTCCTTTTGCAGCTACATGAGAGACAGAGCTATAATTTTTGGGTGAACTATCTCTTTAGATAGTTAAAAGGATGTTTCAACAAATCTGAGAGATTAATGCTTGTAGGACATCAACCCTCTCCACTGCAGATCCTCGGTACAGGCACTGCCAGATGAAGATGATGTGTGTTCAGAGGCGCTGAAGACAAATTGAGGATGTCGTGGAGACCGTTTTTCCCTTTGTGCTGGAACTGAATTAATCGCTTGTCTCCAAATGAGCAGCGTTGCAGCCCAATACTCAGGGTGCTTTGTCGTCACTATCTGGGGCAGCAGCCACCACACGCTTGGCTGCTTCGCCGCCGCCGCCTCCCGCGTGCCCTGCTGTGACTCACACAGGGGTGAGACATTCAGCAGCAGAAGTGTGCGTGCGTGCATGTGTGTGTGTGTGTGTGTGTGTGTGAACATTCCAGAGAAAAACAAATCTTGCACAATGCCTGTTTGTCACTTGAGGAGAAAGAAACAGACCAGCCAAAAGGTGTGTGCTTGTGTTGGTGTGTGTGAGATTGAGAGTGACTTTTATAGAAGATTTCTGCATCGCAATAACAGGATGCAGCATTCTCGTCAGATGAAAGATCTTTTATGAGCTTGTTTTGCAGCATGCATCTTTGATTGCACAGTAACTGAAGGTCATTCTGACAGAAATGCTGCTCTGTTTAGTTTGATTTGACTGGAATATGCATCATGCTTTTCTTTTATTGGAGTGTTTTCCAAGTGCAATGACAGAAACTTCTTTATGAGGAATTCATAGCAATGATCCGGCAGCAATGAACCTTTTTCTTATCATTATATATAATTCTTATGTTGCTCTATGGTTCTTTGGGGATTGAAAAGTTCCCAATGTTATTTAGATCAGAGAAGATGTATTGGTTTCTAAAGAAGTAGAGAATTAAAAATTCTGGCTCATTCTCAAAATATGTGCCTTGACTTTTCAGACATGAAAAAGGTTTAGAATTTTCAGAAAAGGAAAAAGGAAAAAAAAAAAAAAAAGGCACAATTCTATAACCTACACTCTAAAAAATGCTGGGTTAAAAACAACCGAAGTTGGGTTGAAAATGGACAAACCCAGTGATTGGGTTTTTTTAACCCAGCGAATGGGTTAAATGTTTGGCCAACCTGCTAGGTAATTTTAACTCAACTATTGTTTAAAAATGAATGTATTGCTTTCTTAAAATGAACCCAAAGTATGTTGAAAATTAACATTTATTAATATGTTTAATAAATGAACATTGAGTAATAAGTTTAATGAATAATAATTAAACAATAAATATTTATTAAATTGCTTATTAATAAATGTTCACCTTTTGATTATTATTGTTGCCTCTAGTAATTATGTGTCTGATTTTTTATTTCCAACCTATTTTGGGGTCATTTTAAGCCAACAATATATTCATTTTTAAACAATAGTTGGGTTAAATAAAACTTCCCAGCATGTTGGGCAAACATTTAACCCAACCGCTGGGTTTGTCCATTTTCAACCCAGCTTGGGTTGTTTTTGACCCTGTTTTAGCAGGTAGAATTTTATTAAATATGTAGTAATTTGACTTTGTATTTATTTATTTGTTTTCATTTGTTTAACCTATTTTCTACCTACCTACTTCAAACAAAGAAAATATAATACAAATAATGATTCTATAACCTTATATTTGATAAAATATTAAATGTTTGGCTGTACTAATTTACACATTTTTATTTATTTATTTTTGTCATGTTTTTTATGTTAAGTATTAGTAGGAGTAAAAAGTGTGCAAAAAATCAAAACAAAATATAAAGTAATTTGAAAACAGTGTTTCTCTCTTTATTTCAAGCCCTTGGTCTTGTCAACATTAAAAACAGAATTAAAATATTTAAATATTAATTGTCAGTAAAGATGATAATAAATTTGCTTTTATGGAAAAACTGAACTCAATTCAAAAAGTCGGCATGTTTTGAGAATAACTCTTTTGGATTATTATTATATTACATATTATTATATTGCATGTATTACATATATGTGGTCATGTATCCCAATGTTCCTATAACAGCTGCCCAGTATAAAACAGGAACCAGAGGAATCGTCACACACAGTTCTGTAAGACTTTCCCATTACAGGCTCAAAGGCAAAGGTTCATTAGGCAAAATGGACAAAAACAGAAATGGCTATCCAATTTTTCCATCCATTTCTTCAATTATTGTTGCACTTCTGCCAGGATTGATTGGCAGGTCTGGCTCAAAGTGAACGATAAACACAAAACGTCTCAATATAAAATCCAATTTTTGAGCTGCACTTTCTCCATTGCATAAAGGATATTATAACCACAATTTTGACAGATCTACTATTTTCCACAGAAGAAAATGTGGTTCAGGGCCGGATGATTTGGCTCTGCACCGGCAGAAGCGCGTGCCGGTTTTGAGAGAGGGATTTATAAATTTCCCGGCCCCAGTGCGTTTTGGCCAAAAGGGGTTTCTCTGTACTGCGAAAAGGAGCTTCTTCCCTGACTGTAGGGTGCCAGACCTGGAGGGGAAGGGCCTGCTGTGAGAAGATTAGTGGCTTTCACTTTGGCCCCTATTTCAAAGCCCCGTCCCTCCCAGCAACAGATTCACTGCCAGTTCAGTGCAGATCCACACGTCCCAGAGCTTTACAGCTGCAAGATTAATCAATACCAGGCTTCTATGATTCTGAACTCTCCCTCTTCTACAGAATCACCTTTTCATCTGAAAGAAGAGAACTGCTCTGGGAGTGCACTTTGGCGCTTGTGTTGTGGTTGGTGGTGGTATGGTACACATAGGCTTATACGATTTCACTCTAGTTTCAGGTGCTGACACGTATTTGGAAATGCATCCTATTTGTGTACTGTAAATGCTAATCATATCTGATCCATCCCATTCAACAGTTAAGGATCATCGCCTTGCTTTTCAGTGAAAGCAAGGTCAAAAATGACGTCTCAGAACATCTTCAGTAAGTACTCTCTATGCAGTGACATAAAGTGGATTAAAGCATCTGAAGTCAGTTTAATACAGGTAATACAGGTTCTTGAATAAAATAACATTTATCCTAAAGGGGTGGTTGATTATGATTTCATAATTAACTTTAGTTAACTTTAGTTAAAGTTAGAATTAACTTTAGTTAGTGTGTAATTTTGCTGTTTGAGCATAAACAACATCTGCAAAGTTACGACGCTCAAAGTTCAATGCAAAGGGAGATATTTTCTTTTAGAGAATTCTCTGTTTAAGGACTACAACAAGCTTCTTTCTGGGTTAGTGACATCACAAACCCTAATATTTACATAAGCCCTGCCCCCGAGAACACGTTACAAAGGGGGTGAGGCCATGTTGGGCTGCTTTAGAGAAGAGGAAGAGTTGTTGTATTAAAGTGTTGTTATCATGCCGTCATTTTTCGCCGGACTGCTTCACAAATGAGGGTCAATTCAACGCTGGATTTGCACAAAAGATCAACATGACGGCACATGCTAGTGGATGAGTTGAATCAACTCCACAGCAACTACATAAATTTATCCACTAACCATTCAGAAACGTCCAGTTTCACTCTAAAAGTTGTAACTTCTTCCTGAGTCTCTCCATCAGTGTCGACTCCGGTTTGAACAATGTAAGGCTGAACACCGTTACTGACAATCCTCATTTTGGCTGCGTGAGATTCTCCAGCTTTGTTGTTGTTGAGCAACCGAAGCGCAAGCTGTTAAAGCTCCGCCCTCTTCTGGAAAGGGGGCCGGGAGCAGCAGCTCATTTGCATTTAAAGGGACACACACAAAAACAGCATGTTTTCGGCTCACACCCAAATAGGAGCAAATTTGATAAGCTATAATAAATGATCTGTGGGGTATTTTAAGCTGAAACTTCACAGACACATTCTGGGGACACCAGAGACTTATATTACATCTTGTGAAAGGGGCATTATAGGTCCCCTTTAAAAATAAAGCAAGTTTGCGTTCAAGTATAACGCTGTGATGCCTTTTTTGTCTTTTTTGCACTTTATCATCATGCAGCGATTCAATTGGGTTTTTCATCCACGTATTTTTATGCATTTTTCATTTCATAAACTATGACAGAAACACATTTACCAAATAAATTTCTTTTCTTCAAGATGTTATGTGACTGAATCATTCACTCAGATGATTGGCTACTTAATTTCTGTTTTGCACCGATTTCCCTTGAAGTATATGTATATAAATATGTATATGTGTATATTATTGCATGAATTTGGCCCTCCACTCAACAAAATCTGATCATTAGTGGTCAAAGGAGATGCATTTGAGACACGTTAATACCATGTTTAAACAGTAATGTGTCTCAGCTGACCACTTGTGATCAAACCACTCGAGACAGATGTAAACAGCTAGAACCTCCCTGTCCCGATATGAATTCAGCAGATGAAAACCTCCATCAGACACAAGTAATCCGCAACCCCTAAATCAGGACTAACATGCTGTTTTGCCTTCTGGCATATAAACTTTGGCATTCAGATCCAACGGCCTGGAAATTCAGCTAGGCGATACACAGAGGATTCCGTCTTGTTCGTGTCTGTGGTGGTTGGTGCAGATATTGCTGGTGTTCTTGCTCTGTTTGCTGCAGTGAGGTTGACACTGATAAAGTGGACTTTGCTCTCGTCTCTCCAGGGAAACAGGAGGGCACAGAAAGAAATGCTGTCTGGGTAGCTAACACAGATCTCTGCTGTGTTGAGACTACAAGTCTGTTGTAAAACAAAGAGTTCTAAGATCATATGCTGCATTTTTGCATGGGCATGGATGCCAGTGATTTTTAAAGGGATAGTCTATCTATCTATCTATCTATCTATCTATCTATCTATCTATCTATCTATCTATCTATCTATCTATCTATCTATCTATCTATCTATCTATCTATCTATCTATCTATCTATCTATCTATCTATCTATCTATCTATCTATCTATCTATCTATCTATCTATCTATCTGTCTGTCTGTCTGTCTGTCTGTCTAATGTCTGTCACAGTTTAAAATATTAGCATAATGCCTATTAGCATTTACATAGGCATACACAAAGAATGTGTATGTCATGGCGTTCAATGTTGGTTCCGATCGATCTGCTTGATCATCCGCATTTTCAGAATCTGACTTGGACTTGAACTGATATGGTAAAAACCAACATTGTTAACTCTTTGTGTTTACAATTGCTTTAGAAGTTTTGGAAGCTAAAGCTCACATATGATACATGCTACATGATACTGACACATGCTTGAGGTGTTTAGCCAATCACAACGCATTGAATCAGCTCAGCTGGCCAATCAAAGCACTCTGGGATTGTCAGAAGGAGGGGCTTTGTAGAAATCAGAGCATTTCAGACAGACTGGAAACTGCAATAATGTACAGTATGTGAAAAATAATGTGTTTTTTGAACATTAAAGCATGTTATTCTGTTGTAGTACACCCAATAAACTAAATAGTGAACTTTTAAATAGCACCATATGGCCTCTTTAATAGTGACTACATCAATTACATTGAAAAATAGCCTAAACAAGCCTGTTCCTTACACAAAGCAATTGTATTGTTTTAGAAGTTTTGTAATATAGTCATGTTGACTATTTTTATGGTGTATTTCCCTTGTTCTCTGTTGTTTTATAGAGAAAAGCTGCATGAAGATTCTTCAGAATTTCTCCTTTGGTGTTCCAAGAAAAAATAACAGCCTACAAATTTGGAACGACATGAGGGTGAGTAAATAATGATAGAATTTTCATTTTTGGGTGAACTGTTCCATTAAACAAGTCATTAGGCTACATTATTGTACCTAATTGTCTGTGTATCTGAGAAACAACTGACAAATTATGTGGTTGTGATATTTTACACTTCTGTTTGTACCCCCTTCCTAGTGATCCATAGAAGATGGTTATATGAGAGAGGGCTAGTTTAGATTCAGTTCCACTGTGGCCACCGCATTAATCAGTCAACATAAATACACTCTCAAGCTGGTTTACGTCTGTCTCCAAGGATACAGCAGAAAACACTGTAATACAGACACCAAGTTTTTGTTTTTTGGCAGAGAATAATCACAGATGTTGAAAGCTTTCTTCATGACCTTTTTATAAAGACAGGTCATGAGATGATTAAATATTTCAATTTTTTTTTATATGTTGTTGTTCCATAAATGTACTGACTGAAATGCATTCATTTTTTCAGGATTCAACAATATGGGTGTTCTATTAAAGTGCCAAGAGTTCTAGTTTCTCAATTTCCTTTCCAGCAAAGGTTCAGAACTTCATGTATTTCAAGATCTGTAAAATACATATTGAAATATATATATAGAGAGAGAGAGAGAGAGAGAGAGACTAACCCGATGTTACTTGAAAAAAAATTCAGCAAGGACACATTAAATTGATAAAAAGTGTCAGTAAAGACTTTTACATTGTTACAAAAAAAAATCTATTTCAGATAAATGCTGTTCTTTTGAACTTTCAGTACAGGTGCATCTCAATAAATTAGTAATTTAATTCAAAAAGTAAAACTTATAAAAAAAAGTAAAACTTATAAATATATTCTAGATTTATTAGACATAAAGTAAACTATTTCCAGACTTTTTTGTTTTCATTTTGATGATTACAGCTTGCTTCTCATCAAAAAAAAAAAAAAAACAGTATCTCAAATTATTAGAATATTTAATTTCAAGTTCTATTAAATTACCATTCTCAGGGTATACATACTGGGTTTAAGTCAGTAATCCCAACAGCAGTCATGAGGAAGTCTGCTGACTTGACAGTTGTCCAGAAGATGATCTTCAAGACCCTCTATAATGAGGGTAAGCCACAGAGGGTCATTGCTGAAAGAGCTGGCTGTTCGCAGAGTGCTGTGCCAAAGCATATTCATGGAAAGTTGACTGGAAGGAAAAAGTGTGGTAGGAAAAGGTGTACAAGTGAAAAGATTGACCACAGGCTTGAGAAGATTGTCAGGAGAAGTCGATTTAAGAACTTAGGAGAGCTTCAAAAGGAGTGGACTGAAGCTGGAGTCAGTGCATCAAGAGCCACCACACAGACGTCTTCAGGAAATGGGCTACAACTGTCACATTCCACTTACCAAGCCACTTCTGAACCAAAGACAACGTCAGAAGCGTCTTACCTGGGCTAAGGAGAAAAAGAACTGGACTGTTGCTCAGTGGTCCAAAGTCCTCTTTTCAGATAAAAGTAAATTTTGCATTTCATTTGGAAATCAAGGTCCCAGAGTCTGGAGGAAGAGTGGAGAGGCACAGAATCCATGTTGCTTGAAGTCCAGTGTGAAGTTTCCACAGTCAGTGATGATTTGGGCTGCCATGTCATCTGCTGGTGTTGGTCCACTGTGTTTTCTGAAGTCCACAGTCAACACAGCCATCTACCAGGAAATTTTAGAGGATGTCATGCTTCCTTCTGCTGACAAGCTTTATAAAGATGCTGATTTCATTTTCCAGCAGGATTTGGCACCTGCCCACACTGCCAAAGGTACCAAAAGCTGGTTCGATGACCATGGTGTTACTGTGCTTGATTGGCCAGCAAACTCGCCTGACCTGAACCTCATAGAGAATCTATGGGGTATTGTCAAGAGGAAGATGAGAGACACCAGACCCAACAATGCAGATGACCTGAAGGCCGCTATCAAATCAACCTGGGCTTCCTTTACACCTGAGCAGTGCCACAGGCTGACTGCCTCCATGCCACACTGCAGTGATGCAGTAATTCATGCAAAAGGAGGCCCAACCAAGTATTGAGTGCATAGAAATGAACATACTTTTCAGAAGCCTGACATTTCTGTTTAAAATATCCTTTTTTTATTGATCTCATGAAGTATTCTAATTTATTGAGATAGTGAATTGGTGGGTTTTTGTTAAATGTGAGCCAAAATCATCATAATTAAAAGAACCAAAGACTTAAAGTACTTCAGTCTGTGTGCATTGAATTTATTTAATACACGAGTTCCACAATTTGAGTTGAATTACTGAAGTAATTTATTGAGATGCACCTGTGTATATATATAAACATTTCCACATAAATATTAAGCAGCGCAACTGTTTTCAACATGGACTGGAGAATTGGCTGCTGAAAATTATGCTTTGCCATCATTTGTAAAATATATTGAAATATAATATTTCACAATATTACTGTATTTTTTGATCAAATAAATGCAGCCTAATAAGAGAACGCTAGATAAGAAGAAAAATACTGTTCATTTCATGTTAGTTCGGGTTCATTAACTAATGTTGACAGATACAACTTTCGACTTTAATCATATATTAGTAAATGTTGAAATTAACTGAGATTAAAACATTTTTTTAGAAATATTTTTCATTGTTAGTTCATGTTAACTGATGTAATGTTTACAAATGAAACCTTATTGTAAAGTGTTACCAAAAATCTTACCAAACCCAAATGTTTGAACGGTATTTTATTTATTTTTTGCCACATCGCTACTACCTGTTCTGTAATGAAGACAGTACAGTATGTTTACAGTTACAATAAGAGAATTTATGAGAAATGATTTGTGGTCCACATGGAACCAATCATGGGTCTGGATCTGAACCTCTAATTAGGTTGTGTTGCAGTAAACAACAGAAAAAAATAGTGGAAACGTGGTGTATGGCCATTGATGCAAAACTTCCTCTGTAATTAGTTGCCTTTAAAAGGAAAGAGAAGTTTCTTCACTGGAATATTACAAACATCCCCAATGATTTTTCTCATTCCTGAGGTTAGTCTGTCATGCAGGTTGCCTTCCAAGAGCAAAATGTTATTGCTTTGTCTCAGATGTGTCTCCTAAAATTCCTTAGGGGGAATAAAAATAGACACAAATGAGACAATTGTTGACTTGCAGTAAGAAAATGAATGTGGATGGCATAAAAGAATATTATGAGAAATACTGGAGTTCATATCTAGATCTTTAGTATCTTGATACATTTTAGCACAGTTTAAGAGGTATTCTTACACATTACAGTGGTCTTTTTCTCAGGAGAAACATCTGATAATTCTCCATTTGTGAAACAGTTCAGATACTGTATTAAATAGAACTCATTTGCAATTTTGAGTTATGGGTTTTAAAGCATGGTGCATCTGGTGATCTCTGTACATCGATTCTGCTCCTGAAAACGGTTTTGTTTGTGCAAAAGAGGTGCGGTTTGGGTCGTAAAATTCACAGGCATGAATTTTCATGTTTTAACGATGGAAATAATGAGCGCAGGAAGACTCTGTGTCGATCAACCATCCGCGCTGGAGTGTCAATCGTACATTTCTAGCAGCGTTCCGGGCCACTTTATCCTCATAAAGCAGTTGATTGACAGTTGACGGAGGCGGCTTCTTCTTTGCCTGTGGGCACAGAACCTGTGGGAGTCATTGATAAACACTCAGTTTGACTGCCGAGGTCAGCTTTCTGCAGATAGATTGACTGCAAGCCTTATGAGGGATTGAATTTCAACAGGTTAAGTAGGACGCGGCCAATATAGATGAGTTGGAGTAGACTAAACAAATAAATGTGTGTGTGTGAACAATTCGCTCATGGGGAATAATGATATCATTTGCTTCTGTTGACGTCTCTGTTGTGTTTAAGGAGCCATTATTGAAAAATCCTACCGGTCTCAGCTTTTCTCTCTGGAGGAGATCGGTGCCGTCGGTGGATTTTGAATGGAAGCTGAGGGGGCAAAGAAAACGTTTGCTCCGTTTTTGCTCTGGTTCTACAGGTCTGATGTGTTGCATAAGCTATTAGACATTAGAGACCTTAAAAGGCAACAGAACGGAGCTTTCTGTGTTGCTAGAGAGGGTATTCATAATTCCTGTAATCCTGCACTTGGCCATCAGACAGAATAACCTCAAAATAACATGTGCTGATATACTGTATGTATATATATATATATATATTGGTGCGGTTTTCAAAGCTGCTCACTTGCTGAAAGACTAGAGATGAGTCTCCGAGTTCACTTCCATAGCAACAACCATAAAATGTTGTTGTTTTGCAGTGGTAGTTATGAATCCTGATATGAACCACAGAGACACGCTGCAGCAGTTCTTATCCAAATAAAGGCATTGTAGCATGACTTGCACGGCACCTGGCATGAACAGGCACACCCAATGTTCTGTTTTCCTTATAAAAAACACAAATAACAGCTCATTTACGGCATTCACTCACCAGTTGGGTTGTTTATGGCTGTACCCTCAAGCACTTGGTGTTCTGATTAAACAGTTTCGGATGGATATCAACTTCTACAATGTGTCAAGTCAAGGAGGAACGTACTGACAGCAGGATTCCACAACAGAGCTTGATATGATGACAAGCGGCTCTAAATTAGCATTTCCTGAAAGAAATGGCGGTGCTTGCTTCTGTGTTAACTTATGATGACGTCTTTGCAATGTAACGTTGCCTGAGAAATACTCCATGCAAGTATGTGAATGCATGCTTTATTTAAACTGGTTGCATGCACCATTACCTTCAAAAGTCCTAGCACCAATATCTAAGCACTGACGTTTGCTTTGGTGTACTTGCATGAAGTATGTTTCTGGCCTATTTATACATTCATGGCGTGAGATAATTCTATTCTGTAAAGCTATTTGGATCAGTTCACGTCATTGGACACAGAAATTATTTAATTACTGCCAATACATACTTAAAACTAAATGGCATAAGATACTAAGACTTGCTTTCAGAGGCTATATCTTGAATTTATTTATTTGTTTATTACAAGCATAAATTTAGCAAAATCTAATAAGGTTTATGCTTAAACCATGTAAAAACTCGTTTTCAGTGGGTTACAAAATGTAAGAAAATTTAAGTTGTAGTATTATATAAAATTTTGCCTCTCAAGGCCTCTCTTGTTCTTAGAATGTTTAGGTATTTTTCACAGGAAAATAAGACCAAAATATTGGATGAGAATTCAGTGTGGAATAAAGAATGATTGTTGAATACAGTCCAGTGCAGTGCCATGCAGATTCTGTAATAATGTTTATATATTTTGTTCTTATTACAAGAGCATCCATAGCTTATCATCTACTTTCTTAATGTGAATCATGCACTTTAAAATTAAACATTTTCTGGTGTAATGATGAATTCATATTCACTCCTGTGCAATATATATATTTCAGTCATGACAACTCTCGGAAGATTGTTAGTATGGTAATGGATATGACAATGTTAATATATTTGGTCTTGGTGGAATAGATCTGCTACGCTGCTGCTGCTGCTGTAGATTATTGCTGCTGCTGATTATTGCTGCTGCTGCAGAGCAAGTATAGGAACTTGCTATTGCAAATACATACACCGATACACTGCTGCGAGTAAGACATACTGCTGCTGCACAAATAGAATATATCAATAACCCATAGCAGATCTATACAGGTGGAGCTGGGGAAGGTGGAGGGTTTTAGAGGAAATCTGAAGAGCGTTGAAAACTGCTATAGTAAATGTAACCAGCCATTTAAATGTGTGAGTAACAAGCTCATTGGCTGCAGAAGTGACATGGACCAATCAGCTTGTGCCAAGTAGTTAATGCTGTATTTATCATCAGGGTTAGTTCACCCAAAAATGAAATTTCTGTCATTAAGTACTCACCCTCATGTCATTCCACACCCGTAAGACCTTCGTTCATCTATGGAACACAAATTAAGATATTCTGATGAAATCCGAGGGTATCTGATCCACACATAGGAAGCAACGTCATTGCAACTTTTGATGTCCAGAAAGGTAATTAAAAACATGGTTAAAATAGTCAACGTGACTACAGTGATTCAACCTTAAAGTTATGAAGTGACGCGAATACTTTTTGTGTGCAAAAACAAAACAAAAAATAACGACTTCAATAACGTTCAAATCTGGACTCTGACCAGGCCAAAACATGAGCCTGATGAACTTGTTCTTAAGCCACTTCTTGGTTGTCTTTGCAATTTGGGCAGGAGCATTGTCTTGTTGAAAAATAACATCTGATCATTCCTCTTTAGATAACAACTTTTCATTTGTGGGAAGCCATTCTGCGATATTCTCCTGTACTCCAAAGCATTAAATGATTTTTCACAGTGAAGCTCACCAATACCAGCAGCTAATAAGGCTCCCCAAACAATGAAATCTCTTGCTCCACACTTCACTGTGGAAGAGATACATTTATTATTATATTTCTCACCAGATTTTGGAAGACACTGCTCTGGAGCATCACCATGCAACTCGTGTTTCATTGTGATTCATCACACAACTCAGCTGAACCACTCTGAATCAAACTTCCCATATTCTGCCAAAAACTACATTCTGTTATTGATGTTTTTCTGAGACAGCAATGGCTTTTTTAAGTAGTGAATTTGCTTAAATTTAGCTAATTTCACAGCCAGTTATGTGTGGTTAAGACAAGCTTGGTTTAGCCATTTTGGCCAATTTTTTTTTTTTTTTTTTTTTTTTTTGCCCAGGTGTATTCCCACACTTATTGTTTGTACATGAACATTTACTATCCTTATAGTTCTACAGGACCATCTGAAAGCTCTTAAGAAACAAAAGAAGGGTTTGGGGTTATAGGTAATGCCTTTGTCTGAATCATCCCGCTCTCCATATTGGCATGTTTTCAACTTTTTGCAGTGCAGGGTATGGTATTCATTAGAAATCAATGCTGCGCTGAGGACAGATTTCACATGTTTCGAAAATTATGGATGTCAAATGTGAAATTGATTATTTTTCATTCATGTAGTTTTTGGTAGATGATAATGGGGAAATTGGAGGAATTACACAAAGGAGGACATTACCTTCACAAGCACTTCATGTAGAAATCTAATTTAGAAAAGACACAGGGGTTGGTCTTAACTGCAGGAATTAATTAAATACTCCCAAATGACATGATTACGGTCAGATGATTTTTATAGAATGTTGATACTGAGTCTGTGTTTAGTGTACAGCCAATAATGGCATCATGCTGGATGGTTGTAATTTCCTTCAATTTATTTAGGTTATTTCAAGACTATTTTATGTCTTGGGCCATACAAGTAGAAAAAAAAAAAAAGATTAATTGCCTGATTTCTCCCTAAAATCCCTATTTTGTCCTAAGCGTGCCCTTGAAAGTGCCTGAAGTTAGTACAAAAATATATAGACAGGCAAGTTTGATGAAAAATACAGATCACAAAATGAAACACTTTTGTAATGACATCATATATAACACAAAATGAGCTGCTCTTTTCCATCCAATAGAAAATTCAATGAAATAAGTATAGTAGTCCATATGATTTATACACTATGTTCAAAGTTTTCAGAAGTAATAAAAGAGAAATTTCAGCTGTTATTTACCCTGCCATAGCTTTCAAATCTCATCCATGCTTGTTAAATTGGCATTTTGTGCAATTTTGTATTTAAAAATGGTAACAAATATGACACGGCAAAGATGAAAAACAGAGGGGAAAATGAGAATTGAGAGCTTTGACTTTTTACTCACACAAATATGGCTTTAGAAGAATTATGCAGTGTTTTATGAAAGTTTTATTCTGCTTTTTTTTTTTTTTGTCTTCTTTTTCAGAGCTTGACAGTATAAATCACTATCCATTTCAGTTGCCCATTATTTCCCTTTGTGAAAGAAAATAACAGAGGTTTGGATCAACATAAGGGTAAGTATGACAACAGAATTTTTATATTCAGGTGAACTGTCCCTTTAAGACTACAACACACTATGGAGGTTTGAACATGTCATGATGTCTGCACTAAGAAGTGTTGAATTCTCACTTTTTCTGACTAATTAAGCTGACAAAACGCAAGCCTCAGTATTTTCTGCCTCACTGCTTGTAAAACAGCATTATTCATTGTTTAACGTTATTCTTCTATCCTTGGAAACACCCAGCCTGCAGCGCCATGTTCTGTGAAACACATTGAGAAAGTAGCTAATTAGTACGAGACCACGAGGGTGAGCAACCATGCTTTTTCACAGCTTTAGGCGAGGCTAAATTGTTTGACTGTAATTATTATTTTTTTTATAAAAATATTTGACAATTTATTTCTTTTTTGCCCTATGGCCAATGTCTCAAAAGTCCTATTATTTGTTTCCTTCATCAGGGGTTCTTCACAATAACGCTCTTCCTCTCTCTCTCTCTTTACATTGGCATCATGGTTGACAGACCACAGCCGCACTTGCCAAAATTAGATGTTTTTGAATTGTTCCCGGCTTGTAAGCCAGACATTTCGGCAGCTTTGTTGAAGCAAGTGAAGGAGAAGTGTTTATGAAGTAGCATATTGCCACTTTGAGTGTTGTTGTCTACCAGCTTTGTGACAGTTTGTAGTGTAAGTGAAGTTGAATGGGAGACAAGTTTTGTGTTTATGTTCCTCCCCACTGTGCCAGGCCTGCCAGGAGGTTCTGCTGGCCAACCATGAGGAACGTCTAACTGCCTGGTCTTCTTTGCCACCTTGTGTCCTGAAATTGATGGCTAGGTTAGTCAATGACCACATACACATACACACACACAAACCCACAAAGGCATTTTTTTTTTACCATTTCAACAAATAATTCAACCAAAAAAATAACAAATAAAATGCTCATGTTGTTTCAAAAACCATATGATTTTTTTTTCTTTTGGAAAACACATAAGGAAATAATTGATGAAGATATTTTGTTCACACTTCTCTTTAATCCATATAATGAAAGCATACATTGAGCTTCAAAAAAGCAGCATAAAAACAACATAGTTTATATGACTTTTGCAGTATATTCTAAATCATCTGAAACTAATTTGTAGATTTAAATGAGGAACACACACCAAAATACTTCCCCTCCATTGATTTTTCTCACTGTTCTGCATTTTCAAATCATGATTGGCTATAAAACATGGAAAAACCAATGACATTTGGTGTCATTAATTTCAAACTTTGTGCAGCTTGTCTTGAGGTGCATACCAACTTTAAATATTAGCAAGCGGTAATTAGATTGGGCAAAAATTGCAATGAACAGTGACATAATACTCTTTTTCATCTGTTGTAACTCAAATCTCATTTGCAATTGCATTTTTCAACCCTTCCATGTCATGACCAGTTATGTGACACAAATACCAATGGCATTTGCCATCAATGACATCAAATGTGCCACTACACATTTAAAATTCCCATTTTTAAAAACAAAATGGCATTTTAAATAAGCACAAATGATATTTAAGAGCTCTAGCAGAGGATTATCAGTGAATAACAGATTAAATTTCAGTATGTTCCTCACATAAAGCTATCATATGACTTCAGAAGACTTAAAATAGTGCATGAGTCATATGGACTATGACTTTTCTGTTGTTGTTTTTTTTTTTTCTCTTTGATTTATATTTACATTTATGCATTTGGCACTTAAGTGACTTAAGCCGGGCGCACACTGTACGATTTTGGCCACGATTTGGCTGTCCTAAAAGATTCCTCTGATCCTAGGCCAAAATCTGAAGTCTTTGATTGGTAGTTTGACATGTTCGCCGACAGCCGATTAATGACCACTGCAATCAGATTTTACCTCAGATGAAATTCTGGCAGAAGTTTTGAGGCGCAGTCCTGCAGTATGACTTCTCTATGACAACCGTCAAATCAAAAAACAAATAGGAGCGCAGAACTCGTTGACGCAATTAGTGAGACAGTGTTGCAGGGCAAAGAACTCATGTTTAAATGTTTATTGTGATAGTTTCATCCTTACATCTAATACAATATATTGTTAATCCTGAGATTCGTCATGTGAATAAATACATAGATCTGCTATTAACTATTGTATTCCCTAGTGATTTGGTGGTAGAACTTTTGTTAAGTGTGTCAGAGGTTCTGGGTTCTAATCCGCCCTTGTATAGTTTTTTTTTTTCTTTCTCTTTTTTTTTCATTAAACCAAAGATGTTTATCAGTGATTGTATATGAAGGGACACGTTTGTGTGTATTTTGTTTTGTGATTTCACCGCAACGGCGATAAGCGATAGATTGAAGAGCTCATCAGTGTGAAGACTGTGCACGAGCCACAAAAGAACAATGTTGCCTTCAACCACTGATAAAAACGGCAACAAACACTCAGCATGATTTCAAAAACAACACATTCCAGCACCAGATCGTCTCTTATTTAACGAACAAATGAAATGAATACTCTGCTAGTCAACTGGATATGTTTCATTTGTGTAAGGGATACATCCGTGCTGCGAGATGTTTCAAAAAGTGGTGAGGACAATATCGACCCTGTCAAAAAAGGGGTGATATATCCTACCCGTCACACCCGCAAATTACTCCTATGGATCCTAGAGTGACAGCAGGGATCATGTTCATACAGTCTGACAAGCAACAATTGCAAAAGATTATTATAAATTGTACAGTGAGCACTTTACTTTGCATTCAAATGATACATTTTATCAGATAATGCATTCCCTGGGAATCAAACCCATAACCTTGTCATTGCTAGCGTCATACTCTAGTGTTTGAGCTACAAAAATACATTTATATTGTATTGTATTGTATTGTACCTTGACAGAAAAAGCAATTTGGAGATGCTTCAAAACATCTTTCTTTGTGTTTTAAAGAAGAAAGTAAGTCATAAGGGGCTTTCGCACCGGAGGATCCTTTCCATAGTTCCTAGAACTACTGGCTGAAGTACCCCGATTTTGCCGTGTTCGCACCGCAGGAACTAGAAATGATTTTAGTTCTAGGAACTCCTTTTGGGGGAACTAACTTAGCTCCTACTTCAGAGTCTAAACCAGCACTAAAGGAACTATCAGTGACGTAAGTGTACGTTGATTGGTCAAACACATGTCAAACACCGGCACCTGGCATTTTTAAAAAGACGTGTAAACATTAACTTCATGAACATGGAAAACAGCGATAACAGCATTTACCTGTTGTGTGCAGGGTTGTGTACTTTTCTCCGCCTCGATGATTTGTAATACTGAAAGCTGTCATAAGAGATTTCGTCTCTTAGCCCCACTTTTTGCTCTTTCAGTCGTGTAAATTCTGTGTTTACATTCCATCTCCCTTATCACGAAAACCATGACAAACAACAAACACAGCTCCGATCACAGCATCCTCCATCCACCAGTTTTCAACATTTGTAAATGCTGCGCTTAAAGACACCACTGTCAGACGCTTCAGAGTTCCTATTTCCGGTGCAAATGCAACCAGGAACCAGGTACCAGCTGTGGTATTGACCACAAATTTTACAAGATAAGATATTTGTCAATGATCACAATCTGTTTTGCACCAAATCCTCTGACATCGTCCTGTCTTCATGTGATAAGTGAAATCTGATGTACTGTAATGTAACCGACTGCCTCAACAAGCCTAACCATGTTCCTTTAGGGGCTCCACAGAATACGTTATTCATTTTCCATGCTTTCCCGAATTCAGATTTAGGCTTTGGGCACATTTTCTATAATACATACACATCGATGCAAGTGTATATTCACAAACACTACGAAACAGGCCACCAAAAACTCAAACCCACATCACAGATCTGTTTATCTGTAGTAATTCAGGCTATCGAATGGTTATTGAACATCCACTGCGCTGACAAAAGGACCTGCTGATGTTGTCACAGTCAGGGCAATCTCTGTCCCCATGTGAAATTCAATGCTTCACGTGGGTGCAGGACTAAACTAATTCACTAAACCATTCCGAATCTCCATAAGACGTATCGTGTGTCTCAGCAGACAGCTGGGACAGTGAGGGACATGGAAGACGGCAGAAAGTGTCACTCGATCCCACTGAGGTTTCACCTGCGTTCAAGGTGAATCGGTAAGGCAGAGCTCCATTGTCCTCCTGTTGAAAAGCAGAACCTGGAAAATGAGGATTCTGGCATGACAGAGCCCTTGATTGATTGAGCTGACATTGAGAAGTAGGGAGCGACAAAGGCGCATGAAAACAAGAGAGAAACTCAGCTCTTATGATTGCATAATTGATATTTTCCTCCCTAAATCAAATGGAAAAGACACAGGGGACTTTTTGCTCATGTTATGGTTGAATTATGAAGTTATGCAAGTACGGGTTGAATGAAATGCTTGCTAACTGTACTTAAATAGATCATGCTAAGAGTCCAGAACAGGCTTTTCAAAGCATCCTGAATCGCACAGCAGTTTTTCTACAGTAGCTGATCGTGTATGTGGAGGAGACACTAATGTTTCTATGAAGAGGCTTACGATACCCCTACAAGACCTTTGAAATGTTACCATTTGATTAAAAAAATGTCCCTATGTCCCTTAATGTACCTTAAAGGGGTAGTTCACCCCAAAATTTCCCATGATTTACCCACCCTCAAAGCATCCTATGTGTATGTGACTATCTTCTTTCAGGCAAACACAATCGAAGTTATATTAAAAAAATATCCTGCTCTTCCAAGCTTTATAATGGTAGTAAATGGCACTCAAGATTTTGAAGTCTAAAAAAAGAAAGACTTTAATAATAATAATAATAATAATATGTTTATTTAATAATACATTTATGTATATGCCGCTTTTCTGGGTACTCAAAGCACTTTCCATATCGAAGGGAATCAGAATGCCTACCACACACCAGCTTATTGGTGGAGACGAGACAGACTGATTAACCCTCTGGAGTCGTATGGATTTCTTTTATGATGAATGTATGAACTTTTTGGGCTTCAAAATCTTGAGTGCCATACGCTACCATTATAAAGCTTGGAAGAGCCAGGATATTTTTAAATATACCTCTGATTGTGTTTGTCTGAAAGAAGGTAGTCATATTATACACTTAGATGCCTTGAGGGTAAGTAAATCATGGGGTCATTTTCATTTTCTTTAAATGCCATTTCTGTGAGCAGCTCCTTGTATTAAAATTCCGAGTGTGTTGCAATGCAGTAGAAAAGTTGTATAGATTTGGGATTTATTTTTTGTTTGTTTTCATTTTAATGTAAATTTAGTTTTAAGATTTTGAAAAAAAAAATCTAATTAGTAAATGTTACCAAAATAGAAGAATGTAAGGTGTAATTTCTAGGTCACTAATAAACTAGTAATTAAGTAACAGCGATCATGTGACTTTTTGTACAGATGGCCAGATGTCCATTGAAGCACAAGATGCTCTTTGGAACATCTCAAGTCATGCTGTAGGACATGGTCATCAGGTTTTGTTGTTGTTATTGAAGCTAATAATTTAACTATACACTCACATTGTCATGCTGATAACCTAATTTGGGATTTTTTTTTTTTTGTTAAAGTATTAAATGGAAGCATTTTTATTAATTTCAATAGTGTGTCAGATTTTTGGACCTCCATACATTCTACAATAGTGTCATAGCATTGTTGTGTATTCATCTAAATTTGTCTTCATCAGGCTGATTATTCTCAACTGGCCCAAAAATGAGTTACTGGCTTGTTCAGGATCACAGACAGCAGGATAAAGCAATGCTAAATGTCAATAATATAATGCAGCTAATTATATAATTGAGAAATGTTATGATGGCAAAACAAATAGACTTTTGCAAGGGTTGAGATAATGCTTCCCATGTGTTTTGTTGTTGACATCAAAGTCATCCAATCAAATAAACAGTATTTTGGCGTAAATTTATCTGTCATTTGGGAAAAGCAAGTCAAATACAGCAAAATGTATTTTGTGCTGTGAATTACTGGCTTTTAAGAACATGAAACCATATACAAAGATATTTAGACTCCTTAATTAAACGATTTGTCCTATAGGCCTATACAGTAATCATTTTAATGGTTCATGCTCAGTGTTGAGGAAAGTTACTTTTAAAAGTAATGCTTTACAATATTGTGTTACTCCCTAAAAAAAGTAACCAATTGCTTATATATTTACTTTTTCTATATTTATATTAATTACTGCAGGTTGTGAAATATTCTAAGTTTGCATTTCACTGTTTTTATTCATTTTGAGGAATACTGAATCTGTTTTTGTGCAAGTGAGATGAATAAATTCCTGCTTACATTTAGTTTAGAACTACAATAACCATCATGTTTAACACTGCACTTATGATTTCTCTCAACATGGGGACAGGAGAGGTGTCAGTCAATAAATGGGAAAACAAAGTAACTCAGATACTTTGGTGTAAATTTCAAAGTAATGTGTTTCTTTACTCGTTACTTGTAATCTGATTACTTAACTCGCATTACTTGTAATTTGTTACCAACGCTGTTCATGATATTATATTAACATATGTAATGTTTGATTTTAAGGATGGGTTTGTACAATAAACACTTTTCTGCTGTATTTGGTTGCTTATGTCTTGGGTCTTGAAGCTAATAATCTGAGAAGCACCACCTAAGACGATACTCATTCTTGAGTATCCACAGAGCAGTAGTCTTTCTAAAAGCATTTATAAACCATCAAATGTGTGATTGTGGCATCTCGCAGCAGCATTACCCACCGGCCTCCGCATGGCTACCCTGGAGAGAACTCACCACACTTGTTAAAATCCATCTCTTGGCTTTTTCCGGTCTTTCCCACCTCCCTCCGTAGTCGTTGCCTCTGTAGTCTTGTTAATCCATTATGAATTCATTATCCATGCTGCCGGGCCCAGTGTTCTTTAATCTTTTTCTTTCATCCAATTGCTGTGCCTGACAGCCTCACATCGTGAGTGGAGTCGTCTCATGTTTTCATCGGTAAACACAATGTTTGAGCACTAGAGCAGAGAGGGGAACCCTGACCCTTAAACAAAGACAATACTAGTGCCATACAGATAGTTAATTTTATAGTTCAGGGGAACTGCAGGGGGCTCATGAGTTGATGAAAAGCTAATAATTAAGTCAAATGTAAAATGAGAATAAATAAATGTGGCTGCATAATGAATCGAAATAGAACTGAAATTGCGATATAGCATAGTACGATTATCAAATCAAAGGCAGCTATTAAATAAGTATATAATCTGATACGCTGCGTTTTTCAGAGTGAAGAGCAACACTGTTACACATGTGCAGCTTACTATAAAAAATATATAATTATCAAATATTATTTTTTTATTTTACAGGGCAATTTACAATTTAATTTACAACAGTAATATACTTTCATTTTTAATTAGTTAAAACAAAATAATAATTATTATAAGCCCTGTATATGTCGTTGGATGAAGAGCCTGTGTGCTCTAAACGTCATTTTTGTGAGATTCTGTCAATAAATTTCTATTTTTGAAGCCGTGGTGTGCCGACTTTATTTTTTATTTTTTTAAGCCCTAAATATGCGAAATCAGTGAGCAATTATTTGTATTAATTAACATTAACAAAGACTGATAAATGTTGTAAAAAAATATTGTTTTTGTTAGCTCATGTTAGTTTATACATTAACAAATGAGTGTTACCAATAATTTTAAAATAAAATCAATCGAAATAAAATAATTAGGCCTACTGTCATGTGACTGTTAACCAACATCAGAGAACTATAAACAAACATATTTGTTGTTAATTTATTAAAATAATAACTTAAAGGTGCCATCGAACGTTTTTTTACAAGACGTAATATAAGTCTCAGGTGTCCCCTGAATGTGTCTGTAACTGCCTATTTTGGGGCATCATTAAATATGTGCCGATTTATGCTGTGCGGCCCCTTTAAATCTCGTGCTCTCCGCCCACGGAGCTCGCGCTTGCCTTAAACAGTGCATAAACAAAGGTTACACAGCTAATATAACCCTCAAATGGATCTTTACAAAGTGTTCGTCATGCATGCGGCATGTATGCGTCGGATTATGTGAGTATTGTATACTGTTATATTGTTTACATTTGATTCTGAATGAATTTGAGGCTATGCTCCGTGGCTAATGGCTAATGCTACACTGTTGGAGAGATTTATAAAGAATGAAGTTGTGTTTATGAATTATACAGACTACAAGGGCCCTATAATACACCCGGCGCAATGCGACGCAAGGCGCAGTGCAAGTGTGTTTGCTAGTTTGCGACCGTCGCCGTTCGCGTTTTCCCGTTCAGCGCCACGTCCTTAAATTAGTAAATGCATTTGCAGTTAGTGCGCCCATTTAAGGAGCTGAAAATAGACTGCGCCATAGATCAACTCAAACCTGGTCTAAAGTCAATGGCGCAATATTTTTTTGTTGGTAGATTTTTGCGCGTTGGTAGAAACTGCGCCTCTGGGCGCGTCCACAGTGCGCGTTGACTTTTCTTATTACACACAGGGATGTGCATCACACAAACATGCCAAATATTAAAAACAAAAGGATTACAGTGTAAAAGAATATTATTGTGTAGGCTACATAAATATAAAAGCGTTCAGCTTTTCCGCCAACAAATTCCGCCATGTAAATAGTAATCCGCCATGGCGCGAGCGCATCTCGCTCTTAAAGGGAATGGGAGATGACACTCTGATTGGTTTATTGAACGTTACGCCCATTACTTTACGTTAAAATAGCAAAAGTGGATTTGGACACGCCCTGAGTGCACCTGCGCAGTGCGCTTTACACTTTGCGTTTAGATAGTTAAAATAGGGCCCCAAGTGTTTAAAAATGAAAATAGCGACGGCTCTTGTCTCCGTGAATACAGTAAGAAATGATGGTAACTTTAACCACATTTAACAGCACATTAGCAACATGTTAACGAAACATTTAGAAAGACAGTTTACAAATATTACTAAAAATATCATGATATCATGTCAGTTATTATTGCTCCATCTGCCATTTTTCGCTATTGTCCTTGCTTGCTTACCTAATCTGATGATTCTGCTATGCACATCCAGACGTTCATGGCTGCCCTTGTCTAATGCCTTTCATAATGTTGGGAACATGGGCTGGCATATGCAAATATTGGGGGCGTGCACCCCGACTGTTACGTAACAGGCGGTGTTATGTTGAGATTCGCCTGTTCTTCGGAGGTCTTTTAAACAAATGACATTTATATAAGAAGGAGGAAACAGTGGAGTTTGAGACTCACTGTATGTCATTTCCATGTACTGAACTCTTGTTATTTAACTATGCCAAGACAAATTAAATTTTTAATTCGAGGGCACCTTTAAAGGGGACGTATCATGAAAATCTGATTTTTTTAGTGTTTAAGTGCTATAATCGGGTCCCCAGTGCATCTATGAACCCACAAAATATGAAAAAGGACAACCCAGTAACTTTGTTTTAAAAAAACTTTCTCTGCAAGAATGTGAAAATACGAGCCACTCAGATTTCATTCCACTTGTGATGTAGGAAGGGGATCTTATTATAATATTACACCCCCTTAATCTGCACATTTCCACCTACGCCACCACCATTTTGTTTTCGCAAGTGAAAACGGTGTACCAGTTTGTAACACAGTTCGTATATACGGAAAGAAGGAGGTGGGAACCGGCGAACATTCAACGTAACTTTAATTCCAAAATAAACAAAGAACAAAGCGAAAGTAATGCCGGCAGACCCTCGCGGACGTCTGCCGACCACACAAACATAATAAAACATAAAATAAAGTCCAGGCCTGGTCCTCTCTCATCCTTCACGGTCGTCACCCCTTGCAGGCCGGGGGGTACTCCCGAGACTGCGCTCTACTCCCCCGGGGCCTGTCTCGGCGGCCACGGCACCTGGGGGTAAGGACAGACGAGACGAGAGAAAGGAGACGGAAGCAAGGGGAGCGACAGGACGAGAGAGGGGAGAGAGGAAAAAAAGAAAAAAAAAAATTCTGGGTCCGGTTCCCAGACACACTGCCGCTCGGTCCTCAGCCAGCCGGGAGGCTCTTCCTCGTGGTGCCATGCAGTGGCACTGGACGCTCAGTGGACGGCCTGATCCTCGACCGCCTCCTGGCGGCCGGCTATGGCTCCTCCGGTTGAGGGCAGCCGGCAGCGAGTCCCCCGTTCCCTGCTACTCCCCTTCATGGTGGACGGCAGCAGGCTCCGGCCCATGGCGGACGGCGGCGACTCCTCCGCTCCCTCCTGGACGGCAGCCACCCCACCTCGTCCCAGGAGCACGGCATCCGGGTCTTCGTCCCACCTTTCACAAGGCTCCAGCACCACCGCCTCGGGCAGCCTCTCGCGGTCTTCACTCCCGCGCTGCCCGAACTCCGCAGCACCGCGATCCCCCTCAGCAGCGAGGCCTCTCCAACAGCATGTCCCTCCTTCCTCCCGGGTTTCGGCACCAATGTAACACGGTTCGTAGATGTGGGAAGAAGGAGGCGGGAACCGGCAAACGTTCAACAAAACTTTAATATATAAATTAACAAATACAAAACGAAAGTAATGCCGGCAGACCCTCGCGGACGTCTGCCGACCACACAAACATAATAAAACATAAAATAAAGTCCAGGCCTGGTCCTCTCTCGTCCTTCGCGGTCGTCGCTCCTCCTTTTATGCTCCCGGAGCTCCTCCGTGAGAGACTCAAGGCCGGTGCGCCTCCAAGGTGATGCTCGTTATCACTTGCGTCACCGGCCTCGCGCCGTTCCCTCACGGCTCTCGCCCGCCCTGGTCGCCACACAGTTCTTAGGCCAAGGCAAAAGTTCAAGCAAAGCATGCTAACTGTTCTGTCGTTGGCTGCACAAACGAGCACAGAACACTATTTAGAGTCTTGTTAGATTGGATAGCCTGCAAGTTGACCCTGGCAAGCTTGATTGCTAAAAAAGGAACGTTTCTGTCCGAGCGATATTTTGGAATAAATATTAGACCATTCACAGCATTTGATAACAATAATAAACATTAGCCTGGTGTGTATGGTTCTGTTTGGCAAACAGGTACGTTATGTACAGTGGGCGTCCGTACTGGTTTTGCACAAAAGATTAACATGACGGCACATGCTAGTCGATGAGTTGAATCAACTCCACAGCAACTACATAAATTTATCCACTAACCATTCAGAAATGTCCAGTTTCATTCTAAAAGTTGTAACTTCTTCCTGAGTCTCTCCATCAGTGTCGACTCCGGTTTGAACAATGTAAGGCTGAACACCGTTACTGACAATCATCATTTTGGCTGCGTGAGATTCTCCAGCTTTGTTGTTGTTGAGTAACCGAAGCATGAGCTGTTAAAGGGAAAGGGGGCGGGAGCAGCAGCTCATTTGCATTTAAAGAGACACACACAACGGCATGTTTTGCTCACACCCAAATAGGAGCAAATTTGACAAGCTATAATAAATGATCTGTGGGGTATTTTAGCTGAAACTTCACAGACACATTCTGGGGACACCAGAGACTTACAGTCAAACCAAAAATTATTCAGACATATTTTTATATATTTTTACTAGTGGGTGCAGGACACTATAGTTCATTTATGTAAGTGAAGATAAAGTAAACTGTGACATATTATACCCATAATTTCTTCATACAGTGGACTACCAGTAAAATTGATAAAAAATTGGAACCAAAAATGATTCAGACACTTTGACCTGACTATGTTTTGCTCAAGTGTTATCTGACATAATTAAGATTATTTTTTTCTGACACAGTTTAACTCTGAGATCTTGTCATATTTTATTACATTTTTTTTTTTTAAAGTTTAAAAAGTTTAAGTTTGGGAACCTCTGTCAAGGCAGGCGTTACTATTATTGGATACAAATTTTTCATAACTGGCCGCCAACCCTAAATATTAAAATTTGACATTTAACTTTCTTTTCTAAGCAAGCAGACTTCATTTAGTAGAGGACCAATGGTCAAAAAAAATTCCATAGAGTTACATTGAGTTGGGCCATCCATAACACCCTAGCAACCACTCAGAACACTGTAGCAACCACATAGCGATGTGCTAGCAACCAATTAGCAAACACATAGCAACAGCCTGGCAACAATCAACACCATAGCATCATGGCAGTGAGTTAACATTAGTAAACACCACTCAAAAATCTAGTTTTCCATCTAAAATTGGCCAAATATTTTCTTGAAAAACAGATATTCCTCTTCTGACATTGGGCTTTATTCATAAAACACATGCAAAATGAATTTACATGCAAAGAAAATCATTTATAAATCCATTCTTACATAATTTGTTGCATTGATTTGAATGGAACAATTTATTTATGAAAGATTTTCTAAACAATTTACACAGATTCATTCTGCTCTTGTTTCATGAATAAGGCCCATTGATCTTATAATCCAATCAAAGTCAAAGACAAGAGATGAAAAATGCAATGTTTACAGATATTGCAATGTTTTGCAATGTTTAAAGATATTTCTGACCTCAATCTAATGCAGAGAACTGCCATAATCCAGTAGATGAGTAAAGCTTTTGGAGTTCAGACAGGTCGGGATGTGTTTTTCTTGCTGAGTTTACAGTGCTGACCCCATTCCTGTCTCTGCTCTCTATCAATGATGCAGAAGGCTGGCAATCTCCAGAGATGCTCGGCATGTTCATATGTCCACACTCACCTTGCTCATCTTTCCTGCAAAGCTCACAGAGATGTATATTTAGAAGCTGAGTGCAATACCACGACATGATGGTGTTGTTTGCACTGAGAGGAAGTGATTTTTATGAAGTTTATTGGCGGGGGAACCTAGATGAGATTTGGAGGTTGCTCTTTCATCTGTGTGTAGTGTTCTGTGTGCAGTGTTATATTTTATATGTATTGTTTTAGATATTTCTCCTAAACTTCCTAAAGTTTTTATATGTAATTATTTATTTATTATGTAATATATTTTTTATGTCCTTAATGTTTTTTTTTTTTTTATATATGTATTCAGATCTGTGAGGCACTTTGAGCTGCATTTAATGTATGAAGATTCTATATAAATAAAACATATTTTTATTATTACTGGTTATATATTATCTATCTATCTATCTATCTATCTATCTATCTATCTATCTATCTATCTATCTATCTAACTATCATCTGTCTCTGTCTGTCTGTCTATCTATCGTCTGTCTATCTATCATCTGTCTGTCTATCTATTGTCTGTCTGTCTGTCTGTCTGTCTATCTATCGTCTGTCTGTCTATCATCTGTCTGTCTATCTTTTGTCTGTCTATCTGTCTGTCTGTCATCTGTCTGTCTGTCTGTCTGTCTGTCTGTCTATCTATTGTCTGTCTGTCTGTCTGTCATCTGTCTGTCTGTCTATCTATTGTCTGTCTGTCTGTCTGTCTGTCTATCTTTTGTCTGTCTGTCTGTCTGTCTGTCTGTCTATCTTTTGTCTGTCTGTCTGTCTATCTATTGTCTGTCTGTCTGTCGTCTGTCTATCTGTCTATCTATTGTCTGTCTGTCTGTCATCTGTCTGTCTATCTATCGTCTGTCTGTAAACGTCTGTCTGTCTGTCTGTCTGTCTGTCGTCTGTCTGTCTATCTATTGTCTGTCTGTCGTCTGTCTGTCTATCTATTGTCTGTCTGTCTGTCGTCTGTTTGTCTATCCTTTGTCTGTCTATCTATTGTCTGTCTGTCTGTCGTCTGTCTGTCTATCTATCGTCTGTCTCTCTATCTATTGTCTGTCGTCTGTCTGTCTGTCTGTCTGTCTATCTATCGTCTGTCTGTCTGTCTATCTATTGTCTGTCTGTCGTCTGTCTGTCTGTCTATCTATCATCTGTCTCTCTATCTATTGTCTGTCGTCTGTCTGTCTATCTATCGTCGGTCTGTCTATCTATTGTCTGTCTGTCTGTCTATTGTCTGTCTGTCTGTCTATCTATTGTCTGTCTGTCTATCTATTTTCTGTCTGTCTATCTATCGTTTGTCTGTCTGTCTGTCTGTCTATCTATTGTCTGTCTGTCTGTCTATCTGTCATCTGTCTGTCTATCTATCGTCTGTCTGTAAACGTCTGTCTGTCTGTCTGTCTGTCGTCTGTCTGTCTATCTATTGTCTGTCTGTCGTCTGTCTGTCTATCTATTGTCTGTCTGTCTGTCGCCTGTTTGTCTATCCTTTGTCTGTCTGTCGTCTGTCTGTCTATCTATTGTCTGTCTGTCTGTCGTCTGTCTGTCTATCTATCGTCTGTCTGTCTATCTATTGTCTGTCTGTCGTCTGTCTGTCTGTCTATCTATCATCTGTCTCTCTATCTATTGTCTGTCGTCTGTCTGTCTATCTATCGTCGGTCTGTCTATCTATTGTCTGTCTGTCTATCTATTTTCTGTCTGTCTATCTATCGTTTGTCTGTCTGTCTGTCTGTCTATCTATTGTCTGTCTGTCTGTCTATGTATTTTCTGTCTGTCTATCTATCTATTGTCTGTCTGTCATCTGTCTGTCTATCGTCTGTCTATCTATTGTTTGTCTGTCTATCATCTGTCTGTCTGTCGTCTGTCTGTCTGTCTATCGTCTGTCTGTCTATCGTCTGTCTGTCTTTCTGTCTGTCTGTCTGTCTATCTATCTATCAAACAATCATGTAATCTTTATTTTTTTTTTGTTTTTTTTGTTTTATACGTTAGGATCTGTTTTATACATTAGGATCTGCACTTTGAGTTGCATTTAATGTATGAAAGGTTCTATACAAATAAAATTGACTATTATTATAATTTTTATTAAAAGAGACTCAAATGAGAGTACGTTTACACAACAGTGATGTACTAAAAAGTAACGTTTTTTTTTTGCGTTTTTGAAAAGTTTTGCATACAGATGACAACATTGTCAATACAATTCCTGTTCACACAAATCTGCAAAAATGAGGAAAAACAAACAAACAAAACATTGCATTATTCATGCCAGGCCAGTAGTTTGTGCTGTCACTTTGTAAAGAAACACTATGCGCCTGCATACATATGCATTCTTCTACAGTGCCTATAGACTGAACACGTAATATGCATGCGCATGACTTCACTGTTTTTACAAATATGCGTTTTTGTAGTTTTTCATGTTCAGACCCCCAAAACGCTGATGTTGTGTAAATGAATGGCCAAAACTCATAAAAAGTTTTCTGTTTTTAGTTTAGTTTTAGTGTTGTGAGTCAATGAAAAAATGTCAATGAAAAAGTCAATGAAAAATTGTCAATTTTAGAAATGTTTTGTAAATTAGTCTTCCTTTCAGAAAATGTGAATTCTTTATGTATGCAATTTTATATCTAATACATTTTATTAATGTGCTAAATGGTGTTATACCTTGTGTATGTATTTTATATATATATATATATATATATATATATATATATATATATATATATATATACAATAGGCTAAAGCCATACATTGGCCAGCTTTCCTATTGGATGACTCAAAGCACACTTGCAAGATGAATGAAGAGCATTACGTAAAACATAGGCGTATTGCACTTAGTGCTCTCAAGCATTTTAACATCTCAGACCTGAATACTTCTGACCTTTATAGTTGTACCTGCTTTTCATGAGTGTTTAGGATGCCTGCTCTCTACAGACTCTGACGCAGAGCGAGAGAAAGAGGGGTCAGATCGCAGGGGCAGCTCTAGACGTCCCCTGGAACAGACGGGGATAAAGAGCCTCCATAGGAGGAATAACAACAGGGATTGATGGGCGCCCCAGGCTAGACTTGAAAGTCTTTTCTATTATCTGTCTACGCTGAATGCAAAGGTCCCGTGTGACGTGAAACAGTCACAGCAAATCAGAAAAGACTTCATGTTTAATATACAATTCATGTAAAATTAGATTAATTAGGTTTATGATACCCAGAAAATGATCCATTACTCTTCACTTGCATGGTCTGACTGGTTAGGTGATTTGTTAGAACTGAAAAATGCCTTAGTATACTCTTAAAGTGGTGGATTATGATTTCACTTTTTTTTATGATTACTTTTTTAGTGACAACAAAGGGGGTGAGGCCTTGTTATTGCAATACAGTACGTAACACAAATGCAATAGCGTGTCATAAAAGCAAGATGACAACATAAGTTATAACCGTAATTAAACTGTTCTATCTTCATGCAGATTCTATATTCTCTGGCTCTGTAGGATCTTACAACAGTTCCCACATGAGTGATTTATAGATTATCATGACAGAATATGCTAATCTAGCATATTGTCTGACTCCAGTGTGAACATAAAAGGCTGAACAGTCTGTGAGGTAATCGGCACTGCTAACACAAGCTCTTGAAACTCCGCCCTCTTCTTGGGAGCAGGAGCTCATTTGCATTTAAATGGACACACACAAAAATGGAGCGTTTTTGCTCACCCTCAAAAAGTGACAAATTTAACATGCTATAAAAAATTATCTGTATTTTGAGCTAAAACTTAACATACACACTCTGGGGACATCAGAGACTTATTTTACATCTTTTAAAAGTAGCATTATATGACCCCTTCAAAAATAAAGTTTCCAAAAGTTTTTTTTTTTCGTAGCAATGCCACTGAACCCATTTTTGGTTTCTCAAAGAACTTTTTTTCACCTTAGTTTGCATAACATTTTAAAAATCTATTGATTATTTCCACTATAAAGAACCTTTTGTGGAATGGAAAGGTTGGTAAAAGTTCTTCATGGAACCATATATAGATTCCATTAAAGAACCTGAAAGGTGCAGTAGGTGATCTGGGAAATGCTAACATTAGCCTGCTAGCATTGAAAGCATACGATCCCACCCTCCCTGCAAATCGCCGTCCAAAGCCACGCCTCTTCGCAAAGCGTCGCAAGAGATGGCGTTAAATTACCTCATGTCTCAAAGCACATAACAACACAATAATAATGAACGTAAACAACTTCGAGAGCTTGTACCTGACTGCTGCAGATTCATTTTGGTGTTGATACTGTTGACATGGAAATGCATAATTCTGAGTCTGAGGATGTGAACAGCGTGAACAGCTCTCTTAATTGCGGTAGTTATGGCGTGAACGCAGCATGAGCTCATTGTTTTGATTCAGTAAGAACTGTAAAAGGTGGCTGCTTCCATGACTGAGGTCTGTCTGTATAAACTCTGCATAACATGAAGAACGTATGATGTCTGCGCGAACAGGCCTCGCGAGGGTATGTAAAAATATACGTTGACAGGCAGGTGGACATCATATTATTTCAGTCGAACCGAATACAATGACTGGATGAACATTTCCGGAGACGATACATATTTATAAAAATACATAGACTGTTTAACATAGAGAATGTTATCAGGATGTGAGGAGACTTTCAACCAGTGTAAAAAAATGTTTCTGTAGAGAATCACCTATTACACCTTTAATTTTTTAGCCTGCTTAATTCTAAATTCTAAATACAACTAAATGACTATTTTACTGCAGAAAAATAATTTTTGAAGTGTTAAAATAAATGATTCAAAAAGTATATGATGTTTATACTGTATATGTGCTTGGATATCAGCCATAATCTATAGTTAATTGACTGTTGAGATGTGAGTTGTATCAGGGTTAATGAACTTGGACTTTCACTGTGAATGAATGACATGGGATTTTGGGCACAGGTCTTTATCATTTAAGAAACTGTATTGGTGGTCCAATTGTGCTTTTCACAAAATCAGTGACCTTAAAGTCTTCCTGTCAGAACTCCCACTGATGCAATCTTGTGCAATATTTTAAATTCCTTCCGATGTCTTTCTGTTTGCCGGACAAAGAGGACAGAGTATGGAAATTTTTAACATATTCACCTCTATTCACATATTTTGATAAAGTAAGTCGAGGGGTGGACAAGGTTGTCTTTTATTCACTGATAGGGAAAATAAAATACATTTACAAAATTACCAACATTTTACACCCCGTGCCTTCAATAAAAAAAATAGAGTTTTAACTGCACATTTAATGGCACCATTAATGTCTGTTCATCACATGATGCTATCATATGATTCAGCAGAAGACTTAGAATAGCACAAAATATATTATGATTATTATTATTATTACTTTCAACAATAAACAAGATTAAATATTAATATTACAATAATATTATTCAAATATTAAAGAGTCTAAAACCAAAACATGTTGATGCACATGACGGGACCAATAAAGAACTGACATACTTCAAACCCCTAATTCTTGCCCTCAATAATGATGGGAAAATCAATAAACAGTGCACTTGTAAAAAACATTTGCTCTATTGATTTCTCCCCATTTGCCCTTTCAATTTGGTCTGGACACCTATAGTTGCAGATCAGATGTTTTTGTGACCTACTTAATTTAGCAAATTAGCAAAAAAGGAAGGATAAACAAATGCAGGTGTAAAGTGCAATCTGTGTTGATTAAAGGCAACATTTTCATTTGACTTTTTTTCCTTTGGGATGATGTAAATAAGGTTTGTGCAGTTGCTCTGAGCTCTACAGTACAAATCAAATCAAACAGTGTTCCCATACTCACAGAAAACCTTGAAATATCAGTATTTATGAAAATGGGATTTGAAAAGTCTTAAAAAGTTATGGAAAAGACACAAATTAAATATTTATTTGGCTATATATCACTCTTTGTGAGTGCTTGGCTGCGTCCAAAATCTTGTACTTCCCTACTATATAGTAGAGGAAAAACAGCATGTGTCAAAAGAAGTGTGTCTGAATTCACAATACTCATAAAATAGTAGTACCCGCATGACCTACTCCTTTTAGTGAGATTCTGAAGTGTGCATACGATGGACACTTTACTATCCCATGAGGCCACGGGAGAGGATTTGTGAATGACAGTGAAGCGAAGCAACTGACGCTAGTTGGTCACATGATAATGACAACATGGCGAAAGTAGTACGTCCGGATTACATTCATACTAAATACATTCAGAACATGCTTTTTCAGCACTCGCAAAGTAAGTACTTATTCAAAATAAGTAGGCTACCTACCCAAGAGAGTAGGCTATGCGATGCCCTTGTGTTGAGTGTTTATGTCACAGATTTTTTAGGATTAAACTGTTCAACATGTTCAGCACTTCTGCATCTTTTGTTTTCTCAAAAATGTATGTCAGATATAAACACAGTCAGATATACTAAAATAATATCTATAAAAATTGATACGGATGAAAAATTAGCTTAAGCAAGAAATTTACTTTTGCTATTGTTAAATAAATGTTCAGTGATATCTTCCAAAAAAGTTTGAATTTTGGCGCAATTTTTTCTCTATGTATTGTTGATATGGTAACTAGTAAATACGCATAAGTAAATAAGTAAGTTTCTTTATGCTAATGTGTGTGGAAGTATTTAAACCACGTATATTACAACTAACCCTGTGCCCAGCGCTCCCCTAAGTGATAATTTAAAGAGTTAGTTCACCCAAAAATGAAAATAATGTCATTTATTACTCACCCTCATGTCGTTCCACACCTGTAAGACCTTCGTTCATCTTCGGAACACAAATTAAGATATTTTAGTTGAAAAATCCGATGGCTCTGTGAGGTCTGCAGAGGGAGCAATGACATTTCCTCTCTCAAGATCAATTAATGTACTAAAAACATATTTAAATCGGTTCATGTGAGTACAGTGATTCAATATTAATATTATAAAGCGACAAGAATATTTTTGGTGAGCCAAAAAAACAAAATAACGACTTATATAGTGATGGCCGATTTCAAAGCACTGCTTCAGGAAGCTTCAGAGCACAGATGAATCAGCGTGTCGAATCATGATTCGGATCGCTTGTCAAACCGCCAAACTGCTGAAATCACATGACTTTGGTGCTCCGAACAGCAGATTCGACACACTGATTCATTTATGCTCCGAAGCTTCCTGACGCAGTGTTTTGAAATCGGCCATCACTAAATAAGTCGTTATTTTGTTTTTTATGTATTATCGCCACTTTATAATATTAATATTGAACCACTGTACTCACATGAACTGATTTAAATATGTTTTTAGTACATTAATGGATCTTGAGAGAGGAAGTGACATTGCTCCCTATGCAGACCTCACGGAGCCATCGGATTTCAACAAAAATATCTTAATTTGTGTTCCAAAGATTAACGAAGGTCTTACGGGTGTGAGGGTAAGTAATAAACGACATTATTTTCATTTTTGGGTGAACTAACCCTTTAATGTCATAATTTTCATAAAATGAAGACTAAATGTACGTTAAGAACATTATTGCGATCATATCTGATTATTATCAAACTGGAAATGTTTAAAAAAAAAAAAAACTAATTTTAAAAACTAATGTCAAGTATTATGGGACATGTTTTGTCCAGGTCTCAAGAAAGAATCAGTGGTCACAAAGTGTGAGAACTCGGTATAAAACTAACATAAATATTTTAGTAGACTACAACCCTGTAATAGCTGCAGCCAAGCCAACTGATCATCATCACTCTGTCGTTTACAGATATAATTAATTAAACACAACAAATTTGCATTTTTATCTTACAAATGTAATCATCCGTTGTGTTTACAGCCAATCTGTTTCGCTTTAGTGTCCTCAGCCAATCAGATTCATCGCTTGGGTTCAGCCTCCCGCCCTGACTGACACATTATGGGCGGTCCCTGCACTCCTCCAGCCAATCACAGTGTGTTTCTTTAACCACGTTGCGCGCTACCGACGGGCGACCCCGTGAGAGTATTCTAGGCCGCTCGTGTGATCAAACAGATCTACATCGTTCCCGGGAACATCATCGAGATTAGAGGTGGGCTCTCAACTTTATTCCAATGGCGGACGGGGGTCCTTTGAATCTGTATTGAGGTGCCGATCGCCGCATTCACACTCGTGAGTATTGACGTTTCTCCACTCTTGTGTTATTTTTAGACGCGGGATATTTTGCGCGTGTTCCCGCTGTGTTTATGTAACACAAACGGCTATTTTTTTTAAACCGAAAGCTCCTCAGATCCTGACGCAAGTTGTTTCTTTGGTTATTTGAGAGGGTAAGAAGACGCAGAACTGCCTTATAGTAGATGTTAACCCGCCCCCGCTGCTGGAAGGTGCATATTATGGTGTTTGGTGCTGAACGGGAACGCGCGTGTAGTGTGAAACTGTAATAATGAACGCGATGCATCGCTGCAGCTCTGGTCGGAAGCGGGGCACGCGAGCCTGTCATAATGCAGTTCCACAGTCCACAATGAAAACGCGCGCGGTGGATAGATGGATGGATGGATAGAAAATAACGCGCTTGTGGTAATAAGATGGCTTGTTTTGGATAAAAACACGAGTCCGACGCGATGTTATTAGTCAAGTGCATTTACAATGCAACTTCCAAATAATATTTCTGTCGAAAAATGTGTGCGTGTGAAGCGCCGTGACAGAAATCACCCATTCACATGTCTAAATTTGGCCAGTTCAATTTAGTCGCTCCTTCTGCAGATAATTTGCAATACACTGATAATTCTGTCATCATCTAGCCATCATCTATTGTTTGACTTTTTTTTTTTTTACCCCGTGAAAGACAAAATGAGTTACCAAAACGTCAAAGGTCCTCCTCGGTGCCGTTTAGTGAAGGCATATGGTGAATGACACACACACACACACACACACACACACACACACACACACACACACACACACAAATACATATATATATATATATATATATATATATATATATATATATATATATATATATATATATATATATATATATATATATATATATATATATATATATATATATAATTAGTCCAGTAGCCATATTTACCCTGCAAAGTGCTCTGTAAAAATATATTATTACTTTAAGCAATAAACATTAGCCTATAATATATTTCAACAACTATTTTTAGATTTTCTTATTTATTTACTGTTACATCCACTTAAACAGTCCCATCAAGTTGATTTATTTTTTCTAAAATAACTACTATAAGAAAGTAGCACACATGTTTAGTGTATGTTACCACGTAATGTTGTTTGGCTGTTATTATTAATCGTCACTTTTTCAGACCATTAGTCATCAAATTCTCGGTAAACACCATATTGATGGTGACAGCAAGTGCAGCTTTATCATATTAAACGTAGCTCACACACAGATCTTTTTGTCTTTTCAAGTCATTTCAAGTGCATTTCAATTTGGATGTGACCACAGGTTATGATATCTGAGTGGGTGATTTGTTTACTTGGTAATTAACCTCACAATTTTTACTGTTTTACTGTGTTTGCCTGTTTTATGCAATTGCTTCTTCTTAACAAGAGTGTGCTGTTGTTGTATTTTCGTCATTTCTTTCAATCAAGAGACTGCAGTCATGCTCAAATATCTCATATCTATCAGTAGTGCTTAATTGTAGATTTCAGAAATTTATGTTTCCTCCTTTTGAAAATTGATATTGGTTAGTACTGTATGTCAAAGCAGCTCTATTATCCTGACGTCCTGCTGAAGTTATTAATGCCCAGCGTGTCAAATACTTTTAATATTGTGGGGGATGAGCAGCCATCAAAGCAGCTTAACCATCCAACCTCAGAGTAGCCCGTGAGATAACCTGATGATGGGCTGTTGTCCTCTGCGGAGCATAAGTGCATGATTCACTTAGAGACAGCCAATCTCAGACTGCTTACATCTCCTTAGTCATACATGCCCTGGAGACTCAAAGCTCATATTTGTCTCCTAATAATGACTTGGCTGCGCTAATCAGATGTGGAAAGGCATTATGAGCAGATTATGTGGAAATGAAGTTTGAGAGCATTGATATTTGAATTTGGTGCATGACGCTAGTATTATTTATACACAAACGTTCTCTGACAGTCTGCTCGCCACTCAAACACACCGAGGTGCTGCTTATGTTTGGCCTGTCGGCCACCCTGTCTGTTAAAGAAGTGTGTAATCCGACACATGGTATCACTGCGTCCTTGTTAACAGCTTGTTTTAGGGTCATGCCATTGTCTGCATGAGCAGTGCATCAGTTAATACATTTTCGACCAGCTCGTTTGCTGTGACGTGGAGAGATTCCTGTGCTGCGATCTGTATTGGTTGGACAGACAAGTTTAGCCACAGGGCACACAAAATGTGCTATTGAGTATTGGGTGTCTCATTTGATGTCAAGTTCAGAGTTGAAGGTTAGGCTTAGCTGTGTATTTGTTCTTCTCTGTGGCACTTTGTTGCGCCAGACGTGTCAAATTGAATATCATCTCGAGTCAATTTCCTTCAATTTGTCCATTGGGCTACTAACTAAATATGCAGGAGGTGACACAGGAGGTGTATTTTGATTATTCCAACCGCTGATATAATGATCCGGAATGAAACCTTTTATACCATATGCAAGTAGAGCTGGGCAATATATTTTTTTTATAATTTTTATATTTTTTCGACTTATGTTTTTGCGCTTAAAGGGTTAGTTCACCCAAAAATTTAAATTATCCCATTAATTATCCCTCTGATATATTTAAAAATTTCCTTGCTCTTCCAAGCTTTATAATGGTAGTGAATGGAGGATGTGTTTTGAAGCCCAAAATAAATGCATCCATCCATCCATCATAAAAATATTCCATATGGCTCCAGAGGGCTAATAAAGAGAAACAGTGGGTTTTTGTAACAAAAATATCCATATTTAAAACTTTATAAGCTAAAATAACTAGCTTCCGCAAGACGCTTGTTCGTCTGAAAGAAGATAAACACCTAGGATGGCTTGAGGGTGAGTAAATCATGGGATAATTTTCATTAATGTATTTTTATTTATTTATTTTTTTTTTTTTTTTTTTTTAATCGAATGAATCATTATTCAATCAAACAACATTTTTGATAAGTAAATTTGAAATGTTTAATGCCAGAATTAAAAATGAAGTAGAACATTAAAAATCTAGTTGAAAATATTAACAAAATATAATATATCCTACACTTCATTTATTTTTTTTATTTTTTTTAAATCGGAGGAATTATTGTCAATTATGTTAAACATTTAAAGCCAGAAGTAGAATGAAGTAGCTACAATATAGCAGAAAATGTTAATAAAATCTAAATGCACTTAAAAAAAAAAAAATGCATGCAAAGACTTTAATGCATGCAAAGACTTCCATGACAATTCTTGTCAAGTTCTGATTCATCGAAATGAACATTTGTAAAAAAAAAAAAAAAAAAATGTATAGAAATAAATCAATCTTTCCAAATCTAATGCTAAATTTGATGCAATAGGGTGTTTAATTTGACTGAAGTTTAAATTAGAGCCGCTCTCAATCTCTCATGTTGCTAGACGAGAAACAAAAAAAATTGTGAAACTAGTCTTTAGGGAAGTTGAATAAAAAGCACATTAAATCACTGCGATATTCAAGATATTGCTTATTCATCACAAATATAATATTCATGTTTGTTATATCGCCAAAATGTGTGGAATAGCATATTGTCTGGTCTGTTCAGCACTGGATGTACAGCACATCTTAGACAGTTAGTCAGGTGGAAACTACCAGCACTGATTTCTAGTTAGTCTAGAGGGAAGATTGAATAATGGGCGTCAGCAGCAGTAAATACAGTAAGTTATTGTATGGTGTGATGCACATAAATAATGAACACAAAGGAGCTATGTGTGTCACGATTATGAAAGCTGCAGCTCTATTCATGTCCTCAGTCTACCCCCGTCTTGAGCTGAGTTCATGATATCTGCATCATTAATACTTCCATCAAAAGGATGTTTCAAGTGTTAAAAATGGAGTGAATACTTGGTGAAATCTGAAGAAAAGGCTACACTGAGTTGTTTCAAATATATTGATAACATTCCCCCAAAGAGTTGATGATATTGCATCCGGGCTTGTTTACTTGCTTAAATGTTCCTTGAAATGTGCTGATAAAGATGTTTTTTTTGTAATTCTGTTTGTTTTGATTTCTATTTTGAAGGGTGCTGCCATTTTCACAATATAAGTGAAATAATACACAATATAAGGAGTTGTTTTTGTTGGTGTAGTCACTAGGGATGTGCACAAGTACAGTAATGATTGATCATTAAAATACAACTGCAGATCCCCTACCATTATTTTTTCTTTTATTAAATTTTATTGTTTCTTCATAAAATGTGCCAAATGCCAATCCGTAATAATTATATTTAATGCTATTTAATACTTCTGTTTCACTTCCTTTTAATGTTAAGACAATTTTTTTCTCTCCTTGGGTTGATATTGGCTAAACAACAAAGCCTTAAAGGGATAGTTCACTCAAAAATAAACATTCTGTCACTAATAACTCAAACCTGTAAGACTTTCGTTCATCTTCGGAACACGCTTGAAGATCTTTTTGATGAAATCTGAGAGCTTTCTGTCCCTCTATAAACAGCTACGCAACTGAAACTTTGATGCTTCAAAAAATTCATAAAGAGATTGTAAAATGAATCCATATGAATTTATAGCTGTCAATAGAGGGAAAGAAAGCTCTCAGATTTCATCAAAAAGATCTTTTATTTGTGTTCTGAGGATGAACAAAAGGAACAACATGATTAGTGACAGAATTTTCATTTTTGTGTGAACTATCCCTTTAAAGCAGAACTAAGTAACTTTTTTACCTTCATAAATAGTTTTCTAAGTCCTTACGATGGTTAATTGACTTGTAGTGTTGTGTTTGAGGAGAGCACTAACCCCCTCTGGCACGTCTACGCCAGAAAACAGCACTTGCAAGTTGAGCTGCGCCGACCCGACACAATCTCGCCTCATGTTCACGCGAGAGTGACAAAATGCTTCACGGTAATTCAATATACACACAGCGACCTCACTTTATAAGACCGTTTTGAAAATTACCCACCTCCATCGAGATTTCTTGTACTGTATTTGCAAAACTACTGCGCTGGTGAGCGTCGCAGTCATTGTAGTCCAGAGCTGCGCTTGGAGTATTTACGACAGTGTGATTCACTGAAGGAACCTGTAGGGGGAGCTTCGCAAATCTTACTGAGTTCCGCTTTAAGGCCAAAGTATACTTCAGCCGTCCACGTTAAGCGACGGTTCGTGGACGTTTGACCGCACTGTCCGTGTGCAGCACAATTTGTGTCCGTGCAAACTGTATGCGTACAACCTTGCAAGTGACTTGAGAGCTTAAAGTGTACTTTGAAAGGCTTGCGCATTTAACTGTATGTGAGACGGAGCATAACGCGGAATTTTTATTGACAAGCGATCTAACCAATCAGAACGCCGCATCTGCCATTTTGTCCGACAAAGCAGTCAGGAGTTAGAAGATTAACATCGGTGGAGTTAAACTTGAAAAATTGTGCATATTGACGTCTTTCCGCGTTTGAAACAACATTCATTCTCATGTTCATTCATGTTTATTTGATGCTATAAATGGACTAGTAGAAAGAGATGATCGGTTCACGAGCCTCTTGAGCTGAGGTGCTACAGCAATCTGTCACGATCATGGTCACAACACATTAAAGAGCCACAAAACGGTTTTTATTGTTTGAATTTTTTTAATAACTACACAGTTTGAAAGCTGGGACTTTGTTTAATATCATAAGTAACCTGCTCTGTCTCGTCTGTCGATGTGTTGTCAGTTTCCTCTTTGCTCCGCGATGTATTTTCCACTCTGTGTGGCGTGACAGCGCCACAGCTTGTCGGACAAAGCAACAGTAACTAAGGGGGGCGAGTCTTTGCGAAAGGTCAATTAGTTTACAACAATGATGGCTGTTGTTGAAGAACTGAGATGTGTAGATTCCGCCATCGCGTCCGTTATAGAAGATATCGACAGCGCATTAATTTTAAAAGAGGAACAGAGGACCGCGATCAAGGCATTTGTCGATGGGAAAGATGTCTTTGCCGTCCTTCCTACGGAATTCGGCAAAATTTTAATTTATCAGCTGGCCCCGATGGTCGCTAAGAAGAGTTCTGTTGACAACTATGCGTCGCTCAACATACGTCACTTACTCTGTAGCTCTGATTGGTTGTAGGTCTATCCAATTGAGGTCTTTCCTGGATCGGTTGAAATACGCCCCCATAATCAAAGCCCAATGGAGCAGTATCAGACTCATATTCTGACTAGAATTGAGTATGACCACGTCAGGCTATGGATTTGCTGTAAAATTGTAAAACCTCACTGTTGAGGTTTCTTGCTTTTTCTCTCCTGTTTTGCTTTGTTCTGTGTTTATTTGGAAAGTGACTCAAAGTTGTGTTAAAGCTGGTGAGTAAAGTTTTAAGATTTATTGGACTGGAAGTATTGGCCCTTCGGTCACAGGGATGGGGGAGGGTGGTTGGGTGCTTCTGTAGGCTGACTAATTGGGCAGCAGCATGGCCGATGGAAATGGAGGAGCGGGATGCAGGGTTTTGTCATGGGCCTGGTGATGAAACTGAGGCTAACATGACTGGGACATCCTGAAAGCTTCCCAGAGGGCACATCATTGCCGCCCCATCTCCTCGTCACAAAATCTGGGCGGCGCAGGACCTGCAGGTTTGCAGCGATTACTCATGCTGAATAAGTTTGTATGTTGAAACTGCGGTTGCATAACTCCTTTTAGAACAAGTGCAAGGCCTTAAGAAAGTACACCAATCGCATCAGCTGTGCATAGAAGGGCTGGGGCACGGCCAGCCCGTTTCATAACTTCTTACACAAAAGGAATCAACCATTAGCGAAGAGGGGGAAATGGCTTCCCGCATATGACAGTGCCGGGATCTGTGAAGCGCGTCAGATGACTACTCCTACTCCCCCCAGTGCTCAAAGGTCACCCCTTACCGCACAGATGTTTGACCACAAGCACAACACGCACCTTAATGAGACATCGTTCAGCATTTAACATGGTTGTGCGTCATTCATATTTATAGTGCACAGAATGTTTAAACGCTTGCTCCAGTTTGTCTGCGGCCTATATATTGAAGATGAAAACTATTTCTATGACTTCTATGCATACTAATGAGCTGTATGCTGTTTGTGTACTTCTTTTTATAAAGATGGAATATTTTTAGGATATAGATTGACTGACTGTTTTTAATATCATTATTATTTATGAATAGTATAATAATAATAATAATGATGCCTTTATAATTAAGCAGAGTTGTTTTATGATCAAAAAGGGTTGTCTTGAGCTAACTAAGCTTAAAATAATAAATGCATTATTATTTATAATATAATATTTTTAATATTTAAAATCATTCATAATTTAAAATTATTATGCATTTATGCATTCGGAGTTGTTTTGCAATTCTTCTTAGTTATCTCAAACTGTTAAAGGGGTGATTGATTATGATTTCACTTGTTTAACTTTTTAGTGTGTAATGTTGCTGTTTGAGCATAAACAACATCTGCAAAGTTACGGTGCTCAAAGTTCAATGCAAAGGGTGATATTTTCTTTTACAGAAATCGCTTTTTAAGGACTACAACAAATGGCTGGTAGGGACTACAATGAGCTTGGTGAAATCACAAACCCCAAAATGTAAGGCTGTAAGGCTTACTGACGACCGTCATTTTGGCTGCGTGTGATTCTCCTGTTTTGTTGTTGTTGAGAAACCGAAGTGTGAGCTGTTAAAGCTCTGCCCTCTTCTGGAAAGCGGGCCGGCAGCAGCAACTCATTTGCATTTAAAGGGACACACACAAAAATGGTGTGTTTTTGCTCCAACCCAAATCAGGGCAAATTTGACAAGCTATAATAAATGATCTGTGGGGTATTTTGAGCTGAAACTTCACAGACACATTCTGGGGCACCAGAGACTTGTATTACATCTTGTGAAAAGGGGCATAATAGGTCCCCTTTAACCTAAAAAGGCTACATTTTTTTTCACTTGAGAATAAATGACTGTAATATGTTGTCATTTATGCAAATAATACATTAAAGGTGCCGTAGAACGTCTTTTTAAAACATGTAATATAAATCTAAGGTGTCTCCTGAATGTGTCTGTGACGTTTCAGCTCAAAATACCCCATAGATTTTTTTTTTTTAATTAATTTTTTTTAACTGCCTATTTTGGGGCATCATTAAATATGAACCGATTTAGGCTGCGGCCCCTTTAAATGCTCACGCTCCCCGCCCACGGAGCTCGTGCTTGCCTTTAACAGCATAAACAAAGTTTACACAGCTAATATAACCCTCAAAATTGTTCTTTACAAAGTGTTCGTCATGCAACTTGTCTAATCGTGTAAGTATGGTATTTATTTGGATGTTTACATTTGATTCTGAATGAGTTTGATAGTGCTCCGTGGCTAAAGCTAACATTACACACTGTTGGAGAGATTTATAAAGAATGAAGTTGTTTATGAATTATACAGACTGCAAGTGTTTAAAAATGAAAATAACGACAGTCTTGTCTCCGTGAATACAGTAAGAAACGATTGTAACTTTAACCACATTTAACAGTACATTAGCAACATGCTAACGAAACATTTAGAAAGACAATTTACAAATATCATATCATCATGGATCATGTCAGTTATTATTGCTCCATCTGCCATTTTTCGCTATTGTCCTTGCTTGCTTACCTAGTCTGATGATTCAGCTGTGCACATCCATACGTTAATACTGGCTGCCCTTGTCTAATGCTTGAACATGAGCTGGCATATGCAAATATTGGGGACGTACACCCCGACTGTTACGTAACAGTCGGTGTTATGTTGAGATTCGCCTGTTCGTCGGAGGTCTTTTAAACAAATGAGATTTACATAAGAAGGAGGAAACAATGGTGTTTGAGACTCACTGTATGTCATTTCCATGTACTGAACTCTTGTTATTCAACTATGCCAAGATAAATTCAATTTTTAATTCTAGGGCACCTTTAAATGAATACATATTTTTATCTGTGAAGCGCTGTTTCCTGTTGAATAAAAAGAGTGCCGTAATGGCATTGTTGGGAACTCTTCTTTAGAGAACTATGAAATGGTTCTATATTATATTAGAAGATCAGTTGCCATTGCTGTCTGTCATCACAAGTACAGGCAGGTGTCTTGGCTTGCACTTTTCTTAGCCAAACAAACACTTAGTTCTCTTTGATCTTTTCACCTGAATTTATTGCGAGACAAGTGATAGAGTTTGCTTGAATTTAAAGGTGCTTTTGCCTGCAAAACTGAATCCTCCGAGTAGAACAATGGCTCCCTTAAGTGTCTTTATACGGCTTTGCACTTTTTCTGAACATTTAAGGAATGCAATTATATGCAGCAAGACACGACCAGCGAAATGAGGTCTTGCCCTACCATTAAATGACAAAAGTTAGCAGTAAGCACCAGTGACAAATGTACCTGGACATCTGACGCTACGGCCAGGAGAACGGTGTGCTTGTGTGGAGGCACTCGAGAGTGATTAAAGATACCGGTTTAGGCTTTGATATGGTTTCTCTGATCCTACACAAGTGGTTTGTTTGATTTGTGTGCGTTCAAGGCAGATTTTAAGATCAGGGCCTTAGCCACAATGAGTCATAGCGTAATGCTAAGATGCAAGTGCCAGGCCTTTAGCAGTTCAGCTTGATTATCTTCACTTTGACTGCAGGTTTGATCTTTAGGATTCCTGAAACGTGGTTATTGCGTGATCGCTGGGCTTCTGAGAGAGGCTGTACGAGCACTTCCTCTACTAGCACTGGTGAAAGCTTCTGTCAGCACAGTGCATTTCACAATAATTCAACCCTTTTGTTTTCAATGCAGTGAATAACAACAGAGGACAAGCACATATCTGCAAGTCATATATGTTCCGTTGCTTTCTCAAGGAGTCATGATCGAGGAAGACTTGTATATTAGATGGAATGAAAGATCTGTGAATAATACACATGCATTTAAGTGCCTCTGGGGAAAAAGAAAAGGGAAAAAAACCCCTCTTTTGTTTGTTTTCTTTACTAGCATACTAGACTGGGTGCGTTAGTATCCGGTGTAAATGAAGTGTCTTTGTTGGTATACAGAGTGTTTGCTTTGCAAAAAAGCCCCTGTAATGCGGGGTTGATTTATTGACTAAAGAAAACAATTTATGGTTTCTCGTTATTTAGACTGGTGTCTAAATAGAGTAGTTGAATTACTGAAGAAAAAGAAGTGTATTTTGCAGTTTCGGAAACTGCTGATATCTTACCCTGAGGTACTTGAAGTCATAATGAACTTAAGAGTGCAGTTTTCATCATGAGAAACTGTTGTTAGTTGATTAATCTTAATGTAATTTCTTTGGTTAATTAGGAAATGTGCTCCCTCAAAATTGAAGTCTATAATAAATGCTATACATTGTGAAGTACCTACTCTTTAGAGGATCCCCTTACATTTACTGTTCATGTAATTTGTTTAGCTATGGCTAATTTAAAACCTAAATATGATATCCAGCAACTTTTTTTTTTTTTTTTTTTTTAATCAAAAGGTTAAAAACAGATCATATTGTAGATCATATTAAGTCATATCAGAACATGGATCAAAAGAAATCATATTTTACTCAAGTTCTGAATGCAAGTTTGCAGCAAAATAAAACTATTTTGAGCTGATTTTTTTTTCAGTAAATATATATTACACAAACTAGTGATTCACTGGTTTAAGGTAGATGAATTGTTCTCTTAATGAACTCTCTGAATCACTGAATCGATTCACATACAGAAACTGAACTTTATCATTACATTCAGTTTCGTAATAAAGCAAGTTTTGTGTATTTACATTATTTTTATATTTTTTTGTAATAAATTACACTACTTTTCAAAATTGAGGTTTTTTTTTTTTAGTATCTTATGCACACAAAGGCTGCATTTATTTGATCAAAATACAGTAAAACATTACTATTGTGAAATATTATTTATTCAAAATATCTATTTTCTATATGAATATATTGTAAAATGTAATTTATTCCTTTGATGGCAAAGCTGAATTTTCAGCATCATTACTCCAATCTTCAGAGTCACATGATCCTTTAGAAATCATTCTGATATGCCAATTGCAGCATGTATTATCAATGTTAAAACATTGTGCTGCTTAATTTGTGGAAAAAGTGATTTCAGGAGTAGGAATAGTCTAAAAGAAATGCATTTATATGAAATAGAAATCTTTTGTAACTTTATCTTTACTGTCACGTTTAATCAATTTAATGCATCCTTGCTAAATAAAAGCATCATTTTCTTTGGGGGGAAAAAACATTCTTACCCCAACATTTTGAAGGATAGTGTATATTTAAAAATAAAAAAGGGCATTGAATAAAAAAAGTTGCAATATAGCTGTAACTAATGATTATTTTAACATTCTGTCTGTTCATTTCTGTGATTAATTGGATTTAAAAATAAGTCAATTTCCTGTTTATATTTTCTGAAAAAAATAGATCAGTGCTTTGTGTGGCCTTTTTTAAAACATGTTTTTGACATCACTGTTAAGATCTTTCAAATGTTTCTTTGCTCTTCCTGTTCTGACCAATTTAAGAATCAGACACTCATTCAGCGTGCTGCAGCAAGATTTACTGCCTTTCTCTGGCCTGTCCTGCTGTTTCCGCTAGTGTTCTGTGGCACACGAGGCTGAAACGAGCATCTCGTTTTTTGCCACTCAGTGATTGGCTGACGGTGGATTCCCTGGGAGCCATTGTTCTGTTAGAGGCGGTGAGGCCATCTGCTCTTTCCTCGGTGTCTTTGCACAATCTGCCTCGCTGTGTCTGTCCATCCTCCATCTCCCACCACAGAATCAGAAGCTTATGGAAACTTCATCACACGCTCCTCTGGCTTGCAGTGACGGTTGTCGTAGGGTGCACGCTGTGTGTAACTGATGTCTGTTTTTATTTGTCTCAGGAGCTGCGAAAGCATTGTAACGTGGGATACAGTTGTACTACTGTATTTTCTTGCACATATGCGTAACTGCAGTAGCGATGCGGCTATAATGCGTCTGTAGGTACATGACGGGGTGTTTCTTTGCTAAATGATGGGAGAAATCGTTTGTTTTATTCACAAACAATCCAGCGCAGCGCAGCGTAACGCAACACAAACTGGGATGTTCTTGGCTTTTGGCCTCTGTCGTGACTAAGAGAGAGGCTGCTGTAGACATCGCCCCAATTATGTGGGTCGGTGGATTGGCTTTCAGGAATTAATGTAATGAATAATTGATCACAGTCGCCTTCATGTGGATGCTGACTATCATGCTCACCTGAGGCTGTGGAAGGTTTTGTTTTATGATGTTGCTGAACTGAAAAGACTGTTATGCAACTTTACTTTTCAAAGACAGGATTATATTCATACATAAAGCATGAATACAGACTCAATCATTCAAAGAAAAGCTTTTTTTATGGATAATGAAACAGCAGTTAGCAGAAGGAATGGGAATATTAAAGTGATAGTTCACCCAAAAATGAAAATTGACATTTACTCGCATGTGTATCGTTACAAATTACTTTATCTCTCTTTTCAATATAAAATGAATGAGGACTGGAGCTTTAAAGTTTCAAAAAAGAGTAATTCTTATTATTCGTAAGCTGTATTCAGTCTTTTGAAGCCAAACAATAAATTTGGTTGAGAGGCAAACTAAAATTTAAATCATTATTCTCAAAATATCTTAAGAGAGTTCTCTGACACGTTCATGGCACAAGTAATGATTTCTAATTCACAAACGAGTTAAATCTTTTCAATGAATCAGTTTATTCATTCCTTAACTGGTGTTAATGTTTTGTTCACAAATAAACATTGCAGCTTCTTTCATAAACTCTCATGCCAAGGAGAGCTAGGATAGTTAAAATAATTAGTCAAATAATTAGTAAACAAAATAAATATTTTTTTAGAACTTATTGTAAAATCATATGAGACTCAAACTCGTATGACAAATTTATTGAAAAGAATCGGTTTATGGGAGTCATTAATGTATGAATCCAATTACACTCAGGCCCTGTTTACTCCTGGTATTAAGATGCGTTTTGGTTAATCGCAAGTAGACGAGGGAGACGCATTCCCATTTACACCTGGTGTTTTAATCCATCTCCTTTGTCCACTTTTAACTAGGGTTGTCAAAAGTACTGACTTCTGTACCAAGTCGGTACTGAAATTTAAAAAAATATGATTATACCAGCATTTCCCCCTAGCATTTTGAGTGCTTTTGAGTGGATTCTTAAACACCTCTGATTGGCCATTGTGTTCACACGCTCAACAGATATGTCTGTGATTGGCTACAATGATCAACACTTCAAAAACATAGATGCCTGCTTTCAAATGCTCCCTTGCTATCTGTGTAAGCGCTCTGTGAAAAGCGTCAAAGTCTACTACAACATGTTTTTGAAGCGTCGATCATTGTAGCCAATCGCAGACATATCGGTTGAGCATGTGAACACAATGGCCAATGAGAGGTGTTTAAGAAGAGGGTCTATGGGTGGGTAGATGCATATTGTTGTTTTTTTTTACCAGATCTTTCAATCTAATGGACAAAATAAGCTTGTGCAATTTACATATAAATGCAACCGGAGATGGCGAAAAAAAACATACAGAGAGCAGCAGCTTTCATTTCCGTTCTGATAGCCGCAAGACCACGAAAATCAGGAATGGTGGAGAACGTTGTGCTTGGAACATTTTTCGTTTTCAAACCAAACTTGGGTCTTCAACCGACAAAGTTTAAAGGATTAGTTCACCCAAAAATGAAATTTCTGTCATTAAGTACTCACCCTCATGTCGTTCCACACCTGTAAGACCTTCGTTCATGTTTGGAACACAAATTAAGATATATTTGATGAAATCTGAGGGTATCTGATCCACACATAGGCAGCAACGTTATTTCATCTTTTGACGTCCAGAAAGGTAGTTAAAAACATGGTTGAAATAGTCAATGTGACTGTAGTATTTGAACTTTAATGTTATGAAGCGACGAGGATACTTTTTGTGCGCAAAAATAAAACAAAAATAACGACTTTATTCAACAATTTGAACGGTTGTCATACGTAGTGAACTCGGTGCAGGCTTCCTTGTTTACGTCTGAATGCCTGCTGTAAACAGGGCCTCACTGTTCATGCTGTATGTTTGTTGGCCACAAAAAGTAAAAAAAAAACAAAAAAAAAAACAGCATTTATTCAAAATATAAATCTTTTGTGCCATGTTAAATGTCTTTCCTATCACTTTTCACCAATTCAATGCACCCTTTCTGAATAAAAATATTAATTTCTTAATTTCTTTTTATCTCCAAACTAGGGCTTGGCGATTTTTTTTTTTTTTTTTTTTTTTTTTTTTTTTTTTTTTTTTTTTCCTCGATTAATTCGAATTTAATGTTTTCCCTCGATTTTATTATTATTTTTTTTAAAATAGTAAAATCGCGATTTTGAATAAGAATGTTAGCAAGTGTTACAATTAGACATGTTGACAATACTGCAATGATAACCGTATTAGGAGAAGAAAATGATCCGACTTCATGATTGCGCCGGCGCGCCTGATTGACCGCTCTCATGTGACGCTCTATGAACGTAGAACACATCACTATTCTTAAGCGTCTGTTCATTCAGAAGTGCGTTATTGCGTTATAATAATGAGACGCAGGCAGTGGAATGAGAAAAAAGACAAAGTTATTAAATGCGAGTTGAGCTTCTTTTGTTTTTAGAATGCTGTTTCATGGGTGAGACGCTGCAAAAACCTGAAATATCAAGGTTTACATGTTTGCATGATGGTGACAGGCTGAAAGGTGCTATTGTTTTGTTTTTACAAAGCATGTGCTGTTAATAATAGCCTATTACTGGTGTTATTTATTGCTATTACCTTTTTGGCTAAGAAATATTTAGCATTTTCTTATTTTATATTATTTCTGAGTATATAGGATGTGTTTAAGGTAAGTTTGTACAGCATTTGCCTTCATATTTCAGGCATATTTCTACAAAGATATTCAACGTTGTTTTACATTTAGATTATATTATTAATAAAGAGAATGTTACTTAAATCATATTGTAATTAAGTTTTTAAGTTGACTTGTTAAACAGTAAAAAAAAAAAAAAAAAAAAAACTAAATTGAAATCGTGAATCGGTCAATCATTCAGAAAAAAATCGATTTTATTTTTTTGCCATATCGCCCAGCCCTACTACAAACTTTTGTTTCTGATTTTGCAGCAATAACTTTCTCATCATGTTCTCCTCAGATTGCAAGCTCGCTAAGCTCCCGATTCCCAGCCCTAGTTAACAGAGTCCTCAGAAGAACTGTCATCCTCTTACTCTTCATTTCTGTCATGATTGCTCACAGCTTTTTTATGTGTGTTTGATGGATGAGTCAGTAACCCCACCATTCCTCCTCCCTCCATCCCCCTTCCTCTGTTTGATCTCTACTTCAGGGCAGAGGTTGATGGTGGCTTGAAATGATTTGAAATTGAGTTTGTTTTTTGCAAAGATCGTCTCAACAGCAACTACTACCAGGAGTTGAGGTGAATTACACTTACAAGGCACTTCCCAATTCCCCCAGATCTCATTTGCTAGGATGTATGGGAGCTGCGTGGCTGCATTCCACCCCTGGTACCTTACAGCCCAACTCAATGCTGGAGAGAACAGTGTCTGAGGCAGGTGGACCTGAAATCCACTGATGAAAAAATAATGAAATGGCTGGAAAATATAGGTTGTTAACTGCCTTCCTGACAGGTTTTGAAGGCTGGCGGATTTTCGGTGGGGTGTTTTTTTAACACGTTGTTCTCTTAGTAGGAACATTTTAATGTGACCCAGTTTTTCCCTGTGTATGGTGCAGCGGTTGGTGCATATGAGGCAGCGTGAGGAAGGAGATGGACCACTTGTTGAAAAATGAATGGGAAAAAAATCACTGTAATCAGTATCTGGCATCTGTAGGAATTAAAGTCCCACGTTTCAGTTAAGAGCCAATCGTGGAGCCATAATTTGTTTTTTTTACGCTAGTAAACTTGTGCAATAGCTGAATTGGTATAAAAAAAAATTGTAATTTGAAAATTAAAAAGCAAAAATTATGTTAATAAAATAAGATTGATTCTGATTTGTTGAGCTGCGTTCGAATTCGTTGTGAATTACTCTACAAACATACACCTGTTATTTATTTTTCACTGTAAACCACAGCTTCTTGGGCCTTGTTGCTTTATATTTATATAAATAAAATATGATTTTATTGCTGGTTTTATATGGTTTATTTTATTGAAGATTTTAATAATTAACATAATTAGATTTTCTTTCTTCAAACTAGTTACAGCTGACTTCAGTTCTTCATAGTCAGAACAGCCATGGCTTGCCTGTCAGCATTTAAAACAATTTTATTGTGTCAGCACGTAAATATAGTGCCTAAAAATAACACTGTAGAAGGGCTGAATTCACACTAACAAGAAATAGTTTGGCAAATTGCTTCCCATGGGCACTTTCAGTATTTAGTTTTGCTCTCACACCCTGCTTATCAGTGTTCTGAAATATTATCACCTCCACTTTTTGTCATCCCTAAAAACACTCCTTAACCCTGCTAAAGTCATAATAACATCATAGCCTTGAGTGACTTATTGCTACAAGACTCTAGCTATTTCCTTAAAGGGATAGCTCATCCAAAAATGAAAATTGAAAAAGATTCCAAATATCTTCCTTTGTGTTCAGCTGAACAAGAAAATTCATACAGGTTTCGAACAACTTGAGGGTGAGTAAATGATGACAGAATTTTTATTTAGGACCACGTTGACTTCAATTGTATGTACAAAAAATAAACATTTTTTTCAAAATATCATCTAATTGGAAGAAAAATGTTGCCAAGTATCATTCAATAGCCTAGTGAGAACAAGTTTAAAGCGAACGGGCTTCTATACATCGTCCACCTGCGATAACAGTGATTTTTAATGGTTCGATTCTCTCAAGTCTGTACTCGATGCATCCTCGATATCAAGAACACATCTGGGTACTTTCATGCGTTCTCTGTTCTTGCCGGACTATGATGGTTGATGATGTCGTTCTACGAGAACCCAAGGATGCAAGATTACTTAAGAACACATATTGAGACATGTTAACAATAGCATGGTGTAGCATCTGCTGAATGAGTACAGCAATATAAAGCGTTTAACATACTTGCTCTCAAACCAAGCCGCATGTACCACTTGTCACCATGATGGTAACTCTCCAAAAACCCACATTAACAGAAACTCTTCTGAATTAGCATAACAAAACATTAATCACTACTAAACCTCCCACTTAACCTTAATCTTGCACAAAAAAAAAAAACATCACATAACACTTAATTTTAGCATTTACTCTCCCTTTCGAGTGCCATGGGTAATGCATGCTGGGAAATAGAAATCCCAGCCCAGTTTCAGTTAAACTTAAGTTCGTCTAAATTAAGTAAAACTCAAAAATTCAAAACAATGAAACAGTTCAGTTTACTTAAAATATATCAGTTCTGTGAACTTGAAAGAAAAAGAACTAATTTATGTGCAGGTTTGTCCTACTCAAACCAATTAATTATTTTGAGTGTTAGGGTTTACAGTGTACAAATCAAAACACTGCTTTAAACTCACCAGAAGAAAGGCAGTGTGATTCTCCTAACATGGCGTATAAACAAGACAGTTACGGCAGCTTCACATTGTCTATTATTGACGCATAAGTGTTCACCGAGGAGCTGGCTCAATAAGTTTTTCCTTCACTCAATACGCTGTTATTTTTGGTCATACAGATAAGAGTAAGACCACATTCAAAACTGCAAAGAGTCTACTTTTACTTGTGTACTCACAATAACAAAAATTTGTGCTTTTGTAAAATATAGAAAGCAAACAAGGGAGCGCTTTCTGCCATCTAGGTCTCCGTATACTGTCACAAAAGACTCCTTTCTGTTTTTTTTTTTTTTTTTCCCAACACATTCATAATCAATTCTTTCTCAGCCATGAAACTCAAACCATTTTCTTATATATTTAAAGGGTTAGTTCATCCAGAAATGAAAATTATGTAATTAATTACTCACCCTCACAGAATTTTCATTTTTGAGTGAACTAACCCTTTAAGTAATTGAATTAATATCTTTTTATTAAATTTAAAGACGACTAGTCGACTAGAAAAATCTTTAGTTGGGGACGTCCCTAAAATTAATTCCTTTTAAAGATCTCTTTCCTTTTTTTTTTTTTTTTTTTTTTTTCCTGTTCTGGAGTGACCCAAGGTGCAGAATATCAACGATTTGAGGGAAAGGAAAGGAATTCCTCTTTTGCTTTGCTTGAAGTAACACCCTTTTTATGCGCAGTAAAGTTCCTGTGTTTTGACTGTCCTGTTTGTCATCAGGGTCACATTTCAATGAGTGCATGCAAGTTTTGAACGTAGCCTGGTAATGAAACCGGAATACCAAAACAATGTCAAGTGCAATGAGGTGCACTGTGGACAAGCAGAGGGTTCCTGTTTATTTTGCTGTTGTCATCTGCCTTGCTGAGATTGTTTATTTCTGGCATTTTTTTTTTTTCTTCTCTCTCTTCTCTTTGGGTTTTGTCAGCATGTTTTTGCTCTCTCCCTCTCTGCGCGTCTCTAGAGGTGCACTCAGCAAGGGTGAGTGTGATGCAGCAGTGTTTTCTAGATCATGTCAATCACTGTCAAGTGTTCAGTTTTCTGTGTATATTTTACTGCACTTGCTGCTTTAGTAAAGCGGTAAGCCATGAGAAGCCGTCTGTTAGGGGCTTTACAACAGGCATGAGGTGTTCTGTTGTTTTTCTTTCTGCAAGCAGCATTCAAGCATGCAATGTACTTTCTTGTGATTGTCAGTCCTGTTTAAATACATTAATGTGATATCCTAGACACATTTTAAAGGGTTGTCAGAATGTTTTCAGCTTTTTTTGGTTTGCATCTTAGATCAGAAATTGCTCAAATTTTGAAATGGAAGAATATGACTGAAACAGTATTTTCTCGTGAAATGTATGCCAATAACATAGGAGGAAAATATATCATATATAATATAATATAATATATAATATATCTCATATAACACACAATATTGTTTTTTTTTTTAGTGGCAAATATCTTATAGAGCAGGGTGACCAACATAAAGCTGACATATATACTTATATTTATACTTAATATTTATTTTAACTAATATTTAATGTATTAATTAATAAAGTCCTGCGTTCCAACACATTGCCCAAACAGAAAAACTTATCGGCCGATGCCGATATTTAAAAAATGCCATATATCGGCCGATATTTCGATCGACCACTAATCTGGGTGTTAATATAGAATATGTGGTTACATGTTTGACTTTTTTACTTTTGATTGACTGTCTTTTAATGCGTCTTATCCAATCCAGAATCATTTGTTTCATGTCAAGCCTAAACACTTCTCTCAGCTTCTGTTTTGGGTATGAATGCAGTGCCTTGTTTATCTAGAAATACACGCTACACTTCCTGTCCTTCTGTCTGTGTCTCTCTCCATCTCTTCCTGTCTCCTGTCTCACAGACTCTCCCCATCTGAGTGACAGCTTCCGCTGGGAGCGCTCCAGCCACGGAGACTTGTTTCCTCTCCTTTCTTAGCACTGCTGACAGGCTGTCTGTGACATATTGGGAATACAAGGACTGAGACAAAAATGTGATATTTGTGTCTCAGTCCTTGTGGATATAGCTGTTGTGGTTAAAATAAGAAGGCCATGTCTTCTGTTTGCACTTTCCACTGATCGCTTACCTCTTCATTTGTTAATGATGGAGAGTTTTGCATTCTGTTACACAGTTTCCATTGCACGCCTCAGTCACGTTTTACTTGAGCTTGCTAATGTGAGGATAATGTAAATGCTATACATTTAAATGTAATTGAGGTGAGCTACATAGAAATTAGACACTGTTTTAAAACATTGAGCTGCCTGCATAGGTAGTATTTTACGGCATCATAGGCATTTTGTCCAACTCGGATGCACTTTTTAAAATCCTACTGAAAGACCCACATGCTGTTGCAAATTTCAAAGCTTTGTTAAATAATGTAAGATTTAGTCAAACCATCAGACTGACTAAAGAAACGCTGTATTCTTTAATAAAGTTACTTGACAGCAGTTTAGAAATGTCATTCATGTAATTATTATTTTTTTATTTAAAATTCACATTGGAAAGTTTTGAATTTGTCACATATCAAACTGAAATGTTATTGTACTATAAAGGGATAGTTCATCCATATTATAACCATATCATATTTTGTAAAGTAGTAAATTGTTTTTCGCAAACAAAGCACTTGCATCATTTCATAAAATTGAGGTTAAACCACTGGAATCACATGGATTACTTTATTGATGTCTTTACTACATTTCTGGGGCTTGAAAGTAGTAGTTGTCAATGGAGGGACAGAAAGCTCTCAGATTTCATTAAAAAAAAAAAAAAAAAAATCTTAATTGGTTTTCCGAACTTGTCTTATGGGTGTGAAACTATGTGAGGGTGAGTAATTAATGACAGAATTTTCATTTTTGGGTGAACTAACCCTTTATGTAATGTATGTATTGTATTATTTTTATATAAATCTATTTTTATTTTTGCCATGCCCATGAATGTAGCTTTTGATTTTGATATGGCAATTAAAGTTTTGCAAGCTATTTTAGTATGCAGAGCCTTTCCTAATTTTTCCATTGTGTTGACTGAAGGTGTGGTCTAAAAAGGTCCATTGTCAATAGTGTAGAAAAGTACGAAGTACAGCTCACACAGAATTCACTTTCAAACCAAGCAGCTTTCTGTTGGTCAATGTGGCTAATCTGCGTGACCGAATGAACCTGTTGCAAAATCTGCTTGTGGAGATCTTTTGCCCTCACATGAAATTCCTGATTGTGTGGATTCCTATTAGAATGACTCTTTTGCCTGCAAAAATGATGGTAAATGTGACCGTACCTTTTAGTGTTTGTTTATAATGCATTTGAAAGCACTTTCCTTAGCAAACTAATCTAATGTATGCTAATCTTGCTCTCAATAATCGCTTTAAACTAGCTTGTTAAAACAAACACAGCCATATTTAGATGTTTGTCTGAGTCTGTTGTGTCTACTCTCTCTGCACTTCAAAGTATTATGATAAATTTTTATTTAGGTTAGGAAATTTAGGAGACCATTGCTACTGGTTATTCACAGGTTAAGAAGTGCCATTGCTTCCTGTAAGAACATTTTTAGCTCATTTAATTTTACACATTTTTATGTGAATGCATTTCTGTGGGCTTTTTTTACAAATGGCACTTCAGCTAAACACTGCATTTGAGACAAAAGCCACTTAACTAGCATCATTATTATTTAATGAAGCAACAACCACGTTCCTCGCCACCCTATGTTTACGGCAACAGATTTGAGGGTAAATGAATTTGTTCACCTCCGTAAGGATCTGCATGTAAAAATAATCTTGATGTTTAAATAATTGCTGTTTTGTGGCCAGATAATGACACCCACCGCGACAGGATCTGTCTGTTTTATTTGTTTGTTGTTTATCCAGTCGTATTCTAAAGCTGTTTGATTCCGGGTCTTTCTGCCGCTCTCACCGCGCGGTTACGGATCGTCGTGGGCGTCTGGTGTTAATGCTTATTTTTAACCTCAATAGGAAGTTGGAACAAAGCTTTCCAATGTCCCCCCTCTCACCATGCAGACAGGAATATTACCTCAGCGGACTGCCTGTGTCTGCGCACATTTATATACATTTTTATAGAAATGTGCACATGCTGGGATCTCATTAAGTTGTTTTGTGAAAATGCTACAGCATCAATTATTCAAGAGTTGGTTTATTGTAAAGGCTTGGATTTCCTCTTGAATTCCTGATGGTTGGGTTTCTCGTGGTCTTTTATTCATGGGCTGGTGAATACGGTGTAGCAGGCCGTTTTCCCTCAGCAGCTGCTGATGCTGAAATTAAGTTGAGCAGCTGCAATTACGGTAGTCTTAGGGACGTTTTTCACATTTTTCTCTTTGTTAGACTGCATATTACATGCTGAATTAGTCAAAAGCCTTGAGACAAAAGAATGGACTTGTACTGTGTTGAACTTTGTGCATTGACATGGAGCAGAGTAATGAGAGCTTAATTTTTAACAACCCTCTACGGACACACTAAAGCTCGAGTTGCCATTGGCTAGTAAATTTAATTTTATTTTAATCATAAGACTTTTTACATGGAATGCAAGAACAATGCAAATGAAACAATTCTACGTAAATATAATATAAATTTCAAACACTATTAAAGTCAGGTAAACAGTCTGTAATAAAATAAGAACAAATAATCAAACTATAAGCAATAGCAATAATAAACACAACAATAGAACAAAGATGCAATTGAAATAAACAGTGCTTTTCAGATTTTTCAGGTAGATCTAACAGTAGATACAGATTAGGTACAGAAATTTGAATAAAGTAATCAAATGTAAAATAACACTGCATAGTCTTCACTTTATAAATTAAATATAGATGGAATATAAAGTTACAAAAGTTATCCAGTCAAGAGCATTGAGTGATTTTTGCAGTGAGTTAAAAACAGACAGCAGGAACAGGAATATTAGGCTGCTGTCACTTTAAGAGCTTATCAAATATACTGATACTGTTACATGCGTTTCTTTCTCAACTGTTTACATTCGCTTAAGGCATAACCTACTGTTTACTATAGGATACTCGCCAAGACGGGCATTTTGACATAATTGTTTGTGAAATTGTCCGTTCAAGTGCAAGAAGACGTGAAAGAGTGCTCAATTCAGTATTCTCAGTATTCAATTTGCGCGCACAAAACTTTGCACACAGCGCTCGCGAGTTATCTTTAGCGGCCTCTTGTGCTTGAATGTTTAAATTGGTGATGCTTATAAATGCATGCAAATGATAAACTTTCATGATGACGCAGCACTGGTTCGATCGGGACAGTGACAGTTCTGTCAGCGAGCCCTGCATGTGTTTTCTTTCTTTAATGGTGAGTGCGCGTGTGAGAGAAAACAACAGAGGGGCTGCTATCACTTTAAGACCGAATGCGTGGTTCGGATCCAAAATACTGTTACACATCCGGTTTTCTTAATTGTTTCGTACACCTAAGACATAATCAATTGTGTTTGAGGACAGGCGATCTTTTATGTGCATTTGAACTATTTTTTGCATGTATGTGTCTGTTCAGGCACAAATAGATGTGGAAGAGAACGACGTGCGAATGTGCACATAAAACAGCCGCATGTTCAGAATCGAGTAATGTTTCGCATCTCTGGGCGCTCAAATGGTTTAAAATCTCTTGAATGTTAACTGACAGGACCTAAAACATGTTGAAATTATAAACTTTCATTGTATGATGGTCAAAGTTCACAATTAGTCAGAGAATCAACATGCGTTTTGAACTAGGGGTGTGCACAAATAGTCGAACATTCGAATATTCGACCTGTAATTAATATTCGAAAAATAAAAATACTATTCGAATTTTACTATGTTGCTTTGCTGGCCGTAAATGCAGTGAATCCATGATAAATCACGAGCACTAAAACTCGCAGTTATAACTAAATGCACCGGGGGCCTGTACCATGAAGCTGGATTAGCTGGCTAGCCAGGTAAGTTTCAGATTAGTTTGTGCCAATCCTGGGTTTTAGGTACCATGAAAGTGACTTGGCTTTTAGCGGTGTTCATCGCCATAGTAACTTACGCTCCATGGCTAACCTGCTCCGGGGCAGGTTATGTTCTAGGTTAGAGATCTCAAACTGAAATTGGACCAATCAGACGTAAGCTAAGTGACACTGACACACCCAACACAATAAAGTCCATCCCTCAGTTTCTCTTCCTCCAAATTAAATGTCACAATATAGTAAAAACAAATATTTAATGATAAAATTGTCTGGTTTTAATGATAATTACTTAGAATTATTTTATGATTTATATATGATTTGTATAATTATCTATATTTTTATTAATCCATTACATGCACACAAGTTTAGTTTAACAGTTGTTAGTAAGCATTTAGTTTCAATGAATATTAATATATATATATAGATCTTATGTAATATAAATAAGTAAATATACTCTTTAAATATGACTACATGTGAACTTGTATATTTGAGTCTCTATTGCTATATATGATCAACTATATAAACTAACTTCACAACTTTCACTTGCACTGATAGAGAAAGATCATTTCTTTTATTTGTCCTCTTTCACAGACAAGTATTTTCCATTAGTGTAAATGCGTTTAAATTCTTCATTTTCAGCAAAAGAGTTTTGAATCACGCTGGCTCTCTCGCGAGAAGTGAATCACAGTTTATCTCTGTTGCAAGGCATGTGATTGGCTGTTTGGCACTGATGTCACAGATTCATGTGCACGCGCTCCACAAACTCAGGATCAAAGCCTGAGTTGACAGAGAAAGTTGATGATCAGCATCATGGTACCAACAAAGCCAGATAGGAGTGGTTTGGTTTTGTCAACTCGAAACTAATCCTATAACCCTGAGTTTGTTCAACTACCATCATGGTACAGGCCCCGGGTGGCGCTGTGGAGCGTGTTTAACAAGTTCATTTCATTTGATCGTCACATAATGTTGTCGTCTGCCTCGCGCAGTTTGAAATTACTTAGATGAAAATGATCTTTTGATCAAATTAATTAATGAAGCCAAGTTATCATAATATCACCACCATAATGAGAAAGCACATGAAATCTAAACACCCGTCGAATGAGGAAAGACAGCTGTCCATTAACTTACTGCATTCACGACAGGTAAGAGCAGCTGTAACCTGAATAGGCATGTGACGGTATCAAATTTTCATGTTGCGATTAATTGATGAAGCTTTTATCACGGTATACGGTATTATCACGGTATTAAAAAATTTTTTTGTCATAGTTTAACAGGTTTAAGAACTCTTTTTGTAATAAAACAAACAACTGACTGAAATTTTATTATAAAGAACAACAGATAACACTTTACTCTATTTAATGCATTAACTACGATTGAGCAATAGCTACATATGTTACAGAAAGTGTTATTTTTTGTTAACGTTAGTTTAGAAACACAACTGATCATTGTTAGTTTTATCTCGGGTCCATTAAATAAGTTATTTTGATTTTAGTAATGTTATTAAACAGTAACTAAGAAATTAACATTAATTAATAATAATTAATACTTTATAAGTATTTTTATTGTTAGTTTAGTGATAATGAATTAACATGTTAACTAATGAAGCTGTATGTTTTCAAAGTTTTACTGAACAATAACAAATAATCAGAACATTTCTAATCATTAGGGCATGTTGTAGTCCAGATTAAAATATAAAAATGTTTAGGTTTAAAAATAAATATCCTTTTAAGTCTTTTTTTAAGTATTCAGTATTTGGTGCTGTGATGAACAACACTGAGATTACAAAAAAATGAATGGCTGTTTGAAGCATTTTAAAAACTTCACTAGCGCAGTTACTTTGTTTGCACGGTTTCCATGGTAACCGCTGCACGCTGCTGTTCCATCAGCGCCCTCTGCTGTCAGAGAGTGAACGCGCACTTTCATTCAGCTCGTCTCCTTCACTCGTTCCGCCACGTGCCACATGCAAGTTGGGATTGTTTACATCTGAGCGCGTATCCTTTTGACGCAGAATACAGCGGTGTTGTGCATTTTATACGATTGATGGGTAAAATATTCTTAATTGCCTTATAAAAAAAATAATAATTGGTAATAAATTATTATTTACGGTATTCTGAAGTGCCCACGATTACAATATCGTGCATATTCATTATCGCGATTTATCTCATTACCGAATATCGGCACAAGTCTAAACCCGAATGAGCCGATAAGAACTTATCTGATAGCAAAATGATTTTGTGACGTTTCCTTTAAAGGTCCCGTTTTTCGTGGTTTTTTGAAGCTTTGATTGTGTTTATAGTGTGCAATATAACATGTGTTCATGTTTCGCGTGTAAAAAAACACAGTATTTTTCACATAATTTACTTATCTGTATACCGCTGTTTCCACTGTCATAAAAACGGGCTGATGACTTCCTTGTTCTATGAAGTCCCTCCTTCAGAAATACGTAACGAGTTCTGATTGTGCCAGCGGTTCCTGTGTTGTGATTCGACAGCAGCTTAGCGAACCTTGCCCGGAAAAGTCACGCCTCTTACCATAACGTGGAGATGCACGCGCTCAGTGTTATTGTAAACACGTCTTTAATTTTACCCTATCAATTTGAGCCGGAATCAGACCCGTGATTGGACTGCGGGATGAAAATAACAGCGTTTCGACGACATGGCGACAAACACACTCTACAAACGCAACTCTTGTGTATTCCTGTGGGCGGAGGTTAGTCAAAAAACTGTTTTAGTGACGTCATTAAAGAAGGAAGTAGAGGGATGTAGTCCAAACTGGCCGTTCGATGTAGGCGACTTCTGTTAAATAAAATATCTTGCTTGGCATTGAACTTTGAGCTTTAAAATTTTACAGATTTTATTTATACTCTAACAACAACATTACACACTAACTAAAGTTTGAAACATGGGATCACGAAGAACGGGACCTTTAAGTTTCGTCGAAGGAGATATATTTACTAACCGAAATCACAAAGTGCTGCTGTTAGAAACGTATCTTAGCACACCGTTATGTATTATCGTTATCTTGTTTCTGCAATGTCTGTTGCGGCTCGTTTTCTCACCCGAGCATGTGGATATTATTGTTTTTCTCAACATGAACATGTGAAACAATATGAAAACGATAACCATATACTGACTTGAGTGTATTATGTATGTTTTTTACGATAACTGGCGCTTTTTGGCGTTTTTCCCGTTCACGCTGCTTGAGCGTAAATGTTTTTGTTCTTTATATATAGTATATTTTTTTGTTTAATGCTTTGAACTAAAAAAAGAAAAGCTTAAGATATAATGTAAGCTTGTTGTGCATATTGCCTAATCGTAAGCTTGTTCAGAAATGGTTACAAAATTTTGGAAAAATGCACATCCCTATTTTGAACCATGGTGTCTAGTCCGTACGGATTAATGATCCCTATACTAGACATGACACATCCTGCGACGTGACTATTGCGGATGCACACACGTCAAACTAAGTAGTCAACTAGTCGGTTGCAAAATTTCTGTTTCCTCCGCCTCCATCCTCCTCTTCAGCTCCACACTCACCCCTCCCTTTATATGACTTTGCCCTGACCTTGTGGTCTGGAGAAAAATGACCAATCTATGAGTGACCTCTGACACATCATGCCTGTAAGGGCATTGTTCTGCTGACAAAGACCTTGTCATAACTGTTTCTCTGCATCTGCAATTTATTGTCATAGAAAACGTATTGGTTATGCATTAGGTCGTGCATGTCTCTTTATTGAACCCTGGTTGACCTTCGCTTGTGCGCGGTGGAAATTCAGCCGTCTTGAGTGTGTGCGGTGTCGCCCGTGTTGCTGTGCAGGATAAACTTACAGGCTCCTGTTGCACTGCTGACAGTGAATTACAGCTCCTGGTGGGTTCCTCCTAATGATGCAGGAACGGCTCTGAGATGGAACTTCCTCCCTCTGAAAGGCCTAATTGTTTGGAGCTTGTTAGGCAGAAAGTGTCTGCATTAGTAATGTGTGAACCTGAATGAAGAATATTGTGTCCCTGTTTTACAGTTCCTGGTTTAGAAAGTGTCAATTATGCAGAAATATGGGCTTCAGCGATGATGGTTTAATTGCTGTATTGAGTGTGTGAGTCTGGGGAAAAACAGTGGCTTTGTGCTATATGATAAGCAGGCATGTAGAGTATCTAAGTTCTCATGAGATATGGATGCCTGAAAATTCATTTACAAGATGTTAATTATAGTATTAGTGGTAAGTTGATTTTAATTATGGATGCAAATGTGTAGATTGTTTAATGTCAGTGCTAATTCTTTTTTCCAGTAAATGGTCACCTATGTATTGTGCATTTAGATTAGTACTTAACTAAATTAAGATCATATCATACTTAATATGTATTTTATTTATGCATACAATGTGCTGGTGTGGAAATTTATGCTAGTACAAATAATGGATTTTTTTTTTTTAAACAAATGTAACGGTATATTGTGAACCCCAGATTTATTTTATTGATATGTTATTATTTGTAAGTTAATTTTAATTAGGGATGCACCGATATTAGGGGTGTAACGGTACACAAAACTCATGGTTCGGTACGTACCTCGGTTTTGTAGTCATGGTTCGGTACAGGTTCGGAGAAAACTAAACATAAAATTGCTTTTTATTATTAAACAGTGGTTTACTGAACAAATTGTGTTTTTGTCTTTAAATATATTAAATTATATTATAGCTAACAGTTTCTTAAGAATAAAAAAATCTCTGCTAATGCTATAAAATTTAACATTATGCCCTTCTTTGAACATTTATGCTACTATAATATTAAAGGATAACTGAGCTCAAACTGTTAGCCTAAATTCAATCACTTTTTATTTTTAGATAAAATAATCAACACTCAAATAACAAATTGTATGCAAACATGTAAGCTGCACATAAGGCAGTTTTTGCATTAACTTCAAAATCGAATTATAAAATTGTTTTACTCCAGTTCATTGTTGAAATGTAGCCTAATCATTTCTACACAGTGGCTGTCATTTTCACGACAGATTTATTTAAACATACATTAAATAATCCAGACATCACTAACAGATTAAAGTATAACGAATATATTGGCTAATAATGTGCATATATTAAGCGAAAGAGTTCATTTCTCCTAGCGAACTAACAAACTTTGGGCACTGAATGGCTTTTCTGAGGTAAATGCTGACACATTGTTTACAAGCTGTTTTATTGACATCTTTCTGCCGTTGAAACACTGAGCGATTACAAGAGATTTCAGTAAATTGTACTGTATCTTTCAACATACCTTTTAGATGTTCATTCATGTTTATTCTGTAGCTAGTATTAAAGAGGAAGAGATGATCACGTTCACTCGCGCTCCGCGCTGACGGTTGAACCGAGGCGCCTGTACAGAGATCTGTCACGCCCTTTTTTATAGTCTAAGGTCACACCACATCAAAGCGCATCAAAACGGCATTTTCTGTTTAAATTTTGTGTGTTTCTTATCGAAAGTAACAAAATGCAGAGCTTATTGCGACTATTGGTGGTTAATGGTATTGCAGTATAATCCATTCGGTACACACGTGCACTGAACCGAAAGCCCTGTACTGAAACGGTTCAGTACGAATACGTGTACCGTTACGTCCCTAAATGATATTAATATCAAAAAATACAAAAATGTTTTTTAGTTATGAATTTTAATTGACTTTTAGAAATTTTGGCAGGTATTGGTTGTTAATTAATGGTTAATATAATTATTTTTTACTCCATAAAAACATTGTAATATACAACTGCTTCCAATATTAGCATAATCATAATTAATTGCTTATTAATATTAGATGAGACCACTATGGTCACCAATAATTTTGGCCTGTGGGCAATAATGTAAGCTAATGTCCAATATGTACTCTATAATATAAAGTAAAAGACAACTGAAACAAAAAACTGTTGTACCATTGTACACCTAGGATAGAAAAAAATAATACAGTTTGAATTTAGGGGAAAATTAGATATTATTGGCTTACAATATTTGAATGTCCAAGAGTATTGGTTATAAGTTGATTTTCAGTTGATATTTAAGTATATCAGCTGTAAATCATAAAAATATGGTTTCTCTGTATCATATATTTGAGGATATAAATGTGTTTTCGCAGCAAAAAGATGTGAGGGCCCATGGTAAAAATTATGGGCTCCTTTGATCTAGATGACAGATGGTCAGTATTTATTCAGGACAGAAGTTCAGCCCTTTTTTTTCTCTTCTCTACAGCCCAAAAACCGCCTGGTCTGAGTAAAGCCCCACGTCACCTCCGTTAAACAAAGGTCTCTGTGGAGGAGCTGTGTAATGTTGTGTTTAGCTGTAGTAATTCAAAGCTGATAAATGGAGCAGACGTTTCAGGCTCGATGGAGAGGAGCTGCAGAGCAGTTTACGAGCGCAAGCTCTCGAATGGTCTTGTCGGTGAAGAATGCTCAAGCCCCGGGGGGAGCTGGAGCGTTTCGGTCCCTGTCTCTCTGAATCAGCCCCATCGCTGCGCTGGCACAGTTTCCACCACCGAAGCACTCGTGCATCATCTATGAAATAATTTTTATTTTTTCCCAAATTCTGTTTTAAATTCTCTTGGTTCCATTGTTTTTTTTCCACTTTAAATTAAACTTTAGTAATCAAAAAGCATGTTTACATTTTTGGAATAATCAAACTTCTATAATTTAACAATTATTTATTAAAGAATTAACACAAATTACATTTTTAGGGTCATATAATATTCTATAACAATAGTTTTATTTTATTTTTTTTTTCCCCAAAACCATTTGCAGGGTTTTTCCTGCCGCAAAATGAGGCGGAGGTAATAAAATCCTGATCACGGCAGGAAAAAAAAAACACTTTTACAAGGACGTATTTTAGGGATTTTAATATTAAGAGAATAAGATTTGTATTTTGAGAGCACTATGATATATACAGTGCTTCCCACAGGATTGTGTGTTTTCTGTGGTGGTTGTACCTCTGTCCCTATAGGGGGGTCCTGAGGCATGTTCCCCCGGAAGAAAATGTTGTACGTTTTAAAGATAAATTCATTAATCTGGTGCACTTTGAGAGTTCAAAATGAAGAACTCCAACCCATGTTTAGTGTGCAAACCGCATTACTTGGAATGTTATATTGTATTACTTGGCCGGCCCAACCCGGCGGATTATCTGATACGGATATAACCGCGACTTTCGTACGCTCTCGCAGAATGTCATGAGTGGTTCAGTTCGAGACCAGCAAGTTGTAAGACCAGAATAAAAGAGATCTTTCCAGCACAGAACCCCATTTTCTGCAGTGGGGATGGGCGGAACGGTTCGAGAATGGACACCGGCTGGGAAGCCGCAACGGAACCGTGGTAAAGGGGTATCTGAGCATGTGACTGCCTGTCTGAGTTTTGTCAACACTCCACAGCCGGAGGCGGTCGCCTCGTAATTCTCTATGCAGGAAAAACCCTGCCATTTGAATGTTTCTGGATTGAGTTTTAATGATTTAATTACATTTCAATAATCAAAAACCACATTTAATCAATTGAATATTTTTTTATTATTATTATTTATTAATGTATTTGAACAATTTTATTATTATTAATATTATTACTTTGAGAAGTACTTTTTGCTCTACAATAGTATTATATTTCTTCAAGTTAAACTGAACTTTTATTTTGAAGTGTTGTTGTTAAGACCTTTCCGTATCTGTGTATAAATGATATGACGATAGTAGGGCTGTGAAATTAATCATATTTTTGTTTTTTATTTTGAATTTTGCCACCCGGCTTTATTAAACCCGCTTCCGGGTTACAGATAATACCGCTTAAACGGTCAAAGAGCCGACACAAATATATCGAAATGCCTTTTTGGTAGGTGTCCTTGTAAACGCAGTCGGTTATGTCTTAAGTTAACCCTGAGAGAGTTTGCGTGTGTAACAGTAGGGCTGATTATTCCCTTGAAATTGTAATTGCAATTATTAATTATGATTATCACAATTTACATTGAATAATGTTTTGAATAGCTTTATACCATTGTTTGAAGCAACTGTATGCCATATTTTTATATGGAAATAAACAAGCTAAAAACATTTATTGCTTTTCTATAGCATTAAGCCTCAAATGTCAGCTTTACATTGGTTTGGTTTCTTCTTTAAATAAAAAAAAGTAAAAAGATATGCATGGCATTATAATGTTATTCTAAAACTAAAATTAAAAGAATGGAAAAAAACCTTTAAGATAACCTGTAGAAAGAAAAAAACACACATCTTAAGCACACAGAATAATGTAAGTGTACTTTTTTTGTAATTGCGCCTTTGAACGATTACATAATAGTGGCATCTGTAATTGTAATCGTGATTAGAAATTCGATTAATTGTGCAGCCCTACTCTAAATTCCATTTATATGACCGGATTCCATGATTCCGCATCGCAGAAATCATAGAGCCCAACAGCATTACAAATGGCCAAAGATGAGGAAAAATAGTGCCCTTCTTATCTCCTCAGAGCTGCACCGTGATGCCTGTTTGCTTTGCGCTTTGTAATGTGTCCTTGAGGGACGTCTCTCTGGTGTGGCGGCCGCTGGACCGCTCGTCTCTCGATGGGAGGTTTGTGTCAGACTGCAGTCTGAGGGGATTTAGCTATTCTAAGCCTTCTCAACAATTGTGTTTCTGACATGAGCGTGCTTTAGTTTACAGGGATGGCGAAGAGCGTGGCTTTAATCCAGCCCAATACAGTGTGTCTCTTCTGCTGACGTCTCCAGTCTTGCGAGCAGCTGCGGACACAGAGACCTCTTCCGCAGATTTTCTTCTTTGTGCGCTGAGCTGTGCATAATAATTTCAAAGCCAGCTAGTTTATTTGCCTTTTTTGCCACGGTTGGAGACATTTGGGGTCATTTTCTACCCCTCACGCTCGCTCTGGTCGGCCAGAGGGCCTGTGCGTTCATACTGTTTGTCTGAGTGATGCGGTTAGCGATTGGGGAAACGGCCACACTGGCGGCTTAGATGCTGTCTGTTTGCTCAAGCTTCTGCTAAGACTCTGTCTTTGTCTCCCTGTAAGAAATCACACGTGGAAACGCTGCACCCGCTGGGCTGCCGAGTGGACTCCCCCCAATCTGCTTGCACACAGATCAATGGCGATTCGGTCTTGTGCAAAGATCTCACTGCTCCGTAATGGTAGAAATGGGCCACCTGCTGCTGGTGGGTGTTTATTTATGATGGGTGACTGGAAATTGGATCGACATGGTCTAACAAATGAGCAGTATCTGTTTTGCTGATGCAAGGAAATCGCCGGTCACTTTAAAGCAAAATATCTTGCAGCATATTTACCACAGACATATTTTCTTCCTGTGTAGGGCTAAACAATGACACAATGCGATTTGAAAGGTGATTTAAAGGCCTCTCAAGATCCTGAAGTTTTTAAAAGTTTTATATACATTTTATATATATATATATATATATATATATATATATATATATATATATATATATATTTTTTTTTTTTTCAGTTCAAATAACCGCAGTCACTAATCACAACAGGCCTTCATTTATGAACTACACAATTGGTCAGTTTCTGGCTAATGTAAATGGCACACAAAATTGACCAATGAGACTGCTGTTTGCTCACAGTAAATGTTGTGAATTTTAGTAACAAAGTTGTGTTCCCTTTGAAATGTTGCTTTTTGAAATTCAATTGAACCAAGGAGAGAATGCAACATAGCACTCTCTAAGGGTGTCACAAAAAAGAACCAGTCTCAAACCTCTTTCAGTTGACACACAAGCGAACTGAGTGAAAATCCAGATTTCTTTGCATTCACATTTGCACCAGGACTTGAAAATGGATTCTCTCTTTTTGGTCTACTTCAGTTCACTTTTCACATCCAAATTACTTGCATATAAAGTTATAAAGTTTCTTTTTGAGTTTTAAGTTGTTTCTTACAGAAGTGAAACTTCACCAATCACCCTGTTACTTTAAGACTTGTTGTTGTTTTATAAAGCTATAATTTAAAGGCTTCTGATTGGCCACAGCATTCATGTCTCTCACTGATGACAATGTTCAACTGCTGCAAAAAGAAAAGTTTGACGCAATGTGAGTAGACCAGAATGGAATGCTGTAATTAAACCTTTTAGCCATAATCATAATCTCGATAATTTATTCGATTAATTGTGCAGCCCTATAAACCATAAATATTCTGCATTACTGCCTAGTGATTCACCACTGTGATGTCCCAAATAGCTTTAATTAAACAACCTGCATGGAATTAAGATCATAACTCAATGTGACTAGTGCAAAATAAAGAACTAATTCTGAACTCCAACCTCTAATTAAATGACAAAAATATTTATTTGTTGTATATGTCTGTGTGTTTTATCGTGCATGGATTGTCACTGCAGTTACCGCTGTTATTTCCATTAGTCATGTTAGTCCTCTGTGTTTGTGAACCAGAAAGAGAGGGAGTCCACTTTTTTTATTTATTTTTTTGTAGAAATTACATTGGGGTGCTACCGATTACATGATTACTTTTGAATGTGGTTGGCTTGTTCTTGGCCTGATGATTTTTATTGGTGAGGGTTATGGGAAACCGTGTTAGCCAAGAGCTCAGGACTGTCAGCATGGTTCTTGAAGGATTTTCTGAAAGGGTCTGTCAGCTAAATATAGGGCGACGTAGCGCAGAATGACACTGGGATTCCTATTTTGGGAATTTTGTCTGCTCACAGAACCTAGAACATCTCAGACAAGAAATTATCATGGTACTGCGTAACTGGAGGTTGTCATTCCTACTGCAATTTTTATTTTTATTTTTTTTACTAATGCATTCTATAATATGTAGCATCATTTTTGTGTGATCAGGAGCTGTCCATCTGATCTGCAGGAAACCAACTGCATATTTGAACATTTTATTATTTTGGAAAAAATGCCCGTCCCTAGTCCTCTCCCCAAAACATGTTCAGTTTCCCAACCAGGGACATGACCGCCATTAAATGGCACATTTTAATGGGTTTCATTTGGCTTGGCTGCAGTGTTTAGGAAAAAAAAGCAGTCGGTGGGAAAAAAGAAGAAAATACCAGTAACTTTTCAGGTGTTTGTATTTTTGACGTGCTGTAGAATTTATTTATTTATTTATTTATTTATTTATTTATTTATTTTTACATTAGTGTCCAATCTGCCCCAAACTTCACGTTTTATTAGAGTCCTGGCCTGAACACATCTACATACCAATATTCAGTTACAGTCATATTGACACCTGCGGGCAACAGGAAATTACATGTTTTACACTGTGATGAACTCCTCATAGAGATTTAAAGGTGAACTATGTAATATTTTCTGCTGCTAGAGGCCTATTCAAAACAAAGGTGTAGCTTGATGACGCCAAGTTTGAGCGCGGAATCTTGGGATATGTGGTCTGCATCTCAACGGTCGGTCGGGAACAAATTATGTTCATGGATGCGATTTATTAACGTTACTGTAGCATGAAGCAGAGCAGGACTGAGTGTTGTGGGAGCTGAACAAGGCCGCTGGAGCGATTGCACAACACACGCCTCACGAGCAGAGGAACTTTTATTATGCCACAATCGCCGGCGCCGCTTCCGCTTTTCCGGTCATGAGTATGAGGTAACGCAGCTCTGTTTATCATATTAGATACATTTGAGTGTGCTGAAAATGATGTTATAACGTTACTCTGTGCTTTTGCTCGGTGGCTGCTGTAAGACACTTGTTCCACACTGAAGTAAGATAGATCGATTTTAAAATATATTAAATGCTGGATGGCTTGTGTTGATAAATGGCATGCAATTAATTTTAAAACGTATTGTATGATGGAAAAAATGCTGTATTACTGTTACTAAAAATAAAGCTGCATCTGATTATGCTATGTTAGCTACTTCACAAAATAGTGTTTTTTTTCAAAATAGTGTCATGGTAAAGCATGGTACTCGCAAAAAATTCAATAAAATTAGATTTAAACAATAAGACTAAACATGTTGAGCTATATAACAATACTTCGTTTTCTGTCTATATCTCAAAACAGTTGTTCCATTGTCTATTAAAACATGTAATATATCAAAGCATCTTTGGTGTTTCCACGGTTTCTGCAAAATAAAACCGGAAACCGAGGGTAATGCGGGTATGACGTAATTGACAGGCGACTCCTCACACGTCCCGGAGCCTTGGTTAAAATATCAATTTTCTCACGATTTACAAATAGTTGCAAACAGCAAAATCTGTAAACCCAACAGGAAGTGAGATATTTTGAGTTTTCTCTGCAAAATGTTTGCAGTTTTTGCCATTTCCAGACATTGTATTTTAACAAACTCCTCAAGATTTTATCAGATAAACATCATATTTGGTCAGTCTAATCTTAAGGCATTTGTGACGTTAAATTGCTAAGATCTTGAGTTTTCGATGAAGGGCGTGTCCGCGGCAGCCTGACAAAATTCGATGTTTCGCCATGAAACAGGAAGTTATTGTAACTTGGGTATTCAATGTTGGATCTGCCCCAAACTTCAAATGTTTTATTAGAGTCCTAACCTGAAGACATTTGCGTGCCAATATTCAGTTACAGTCATAGCGCCACCTGTGGGCAACAGGAAGTGACATGTTTTACACTGATTAACTCCTTATAGAGATTTAACCAGAACCACATCATATTTGGTCAGTCTAGTCTTAAGTCCTTAGCGATGATAAATATCAAAGATCTTGAGTTTTCGCTGAAGGGCAGGTCTGTGGCGGCCTGACAAAGTCTGATGTTTCGCCATGAAAGAGGAATCTGTTGTAACTCAGGCATACAGTGTCCGATCTGCCCCAAACTTCACATGTCATAAGAGACCTAGCCTAAAGACATCTACTTGACAATATTCAGTTAGTCATAGTGCCACCTGCTGGCAAAAGAAAATGTCATGTTTTACACTGTAATTCACTCTCAGAAACACATTTCCATGTCACAGAGTACCAAACATACAATTAAATTGTGCAACACTTGGCTAATGTATGCAAATAACGCCATGAAATAGGAAGTTGTTGTAACTCAGACATACGATGTCCGATCTGCTCCAAACTTCACATGTTTGATAATGGTCCTGGCCTGATGACATCTGCGTGGCAATATTCAGTTACAGTAAAATTGTTGGCAGCGGGAAGTGTGGCACTATGAAATGACTTTGCCATAATTCTCCTGTATTTACTCGCTTGCATGCATGTCACCCACTGTTCACTGTTTTCCTAAGACCAACGGGTGGCAGGGAGCATGGGTGCGAGGGCCCTTTCATCGCTGCTTGCAGCTTTATTATTTAAAATGTTTTTACTTTTTTTTTTTTTTTTTTTTTTTACAAAGTTTCTTGACCATGTTTCTTCTTGCACCAGATCTGAAGGGTCATGTGACACTGAAGACTGGAGTAATGATGTTGAAACATCAGCTTTGCATCACCGGAATAAATTACATTTTAAAATATTAACATAAAAAAGTTAAATTGAAATAATATTTCACAATATTGCTGTTTTACTGATCAAACAAATGCAGCCTTGGTGAGCATAAGCTTCTTTCGAAAACATAAAAAAAATCGTAATTATTTCAAACTTTTGAATGGTAGTGTATATAATTACACTATAATTTATTATTTTTCAATTTAAAAAAATAACTTCTGACTAGTGTTGTCAAAAGTACTGACAGTGATACCAAGTGATTTACTACAATGATCAATGCATGAGAGCATTTAAAAGCACACGGAAGTGTTTGAATTTGAAAGTGTTTTGAAAGCGGGAGTGGGAGTGTTTTTTAAGCAGGCGGACCAATCCACAGATAGCTTTCATTCGCTCCCGCATGTATCTGTGTAAGCACTCAGTGAAGAGCGTCATTGTCTATTTACAACTTTTTTTTTGAATCGTTGATCATTGTAGCCAATCACAGACATATCCGTTGAGCGTGTGAACAGTGGCCAATCAGAGGTCTTTACGAATCTGATCAACAGCGTTCAAAGCATCGCATTTTTAAAATTTCAGTACCGCGGTCAGTACTTTTGACAACACTACTTCTGACCATTTATGATGGAAAACATTTTTAATATACAAGTCATTTTTACAGTCATTTTAAAAATGATAAAATATAGAGTAAAATGACAGCTGGAAGGCCGAGCAGAAGCTTCTGCCAAACAGTTGCGTTGGCAACAAGCAAGCTCTATGCAGTGTTCCTATTATAACTAATGCTTATTTACCAACGTCAGCAAGTCCTTTAGGACTTCTGGGTGAACGTCATGTCAAGTAATTCATATTCATGAGTCAGGCTGAGTAGTTTTATAACGTGTCCTCCAGCTTTTCGGATGGTTCCAACTCTCCTGCTTTGGATGACTCTCAAGTACCCGCTTCAGTGCAAAAGAGGAATGTTCTAGTGACCCTGATGAAATGGGGCCTGCAAAATGTTATGCGTTTGCCCAGAGCGTGACACATTTTGTCACCATCTTGAAGATGTCCTGAAATCTCCTGAAGTGGAATGGATTTTGTGTTGGCTGACACCCTTGAACCAAAGACTCATTGGACTATGGCGCCAAGGGGGGCTCTTTCAGAGGGGCCCTTTCTCGCTAAAGACTGGAGGCCAGACAATCACAGGGTGCCCTTTTATTCCGTATCCAAACAAACCGGATTCAGTCTTCTGCCATTTTTTTGATATTTGGCTGCTGGAGAACCACAATGAGCATCATCCAAATAGATGGCTGATTTGGGCCTGCCGCTTCCAAAAGCAATTAAAGAGTTGGCGTAATAACAGACCCCCCTTCCCGCCTGGAAGGCTGAGGCTGTCAGATCAAATCGCAATGAATGCATAATTGCGAATTTAAATACCATTTGCAGTAGACGGCAAGCTAAAATTATCCTACTTGTCCCATGGATTTTTCCATTTATTCATTCTGTACTCAAGTATACGGCCTAGAGGTGTGGTAAAGCCTCGTCATGCATGCAGTATGGTTAAATTTGGGCTGACATCTGTGTTCGTCACTGTTCTTTCTGTGCATAGAGTTCAGTCACACCCGGACCCCTTCTCCCAAGGTTCTCTGTCTTTTTGCGGTGTGTCACGCCACGGGAGCTTAAGTCCTACGCTTGCTCAATACATGTTGCTTGGCTGAGACAAAATCAAACCAACAAGATTGTTTTCCGCTTAGTAGTTGTTCGGCTGCATGATGATTATTCGCTGATTAAAACTACAAACAGTGGCTTTTGTTGTGACTGGAAAACAGAAGGGTCATTATGGGCTAACAAAATTAAGCATTACTGTACAAAACTGTACAACACACACTATATATACACACATTGTATATATATGTGTGTGTGTATGTATTATATGTATTACATGTTTGTGTTTGATTTCAGTGACATTTTCATAAATTTAAGCATTTACTCCATTTAAATTCATTTAAATTCAATTTAACTCTTATTTTAGAGCAAGTTGCGATTATTTTACTAGTCATGGAATGGGAAAAGTTATATTAACCTGTTAACAGTGATTTTTTTTTTTTTTTTTTTTTTTTTTTTTTTTTTTTTCTCCATATATTTAAATAAAGGGTGATTTCTTTTAATAAGTACCGCATTTTCTTTACTTGTCTTACTCGGCGTGATGTAGCTGTGCATGCAGTTATATGCCCTCAATTCAAGATACACGGGCATTTTTGCCCCGGCGTGTTTTTGTCATTATATCATATGATGTAGTTGTATTACACGAGCAAGAGTGCCGTTTTCCCCAAATCAGCACAAATGCAATGTTCATTTAACTTATTGTTAAACAAACAATGAGAGTTAATTTTAGACACAGTATTGTTTTTGTTTTTTTTTCTTTATTTCGCCAACAAAAATTTCAAAATGATGAACATCAGAACAGAGTCCTCGTGCAACAGACTGACTGAATCCGCGTTTAGAACGAATCAGTAAAGACGGTCCTGAATGAATTAATCATTTGAACAAATCGGTTGAATGAATGACTCACTCACTCATTAAAACAGTGACTTGCTGCCACCTACTGGCAGTTTAGTTTCATATTTAAAGTACATTTTAATTAAAAAGTTAAAATTAGAAATAATTCCATATTTAAATATTGAATTAAATTTATGTAGACAAATTGTAAATGCTGTGTATATATATTTATGCCACTTCTCATTCTGCGCCACCTTTGTATTGCAAAGATGGATTTTGTTGATAATGATTTCATTTGATTGGTAACAGCCATAATGTATAGGCTGCTAGGCTAGGATTAATGTTTATTTCTTCGGGTCTTAAAGGTGCCCTCGAATGAAAAATTGAATTTATCTTGGCATAGTTAAATAACAAGAGTTCAGTACATGGAAATGACATACAGTGAGTCTCAAACTCCATTGTTTCCTCCTTCTTATATAAATCTCATTTGTTTAAAAGACCTCCGAAGAACAGGCGAATCTCAACATAACACCGACTGTTACGTAACAGTCGGGGTGTACGCCCCCAATATTTGCATATGCCAGCCCACGTTTCCAACATTATAAAAGGCATTAGACAAGGGCAGCCAGTATTAACGTCTGGATCTGTGCACAACCAAATCATCAGACTAGGTAAGCAAGCAAGAACAATAGCGAAAAATGGCAGATGGAGCAATAATAACTGACATGATATTTTTAGTGATATTTGTAAACTGTCTTTCTAAATGTTTCGTTAGCATGTTGCTAATGTACTGTTAAATGTGGTTAAAGTTACCATCGGTTATTACTGTATTCACGGAGACAAGAGAGCCGTCGCTATTTTAATTTTTAAACACTTGCAGTCTGTATAATTCATAAACACAACTTCATTCTTTATAAATCTCTCCAACAGTATAGCCTTAGCCGTTAGCCACCGAGCACTATCAAACTCATTCAAAATCAGAAGTAAACAATATAACAGTATACAATACTCACATAATCCGACGCATGCATGCCGCATGCATGACGAACACTTTGTAAAGATCCATTTTGAGGGTTATATTAGCTGTGTAAACTTTAAGGCACTGTTCAAGGCAAGCGCGTGCTCTGTGGGCGGAGAGCACGGGATTTAAAGGGGCCGCAGCATAAAATCGGCGCGTTTATAATGATGCCCCAAAATAGGCAGTTAAAAAAATTAATTTAAAAAAATCTATCGGGTATTTTGAGCTGAAACTTCACAGACACATTCAGGGGACACCTTAGACTTATATTACATCTTTTAAAAACATAATCTAGGGCACCTTTAAAAAGATCTTAAAAAGCCTTAAATTTGACTTAATGTGCAGTAACCCTGAAAAAGAGAAACTAAATTGTGAATTCTTTTGGCCACAATAACCGTGGTATGAAAAATCTAATATCGTGACAGCCCTAATGTCAGCCTTTAAAAACCACTGTAGTAAACTTTGCTTCCAGCGTGAACAACCTGAAGCTATCCGCAGACTGCTTCTCGGGTAAAATATTGTCTTGTGGAATCTGCTTGGAATGAAACCGCTTAATTTTGACAGTGCTAAAGTGCTGTGTCTGAGACGACAAAAACTGTTTATCCAATACGGGCTCTCTTACTCTTTTCTCACATGCTCTCTCATCCAGTGAAATGAATATTAGTGTTCCTCTCCATTCTGTTGGGTTTTGTGGCTTTCCAGAAATCTATTGCTCAGAGTGGTTTCTGTCCATTTGTGTGTTTGTGTTAAGGCAGATGCGAGTGTGTAAGTGCTGTCAGGTTCCTCTGCAGGTCTCAGCACTTTCTGTAATTCATGACCAGGGTCCTGTGATGAAGGAGAGACACTTGACGGAAAGGCTTTCCCTGCGACCCTAAATCACAATCTCATATGAATAAAGGCCTGTACGTATGCACACACACTTACACACACTTGGAGCCTCAGTCTGGGCCCTGGCCCTCTCAAACAGGCAAGGGATTATGGGTGTAAAGACACTGAAGAAGCTGTAAAAATCAGCTGTTGAGGGGGAGTGGAAGCCCTCGTCTAATTCCCTGTACGGTTTGAGAGATTGTAAAAGCCTGTTCTTCACTGACAGAGTACAGACAGACCCATATCATACAAATCGTACAACTGATGCGGTTTCATTTCATTAGTATGTCTTGTCTACTTTATTAAACATGACTCCCTTACAGTCCTTTTTACATTTAGGGCATGTTGAAAAGGTTTTGTGGTAAAATTTAACATTTTCAATTAATTATCCCAATGGTAAAACCTTCTATTCAGTTTGTTTGACACTCAAATTCTCATGTGTTTTTCATTAAGATATATATAAATAAATATAATAATAATAATAATAATAATAATAATAATAATAATAATAATAATAATAATAATAATAATAATAATAATAATAAATAAAAAAAAATATATATATTTTTTTTTGTTTTGAAAGATATCTCATTCTCACCAAGGCTGAATTTGCTTCATATTTATTTATTAAAATGTGTCTTCAGGGTCACATGATCCTTCAAAAATTTCTAATATGCTGATTTGATGCTCAAATGTTTATTTTTATCAATGTTAAAAACAGATTTTTATGGAAACATGATGCAGTTTTTTTTTATGAATATAAAGTGTAAAAGAACAACATTTATTTAAAATGGAAGTAAAACTGTCCATCTGCAGTAAACATACACACGTATTTTTTGCTGATTAATGTTATTTGGCCATTTTTATTGGTTGATAAATGTACCCAAGGGAACAGTACTAACCTTTTCAACCATTTATTTCTTAAATATTTTGTTTGATTTGAAAACGCATTACAGATGTGTGTTGCAAGCACATTTTGACATGTTGACTTTAATGTCCTTGGGCCAGGAGCATTTACAAACAGGCACAAATCTTGTGTTTTGAAGGGCCGTTCTTTCTTTTACTGCAGTTCCAGCGCTGCAGAATCATTTAATATTTCAACTGGCTCTGCTGCTGATATATGGCTGCCTCAAATCTAATATTTTCTTTGCTTAAGGTCATTGAGAGACTTTAATAATTAATGCTTGTACTTAGTAAATATTTTTTCACCCCCCTCAAGAGCATGTGAAGAGCAGCATGTGGTGATGACTTTCAATTATGAGCTGCCTTCTTCAGGCAAATGTCTTTGGGCTCGGACAGACTTTCTTCGAAACCCTTCGGAGTTGATGTGTCAGAGATGAAGTGGGCGTTGGTTAATTAGTCAGCCAATGAGCTGAGACGCTGGAGTGAGTGTCATTTTGAGAGTCGGCTCTTTCAGGGGACCGTGGCGGCTGTGAGCTTCTGTCAGTTGCACTGATGCTGATAGTTGTGATTGATAGTTTGGTCAGAGTTATTTGTCAGCCTCCATCCCTAGATGTGACATTTTGGTATTTGGTTCTTCTAATGCTGTTGAAGCATGAAGATAAGTGGGCTTCATTCTTTGCCTGCTGTTGGACTGATGCTCTTTTCAGTCAACCAATTTAATATGCATGAATTGTCATTTGCAAACTGTTTGACTTCACTAATCTGACACATTTTGGAGTCACTCCTCCTGTTTAGGTTTAGTTTTGTTATAGTTTAGTTTTAGTTTTAGTTTAGTTTAGCTGGACAAAAAATAACATGACGGCACATGCTAGTTGATGAGTTGAATCAACTCCACAGCAACTACAAAAATTTATCCACTAACCATTCAGAAACATCCAGTTTCATTCTAAAAGTTGTAACTTCTTCCTGAGTCTCTCCATCAGTGTCGACTCCGGTTTGAACAATGTAAGGCTGAACACCATTACTGACAATCCTCATTTTGGCTGCGTGAGATTCTCCAGCTTTGTTGTTGTTGTACAACAACAAAGTGCGAGCTGTTAAAGCTCCGCCCTCTTCTGGAAAGCAGATTGGGAGCAGCAGCTCATTTGCATTTAAAGGGACACACACAAAAACGGTGTGTTTTTGCTCACACCCAAATGGGGGTAAATTTGACAAGCTATAATAAATGATCTGTGGGGTATTTTGAGCTGAAACTAAGAAAATAAAATAATAAATCTTGCTTCATAGCTGTTGGAATGTTCCTGACACTTTCCACAAATAGTACTTTTTATTTCCCCTTTAACATGGTTTGTATTGGAAAATTAACATTTAGCATAAAAAAAAAAAAAAAAAATTCATTCTTCTAAAAATGTTCTTAAAGTAACTTGTAGTCAGAAATTAAACACATTTATACCAAAAGTTATTTAATTGGTAACACTTTACAATAAGGTGCCATTTGTTAACATTATTAACTAACATAAACTAACCTTGATCAATATATTTCTATATTGATTCTATACAACACTCATTTATCTTTTAATGCTAGTTAATAAAAATCCAGCTGTTCATTGTTTGTTCATGTTAGTTCACAGTGATTAACTAATGTTAACACATAGAACATTTGATTTTGAAAATATATTAAAGAATGTTGAAAACTTACATCAACTAAGATTAATAAATGCTGTAGAAGTATTGTCCATTATTTGTTCATGTTAACTAATGTAGGTAACTAAAACCTTAATAAACCTTATTTTAAAGTTTTACCATTTAATATTATTTATTTATCACTTTAAATGCAATCATTTCTGCTCTTGGTATAAATGGACTGTAGAGGTTTCAAGATCTGGTTGTCTTAAAATAATAGTTCACCCCAAAATGAAAATTTGTTTTTAATTTATTCACCCTCAGGCCACCCAAGATCTTTCTTCAGACTTTTCTTCTTTCTTTTTTTTATGATCTGTACTATTCTGTATTCAATGTGCATTTATATTGTTAAGTGTAATTAAATTAAATAATTAAAAAAAAAAAAAAACAATTGTTCAGTTATAAGTTTGTTAAATAGAGTTGCTACCCATAATGCACTTGGCCAAGCCTTTACTTGCATGATATCATGTATTATTACTGTTTGGTTTGATCTTCTGCTTTCAGAAGATGTGAAAGATGAAACAAGTAGCATACATTTGAGATTTGTTTTGTTTTTTCCTATTGATTAGTGTGTGGCTGAGAGCTGTGTAGAGAGGCATGTTTTCTGCACTATGCTGAATGGATGTTGATGTGTCTTGAGGGAAAACTAGCGTTGGCTGATTGCTCACAATATGCACATTTTCTAATTGATATTAATTGATTTAATGATCTATGCATTTATGCTCAGGGTTTTCCCTGTTCCACTTTTGATTTGGGTGTCATCATTTCAACTAAACTGTCTTTGTTGTCATTTTTTTTAATTCAAAAAGCTTAAAGTAGAGTAAAGACCATTCACACTGAACCGACAGATGCCGACCAATGCAGACAGTCACCAGATTACAGTACATCACTTCTCAGACAATCGTAAGACCATCGGCGACAACAAGCGGCAACGGACGGCGACAGGTGTAACGCACTGAACTGAAAAAAAACAGAACTGAAACTGAACCCAAAAACCCAACGAAATATTCATTGCTGTGTTACCTCAAAGTTGATGTGTTAGAAGCAGGAAAAATGAGAAAGCGTAAGGATTTGAGCGAGTTTGACAAGGGCCAAATTGTGATGGCTAGACGACTGGGTCAGAGCATCTCCAAAACTGCAGCTCTTGTGGGGTGTTCCCGGTCTGCAGTGGTCAGTATCTATCAAAAGTGCTCCAAGGAAGGAGCAGCGGTGAATAATCAGTGGCATAAAATGCTCTTAAAATGACAATAATATCGTTTATCGCAATTACAGTATTTTTGGAAAACATGTCAACAAACAAAAAGTAGTTATCGTGACAGGCCTAGTGCTGTCAATGCTTTTCTCACACTTTCTGTCAGCATATTTCTCAGTCCGTCTGTGTCTCTCTTTTTGTGTTGTTTCCTTGTTTGCCAGTCTTCTGGGATGTTTTTGTTCTATGGATTTAAAAAGCAACGAATGGCCACTGTCACTCCATCAGAGAGAAGGGCACCACCAGGGGAAATTAACAAAAAATCTCCAATTCTTTGCTGGTCAGCAGATTGAAAGTGAAAAGAGTTTGTTTTATTGGTTGTGACAATTTCAGAAGTTTAGCTGAGAACTGAACCGTTTAGACTTAAAATTGGTTTAGCTATCAAGATGGGTTAAGTGTGGTCTGTTTCTAATTTGGAGTTTAGTTGTGAATAATTAGAATTTTTCTTTTGGAATATAAGCTTTTATATGCAGTTGGATAACTATTATTTATAAACACCAGAAAAAGGTACTGTTATTTCAGTTTGTATATAACTTACTGTAACTGTTGTTTTTTTCAATTATTTTCTTACTGTGATTGTAAATATTCTACCACAAATATTGTTGATGGAGCTAAACTTTGGTGAACCCATAATATTTCTTTATTGATAACCTTAATTCATTTTTTTGAAAAGATTCCTCCTCTGTCCATATGAAGTGCATTTATCCTCTGGGATTGGGGGAGGTAAACTGTCACAGGGTGAAATGGTTGGGCAAATGCAGCGTTCCATGTCAGGAAAGGCGCATCTCCAGGCATAAGTGTGTGTGGCTTCTGAAGCCAATGATATGTCATGTTTTCATGTTTTCTGAAAAGATTTTTCATGCTTGCTTATTCCTGTGCAGATTTTACTACACTGAATAGCGTTTTATTTGATGGTGTATGTATGTGACTAAAGGGTACGTTCACCCCAAAATAAAAATTCTGTCATTACTCACCTTCATGTCGTTCCACACCCGCAAGACCTTCGTTCATCTTCTGAACACAAGTTAAGATATTTTTGATAAAATCCGATGTCTCAGTGAGGCCTGCATTGCCAGCAAGATAATTAACACTTTCAGATGCCCAGAAAGCTACTAAAGACATATTTAAAACAGCTCATGTGACTACAGTGGTCCAACATTAATGTTATGAAGCGACGAGAATACTTTTTGTGCGCCAAAATAACGACTTTATTCAGCAATATCTAGTGATGGGTGATTTCAAAACACTGCTTCATGAAGCTTTGAAGATTTACGAGTCTTTTGTTTTGAATCAGTTGTTTGGAGCGCGTATCAAACTGCCAAAGTCACGCCCCCCAGTTGAAATTTCGAAACACTTATCATGTAACTAAAAATCACATGACTTTGGCAGTTTGATACACACTTTAGTACCTTTTTGGGCATTTGAATGTGTTAATTTTCTTGCTGTCAATGGAGGCCTCACTGAGCCATCGGATTTTATCAAAAATATCTTAATTTGTGTTTCGAAGATGAATGAAGGTCTTACAGGTCTGGAACGACATGAGGGTGAGTAATTAATGACAGAGTTTTCATTTTTGGGTGAACTAACCTTTTAAGTGTCGTACACTCCCGTCTATGTCATGTTATCAGTCACTGAATCAAAATAATAATGTGAATAATAGATTAGAACATGAACTCTGGTTCTGCTCTGAGGGATTGCACACTGTATGAATAAACCTCAGCGTTTCCTCAAGGTCACGTCAGTCTCTCAGTGTGGAAGGTGTATTAAGGTAATGAAGGATGAAAGAGAGTTTCAGGCCTGTCACTTGCCCCGTTGAACCGTAGCTTCATTGCTTCATTTGTTGATCTTGTGCATGCTTTTTTTATGCCTTGCAAACTTGGCCCACACTAAAAGATTTTCAAAATGTGAGAGACCACAAACATGATGATAAAATTGATAGATTTAACAGTTTTGTTCCTATAGTGTGGAGTGCTGCGATGTGACGCAAAAAGACAACACACCCCACACTAACAGATTCCATTCACAAACAACCAGAGACTACAAGCCTGACGGGGCCAGCAGAAAAAAAATAAAAAAAATAAAAAATCCTTACTGCTCCGTCATCTTTATCTTCTCTTCCACCTCTTCTCCTCTCCCTCTCTCGGACAATCTCATCACTTTCTCAGTCAGCTTTTTTTCCTCCTCCATATGAAGTGCATTTATCCTCTGGGATTGGGGGAGGGAAGCTGTCACAGGGTGAAATGATTGGGCAAATGCAGTGTTCCATGTCAGGAAAGGCGCAATTCCAGGCATAAGTGTGTGTGGCTTCTGAAGCCAACGATATGTCACCCACTTGTGCCATTTCGATAGGTTAAAATGCTACTACTCTATAATTAATCCTGAATGAAATTCCTGTGTGTTTATTCAAGCGAATCAGCTTGGCATGTGAATCCAAAAATGCAAAGTTCAAATATTTCCAAAGAACAATCAAGCTTTTGTGTGCTTTGGACTGAATGTTTCGGGACTTTGCATTAGCTATTTCTGCTGCGGCGCTGGAAGAGAGTAGTCAGTCAATATTTAATTTCATGTTTTATTGAGATCAATACAACATATTGACATCTGAGAGATTTTGTCTGTTGAATGGCTCACAGGTGGAGGCTCAATAGACGCTCTGTGGCGTTTGAAGGAGAGTGCGATGGACTGGACCCAAAGTCGTTTAATAAACCGTCTTTCATCTGGCTTTCCTTTAGTATGACTGGGGATGGTTTTCACTCGGCCAAGTCGATGAAATTAAGTTCTGCCATCGTGGACTGATAAAGTAAAGCTATAAGCCACGAGAGCTGTGGTAAAAAGACCGTAACGCATGGCCTCGAGTGGCTCATTGCTGTTGCCGCAGTTTTATAAAAGCACTGGGATCAAAGACACTGATGTTCAATGAATACTTACCATAATAAATGGTAATACTTAACATAATAAATATTAACACTGTACTATTTTGTTTAAATATATTAAAACACTAATATTTGGATATAGATAAATATTTTAAAATAAATATAATATGTATTATAAATAACTAACAAATATACATGGATTAAAAATGCCTTGATCAGTATGATTCGGGATGGTAAACTGCAGATCGTGTTGTTGCTTCTTGGCATGTGGCTGTTTGTCACAAGAAGAAATGGTATTGTGTTTCAACTTTATTAAAAAAAATAGCGCCTCTTGTGTTGTCATTCCCTGTGTAGCACACGCAAGTTGTCAACCCATCAACATTCTGCAGTGAGTCTATCTCCACCCTTTACTACCAGACTATTGTGCTAGGTACCCCAACGGAAGGGTCCCGTAAAAGTGGTACGGTATGGTTTGGAATTAGGGTACCATTCACAACTTCTGACAATGGAAACGGCAAAAATTGCGTGCTTTACTGTAGGCATAATATAGACCCATACTCCCCGTTCACTATCTCAAATGTTTTTCAGCTATCTGGTTTGCTGTTTAGTCTCTCATAGACCAGAAGATATTTATCTACATCCTCAGACACTCAAATTACAGCGAGTAAAAAAAAAAAAGTGATGGGTTCATCAGAAGTTTAATTTTCACAAGCTCTGTCCTCCTGACCTTAAAATAGGAGTCACGGCCTCAGTTTGTTCATTACAGTCCACAGTGGTGGGAAAGGTTGTGCCTGCCTCCATCCATTCACCCATCCTTTTCTGTGCTTCACAGAGTGAGTATAGAGGCCTCCATGAGTGTCATGGCCGCCCGTCTTCGTATGTGGGTCATTATGGAAGTAGTCGCATTTGGTAATGGCTGTCCTTCCTGACATGTTATGGAGCGTTTCACAGACGTAATCCCTGATGGGAAATGGACGTGGATATAGTAGCAGCCTGTGGTGCTCTGCATTAAGGGGCTCTCTCCTTTGCATCCTGATGGGGGATGGGGAAAACGGAGCACTGGCCTGGTTTTTAGCAGATTGCTGGCTGCCGGCAGCATTGACGTCTTTAGCTGTGGATTGTGGCGGGATGATGGACTTTCTGGGCAAGGGGAGGGCAGGGGCTGTCTGTATGAGCTGTCGTAGTTACCCTGGATCTTAGTTCTTTCACTTAGACATGGGAATGATCATAGTCAGCGACGTGATAAGTGATGGATGCTTGAAAGTAGGATTGGGCAATTATATTGAATATTTGCAACATAAAATTAAATTATATTGTGCATTTCATTGGATTAGTTTGGCAGTCTTTTCTTGTTTCATGGTTATGAGAACATTGTTTCAATTTAAATAGGGTCTGTTTTTTGTTTTTAGCTTCTGTAGTTAAAATCATACATGCATTCTACTCGCGCAATCGACACATCGTACAAATTCCAACCCATTTGTGACCTCAACCTGCCAACCCTGTTGCACTGTTGATATCTGCGCAGTCGATGTGGGAAGTTGAATCAAGGGAAGCATCACTCCTAGAAATGGGAGAAGACTCGTGGTGCTCCGGCGAACATAAGATTATAGTTTTAAAATCTCTCAGGTTTTGATTGACAAATGTTGACAGGTATGGTTAAAATGTCACTTCATTCAATTTATTTCAGTGGTTTGGTTCAAGCTATCTGTTTTAGTTGAAGGGATAGTTCACCCCAAAATGAAAATTGTCATCATTTACTCACTCAAGTTGTTCTAAACCCGTATACATTTCTTTGTTCTGCTGTACACAAAGGAAGATATTTTGAAGAATGTTTGTAACCGAGCAGATCTTGCCCCCCCATTGACTTCCATAGTATTTATTTATTTTTTTCCATACTATGGAAGTCCCCACAACTGTTTGGTTACAAATGTTCTTCAAAATATCTTCCCCTTGAAATCAGTGCAGGAAAAGTGAAATGAGTTTCCCAAAATTTGTGGACCATCTCATAGGTGGCCAATTTTTGCTTTTTCTTCCAACTGTTTCCTGAAAACATGACCTCCATGTGAGCGCCTGTAGACCGCACAGAGCTGAGCCATGTGGAATACAAGACTTTTGAGAGGATCCAGATCATCTTCATAGTCACATCTGTTGCCTGCACTCCCAGTGTGATGGTAGATCAGCTCCAGATTACGCCAATGCTTTTCATTTATTCTAAGATGCATGAATGTGCCATGCTAGAATAGCAAATATTCCTTCAGGCGCCTAGGATGCAACATAAGTGAATCGGTATGTGTGGGGGGGGCTGCTTGTTTGCAGCACTGCACACGCTATCAACACCGACAGCACACCTCTGCAATCCGTTTACTACACTGGACCCAATCGATCCCGCTTCTGTGTTGGATTTTGCTTGTTCAGTGGTGAAAGCTACTAGATTACACCCTGAATTCATCTTATCTGCTGATGTTACTGGATGGGAAGAGCTGCCTGGACAGCACGACTGCAGGAACGTCCATCATTGGCACTGCCCGAGCACACTAGCCTTAGCACTGCAGTCAAGCTCTGGTCCAGAGAATCAATGGAGTTGCAGATTGCTAATGATGGCCTCTCAATGAAAGAGATGCTTACATGTAAATGAGACCTATTTCTCATTCAGATGGTCTGCGGTAATGAGTTTGTGAGAATTTCTGTTGTGTTCACTAACTGGTGTCGGTCTGAAAGACCAAGACCTCATTTTTGTTTCCGAAAGGTGCGCTCACACTGACAGTGATAAAATAGCCAAATAGGTGTTATTATTCTGTCACAGTCTGATTTGCATAAAGTTAAGAAAATGTAATGACTTCTCGCCAACCCTACTTTAATGTGAAGGTTTTTTTAATTATTATTATTAATAATAATAATAATGATGATGATGATGATGATGATGATGGTGGTTGTTGTTTATTAATAATTTCTTTTACTAATTTTAGTAGCAGTAGAAATAAGTTTTTTTCTGCCCTTTTTAAAAAAAAAAAAATTATTTATTATTTTTTTGTTTTAATGCAGTTACAGCAGTTATGTAGATCAAACAAGCGTTTTACAACATTATTATTTGATGGGTGTCTTTGTTAATGTTTGAAGTTTCTATAGGCTATCCTGTTTAAATGGCTCCTTTTGAAGAACACTGTATTGTGATCATTATAGATAATTCACCAGAATTGCTTGTAATGTTTTCATAATGTAACTGATCCTTAGCAATATGTAATTTGCAGCCACTATGAAAGGAGGGATTAAGACTGACTGCCTGTCTTGGTAGGGTTCATTCTGAATGCCATGCTTAACGTAATTGCACGTTATCGTGCGAAAGAACCATAGAAGAACCTCCTCTATTTCTCTGCCATCTTTTTTTTTTTTTTTTTCCTTAAAGAGCGTAATCCATCATATTCAAACAAAACGCCAGTGTTTCATTTCAGTCGTTTCCATTTCACAGTTGGATGATTGCTGGCCTGTTGTCTGCAAATGGCAAGCCTTTCTGAATGAGACACTGCCTAATCACTTTTTTGGTACAACTGATGTCCAGAGTCCAGGACAGGGAGCTGACTGACTTTATTATACCTTAGTGTGATGGCTGGATGGTTATTTTTGTTTTTATTTTTATTTGTTTTATTTATTAATTGTTGTTCATTTGTTAGTTTGCTTTATTGTGGTTATTTGTCATTATTTTTTATTTTGTGTTTGTTTGTTCATTATTTATTATAATTATTTGCTTTTTTTACTGGTTATTTGCATTTTAAGTTTAGTTGTTGTTGTTGTTGGTTTGTACTATATTTCAGGTAAATGAATAAATGTTTTTAACCTAGGGTGGAGCTTAAAGGAATAAGCTTAGTTCACCCAAAAATGAAAATGATCTCATAATTTACCCACTTTCAAGCCATCGTAGGTGTATAGAAGGGCGACCTCTGACCCAACGTAGCTCCTCTTCTCTTATATCAGAATCCTCTGAGATTTTTCTTTTAAAACTTCTCATTTTAAGACTTAACGACCAGTGTTTTGTTTTGCTCTGTACTCTGCGCTTCCTCATTCGAGAGTCGAGTTTCGGTGGAAGGGTGACCTCTGACCCGATGTGGGACATAGGACAAATAACGTAGGCATAGCATAAGCTTATCTGTGAATTGATGTAGTGTTGTCAAAAGTACCTACTTCGGTACCAAGTCGGTACTGAAATTTAAAAAATGTGACGAGACCAGCATTTTGCGTGCTGTTGGGCGGATTCTTAAACACCTCTGATTGGCCATTGTGTTCACGCACTCATCAGATATGTCTGTAATTGGCTACAATGATCAACACTTCAAAAACGTTGTAAATGGACATCTTTGACGCTCTTCACAGAGCGCTTACGGGAGCATTTGAAAGCGGGCATCTATCAGCGGATCACTAATATTTCCGCTGATAGACGGATCCGCTGATAGACGCCTATAGTTTTAAATATGGATATTTCTTACAAAACCCCATCACTTCGCTTCAGAAGGCATTTATCAACCCCCTGGAGCTGTATGCTTATACTTTAAGTATACGTATGCGTATGCTTTTATGATGGATGGATGCGCTTTTTGGAGCTTCAAAAAATGTCACCACTATTTATTGCCATTACCAAGCTGGGAAGAGCCAGGATATTATTTAATATAACTCCAATTGTGTTCGTCGGAAAGAAGAAAGTCATATATACACCTAGGATGGCTTGAGGGTGAGTAAATTATGGGAAAGTTTAATTTTTGGGTGAACTGTTCCTTTAAGTAGCTTTTAGCCATAATGCAACACAATTGCCTTCCATCTGGAAGCACCTCAGTTTAGGTTTTCTGCATTCATAAATAAACATCACTTTCACACCACTGATTGCCTCAACATGACAATCCAATCCAAATCTCACTACTCCCATTCTATGGGAAATCCTCATACCTAAACATTTTAGCATGCTTCTTTTTAATCAATCCCTTCAGGTCCCTTTTAATGACATTGTCTAGTTAAATCAGATTGATGTTTACTTCAATGTGAAACTTGACATATCTTTTTTTTTCAAGACCGACAATCCTCGATGGTATGTTATCGCTCCCCCTGCTGATTAATGGTTTCAAACTTTTAGTCTGAGCCAATTTGGGTGACGGAGCTGTTACTTGAACCTCCCAAAAATAGAGACCGCATGGAGCGAGATGAATTTTAATCAAGCCCATGCTCAATTATACGCCACGAACGGCCACAACAGCATGAATATAAAATTGCCCTCAGACCCGTAGTTCATCTACTACAACAATCAAAATTGATCTTCCTCATTACTGAAGGTTCAGGCACAGATCAAAGGCTTGATGCTTCTCGAACGGTCATCAACGCTCATTGAATCTGGAGCCATTGTCCCCGCAGCCATGATGTCATCGATTCTCCATTCCATCAGGGAGAAAAAAAGACCAATCCATTAGCGGCATGCGGAGGGGCCCATCTCCGTCTGACTGAAATGTAGTTTTGACAGAGCGAGATCCTGTCAGATTTCCCCTTGCCACTGTGGCAGCCCAGCTGAAACTGTCCCCCTGGCCCCGGGCCTGCGGCTCAGGGAAAATTGAGTGCACTCCTGCAGAATTCAATATGACATGCTGGAAATAATGGGCTCCTGTCGCACAGATATCCATCAAGACAGACCATGGACCCTTGTAGACATTCAACTGCAATAAATAATAAATCATGTTTGGATGATATTAATAAGGTCGCTTGAGAGATGGCCATTGATTTGGTGACTGCACGGTTTTCTAGCAGGAGTAGTGCTGACGTGTTTGAGGGATGCTACGGGGAAAAAAAAAAAATCAGATTTTCTTTCAGGTCTTATGCCTGGATTCAGACTACACGATATCATTCCGATTTTGGCACAATCTGTTTGACGTAGGGTGTTGTGGGTGTCGGGGATGCAAGAATCGATTGTTTTATCTCGTATAGTGTGTCATAGTGGATGACACCCAGCACCTTGTCTGCAATGCTTCACAAAGTCCTGATAGAAAGACTATCATGTTTAATTTTTTTCTGTACTCAATAACTGGCTCAGTCACATCTGTGACGTTGACCAATAGGAGCGCAGGAGCTCTTCTGTACACAGCTTTCAAACTTGGCGAAACAAAAGAGAGACTATATTGGTGCTGCTAGGTGGAATTATGTAGTGGAGGAAAGGTTTGTGGAGCTATACTCCTGCCTTTTATGATGTTTCCTTTTGAAGGGACTACCACGGCAGAGTCGGGAAGCAACTAGTCTTGCTAATAAAAATCATTTAGAGAACAGACACTACAGTTAAAAACAGAAGGCGTCTGTTCAATTCAGTGTGAGCCGAACAAGAGTCGCAGCACAGATCGGCAGCAGGAGTCAGATTTCACCTTACTCTTGACTGACAAGACGATGGCGGAAGACTTGGTTTTAAAGCGAAATGTAAAAGCACCTATTTAAGCAAGTTTGTCATTGTACTGTGTTTTTCATTAATAATAATAAACCCACCATTCAAGCCGTTGCTACCCCAGAAATGGAAACATTTCCTCACTGTCTGATCCTTAGAAGCAACATGTGGCCTTGTCCATAACACAAGAATTTGTGAGTCAAAATTGTGTAACACACAAAGATATTGTGTAGTCTGAGCCCAGCATTAGGTGCTTTGAAATGGATGACTAGTTGTTACCTTAACCTTAAAGGGTTAAAGCCCCCAACCCCCCAATTACAGTGAATGGGGACTGGAGCTTTCAAACAAAACATATGCAAAAGGATCAAAAGTATTAGAAAGTAGTTTGTACGACTTGAATTTCAAGTCTTCTGAACCCATACAATAACATTTGTTATAAACAGACCAAATTTTAAGCCTTTATTGACAAATCATTGAGTCAGTCAATCAGATTAGTGTGATTTGTGAACGAATCATTCACAGCTGGTTTGAGAACATAATCAAAAAGAAACAAAATAAAAAGAAATTTCACTAGTTGGACATTACTGACATGTTACTTAAAAGGTTAGTTCACCCAAAAATTTAAATTATATAATTAAATACTCACCCTCATGTCGTTCCACACCCGTAAGACCTTTGTTCATCTTCAGAGCACAAATTAAGATATTTTTGATCAAATCCGATGGCTCAGTGAGTCCTGCATCGCCAACAATAACACTCCCTTTTTCAATGCCCAGAAAGCTACTAAAAACATTTTTAAAACAGTTCATGTGACAGTAGTTGTTCAACCTTAATATTATATTGTGTCAAGAATAACTTTTGTGTGCCAAAAATAACAAAATAGCGACTTTATTCAACAATATCTAGTGATGGCCGATTTCAAAACACTGCTTCATGAAGCTTTGAATCTTTACGAATCATTTGTTTCGAATCAGTGGTTCAGAGCGCATATCAAACTGCCATAGTCACGTGAACTATTGAAGTTTTAAAACACTTATGACGTAACGAAGCCTCGTTTACTGAAATCACTGAAATCATGAAATCTATTGATTTGAAACAAATGAAAAAAAACGCTTCATGAAGCAGTGTTTTGAAATCGCCCATCACTAGATATTGGGAAATAGTTGTTATATTTGGTGCGCAAAAAGTATTCTTGTCGCTTTATAATATTAAGGTTGAAACACTGTAGTGACATGAATTATTTTAAATATGTTTTTAGTAGCTTTCTGGGCATTGAAAAAGGGAGTGTTATTGCTGGTGATGCAGGCCTCACTGAGCCATCGAATTTGATCAAAAATGTCTTAATTTGTGTTCCGAAGATGAACGAAGGTCTTACGGGTGTGGAACGACTTGGGTGACTAATAAATGACATAATTTTCATTTTTGGGTGAAGTAACTCTTTAATCTCAACTTTTCCATGTAAGAAAGTCATTTTGGTTTGGGTGAGGAATTTTTGGGGAGTGTTTTTGGGTCGATGTATCTTAAAACAGATAATTAGCAGATAGAGGCAGAGTAAAGTTGTTTAAATGCAAATTATCAACAATGTGTTTATGCTTAATTAGGATGATGATGGTGATCTTTTCACAGTGCCACATGAGAGAGTGTGGTAATTGTGTGGGCTGGTTTAGTATGCAGAGGCAGCGAAGCTGTGGACCTCCGTTTCAGGCGACTGCAGTCTGTGTTTCTGCTGAGTCGGCTGCTCTTCTTTGGCGGTTTAGGACTCATTAGGCCTGTAATGTCTTAATTCTGTCCTCTCTACAAAGCCGTACTGACGTCCCTAATATTTTGCCTACTGAAATGCATCACACAATTGATGCCTGTTGGGTTAATAAGCTAATCGACTGACATCGACCCTTTTTTGCGTGGGTACAGTTTAATTTGCTGTCGTTTTAACAATAAGGGGCTGAAAAACACACCAGCACACTCATAGATCACATCTGGGCTTTTGGTAGCTCTTATTTCATTATTATTTCTGGGAAAGCTGAATTTTTAAAGTGACTGCAGCGCTGAGAGTGCATTTTGACTACAGGGTTATTTATATTTTCGGATATTTATTCGGTCAGGCGGGAACTAAATTACACAATCTCATGCATTCCTGTGTAACACCGGAAAATTTGCTGATTCGCTGAATGCTATTAGCAATACATTTTTATATAAATGGCCTTTGTATGTTTCCAGAAAATGGCTCTTTTTTTTTTTTTTTTTTTTTTTTTTTTATGATGCATAAAGAGTATTTCAGGACAACCACATTTTGTTGAGCTGATGTGAATGGCAGACACTGTGGTTTTTAGGGCAGACTGACCACATGGGTGAACAGAGTGTCAGTGCCGACCACAGTCAGTGGATCACTCTGTTGCTGCGGTCAAATGTCTGAAGAGGGATGTTAACGGTGGTAACTCTGAAAGTATCTGATAAAGTAACATGTGGCAGCAATAGATGATTAAGTGGAGTTGAGATCTAATCTTATCTTTATCAATTGAGCAAATTTAGCAATTTAGCTAATTTAATTTTGAAAGATGTCATTGTAAAAAAACTGTACAAATCTCGAATACAGTCAAATAATTCACTTTTTGTTTTATGTAATATTTGTAGCTGATATATTTGTGATATTTGCAAGATCTTCCTTTTTTTGGCACTCTATCTCTTATTCTTTCTCTTCATCTGGACTGTAACTGTTCCCTGAGGAATAACCTCTAACCTGATTCCCATGTGCAATCTTATCCAGATCCTGAATGAACTCTTGGCCTCCTGCCTACACATTGTTTCTTTCCTCCACCTGAACGCCCTAGAACAGGTACTGCCCATAACCTGATCCAGCCTTTGTTTTCTGCTCTCTGACTCTCAAAACACATCTATTATTCACTTGCTGACAAGTATTTCGGCAGCAATCCATGTCAGCTGCTAAACCAATTCTTTGCTTCCCTTGGTTTCAACCAGCCTAGACATTGACGTTTTCACAAAAAGTTTGTGGAAAACCAAGTCATTAAGTTTAGCTTGTCTGTGTTGCATTGAGGCAGAAAATAAGACCATTTTGCTATTTACCGCACTTCCAGGTGGATGCTGCACATTGGTGGTGGTTGAGGAGATTCTCCCCTTTCATATGTAAAGTGCTTTGAGTGCCCAATCATAAATGTAAAGAATTGTTATGATTATTATAACAAAAAATAAATGAGCTGCTGCTCCCAGCCCCCTTTCCAGAAGAGGGCGGAGCTCATGCTTCAGTTGCTCAACAACAACAAAGCTGGAGAATCTCACGCAGACAAAATGTCAGAAATTGTCAATAGAGGTGTTCAGCCTTACATTGTTTGAACAGGAGTCGACACTGATGGAGAGACTCAGGAAGAAGTTACAATTTTTAGAATGCAACTTTATGTAGTTGTGGAGTTGATTCAACTCATCGACTAGCGTGTGCAGTCATGTTACTCTTTTGTGCAAATCTACCCTCATTTGTGTAGCAGTCCGGCGCAAAATGATTTACGCAAATATATGTAATACTTTACCAACTTCGTTCGGCACATTTCCTTCATAACAATAGCATTTTTTCACAAACAGAAATGGCGGACTGCTGCGGCTCTCTCAGGGTGGGATCTATGCTAATATGGCAGATTGTCACTAGTCATAGGTGGGGCTTACATAAGAGCAAGGAGTTTAGAGAGAATGTTTATGATTTATGGGGATTATTAAAAAAGCAGTGGGTGGATTTTTACCATTTATAGGCTGGTTGTTTACACACTGTGGACACACATCTGTCTTCAAACACCTTATAAAAGTGAATTTTGCAAAATAGATCCCCTTTTATTTCAAGAAAAGCACTTTTACGTTATGTTTGTGAAACAGGGTATGTTTTCAGTGTCTATACATCTATCTTTCTCTTTCCTGAGCCGCCTAATTGAACTATGTTGTCACTCTCCTTTGGCAGGACATGCTTCCTATTTTTAGACCTCCATTTCAGGGTGGCCGTGTTGTCATCTAGTTTGAAACCTCTATTGAGTTTTCTTTCCTTAGCTCTCAGGGCTGTATTTATGATAACAAAGAGGGGTAGTCACTCCTTTTGACAGCCTTTCTTTATACCGCAGATGAAGGGGGTGAACCAATTTTCACTATGAACTACAGTCTGAGGCCCTTAAAAATTGCAGTCTGCTTTGTTGGCATCTCCTGCCAACAAGTCCACTGCCACAGCTCAACCTTGACATTTATGCAATGACATCAGTGAGATAAAATTTTAAAAACACGCCCTAGTTAATGCTACTTGAAAGATGCCACCCGCTGTTTGTCATTTTCTAGATTTTACTACAGTATTTATCTTTCAAGTCAACTTGACGCTGTTTATATATGTAAATATGTTTTTGATATCTGTATGTTATTTTCAGGATAAAGAACAGTTAAAAAAGTTCAAAAGAGCAGCATTTATTTGAAATGGTTAGCTTTTTGTTTTGTTCGTATTTACCCCAAACATGTGAATAGTACTATATCATGATTTCCACAAAAGATTAATCAGCAAAAACCTTTTTCAACATTGATAATAATAAGAAATGTTTCTAAATCAACATATTAGAATGATTTCTGAAGGATCATGTGACACTGAAGACTGGAGTGGACAGGATTTGCTGTCACAGGGATAAATTACATTTTAAAATCTAATATAATTTAAACACAGTTCTTTTAAATTGTATTAATATTTCGTTATATACTGTTTTATGGCATTTTAATGTTATTCCCTTTAATGCCTTTGTGAGCATAAGAGATCTCTTTCAAAAACATTTAAAAAAAAAATCTTAATTCCTAACTTTTGACTTTTGTTAGTTTATATATGGGCATGTATATACAGTTTATGTCTTTATTTTTTGTGTGAAGAATTACTGAAGCTTCCCCAGTTGTCTGTGGAAGCAGAGGTGTTTAAACAGTAATTGTTAAGTGTAAATGAAGTATAAAATGTGTGACATCTGGTTAAGGGGAGTTTCTCCATTTATGGTGTTAATTTCTCTCACAGAGTCCTCTCAGTTTAGATTTGCTCTTATTTGAATGGTTTAGAATCGGGGTCGGAGAGAGCAGCTTTAGCTGTGGTCTGATGTTTTATTCTCCTTTGTGTTCCAGGAAGAAGTGAAGACTCTCAGCAGGAAGATCTTGTTCAAGGCTGTGTGAGTTCGGAGCACCATCCACTGCTTTATAATCGTGGGTAAGTGAATCTGCAGTGAAACATGCTCACATAGAGATTGTTCACATGTAAAGAAAGAAAGGCAAAACAAACTGTCTTTATGCCTGTTGCTGATGTGTAGGGTTTCTCCAAGTGCTTTATCAGAACTGTAAGCACTTGTGCTAGGTGATGTATCGAAATTGTGACAATCGCAGTGAATTTAATGCTTTGTGTTTTTGTCCATTGGCACAATCCCTCCTTGTCTTGTGACTTGCAAGTGTGAGCCTGTTTTTGTGTCTGCTGACCTCAGCAGCAAAAAAGTGTTGATAAATTGGCAGGGTTTATTTATTCCCCTGAATCTGTCTGTTTTGATGAATTATAATTCATGAATCATTGGCATCTTGACTTAAAACGTCCTGTTTGCGAAAGTCTTTTTTTCATAATTAAAGTTTTCTATTTGAATTCATTTTAAAATGTAATTTATTCCTGTGATGCAACGTTGAATTTTCCAGAGCTGTTACTCCAGTCTTCAGTGTCACATGAGTGAAATCATTCTAATATGCCGATTTGCTGTTTAAGAAACGTTTATTATTATCATCAATGTTAAAAACTGCTGTGCTGCTTAATATTTTTGTGGAAACCGTGGCACATTTTCCTCAGGATTCTTTCACTAGAAAGTTCAAATGAATAGTATTTATTCGAAATAATAGTTTTTATCATTCTTTGTAGTTTTCAGTTAGTGAAAAGAAAACAGTTTAAAAAATGTCTTTTTTTTTTAATTTTTTTATTTATTTTTTTTTTAACGATTTTCTTTTTCTAATTGGTTGAAATGATGATTTCTTTTTGACACAAAGCTTTCTGTTAAGACATTTAAAGGGATACATTTTAAAAAAAAATTTATATGTAATTTTTCAAATATATCACCCAGTCCAAGTAGGTTCTCTGATTTAAATTGTGGATGAGCAATGGACAATTACATTTATTTATCATGGTAATATGACTCATCTTTTTAAGAATTGAAGAGTTGCATTAATTTATTTAACAAAGGAGGTATGAATATAGCCTTTGTGCTAGGTTTCCATGACTTGCCAGCAGAGACATACGGCTGCTTCAGAGATGAAATTACATGGGCCTGGATTCGTTTACCTCTCACTTTTCAGCTCTGATGACGTGTGTCAAGTTCTGTTATTGAGGCCAGTTACCATTCAGAGCGTATACACTTTAAGGCTGGGTAACAACACTGATTTAATGATTCAGTTGCGACATCAGCAGGCTTGTTTTAGTTATTTTATCATTGCTTGATCGCTCACTGTTGATGCACTTTTTTCCCCCTCACATTTGCATATAATTTTGGCTGTTACAGGTTACTGCACAAAGCTAATAAAATGACACAGATGACAGCATACTTCCAGATTTGGAATAAGAAGCATATTAAAAAGCTGCCTGGAAGAAGTTACCTGCTAGGACACAATTTATTTTCAATGAGATGGGCCAATGGTCATGGCATTTATAGTGGGTTCAATCCTGTAAAACCAATTCACCAGTAGCTCTGTTTCCATCCAAAGTTGCGAATTTACGTTATAATAAAGCACCATTTCCATCCACAAAAGCGTCATTTCCTGGGATACTGGCACAAAAATATCTGTAATAAAAAGGGACATTTCTGCAATCGGGGAAGCTCTTTTTTGCACATCATAAATGACTTGTGCCTTAGAGCGTGCAGACCAAATGCTATAAACACTCATGTTCTCTTGGGACCGGATGCTGGTGTTTTTAAACGCAATCGTGTGTGACGCTTCTGGTAGGTAATTATTAGGTCTGTCCTCGACTAAAGATTTTTCTAGTCGACTATTAGTCATTCATTTAAAGCGATTAATCAACTAATTGCACGTGTATATTAATAACCCATATAAATCATAATGAGCCTATATAAAATACATAGCCTAATCAGCGCTCAAGCACATGCATTAAGCTTGCCACAGCGCACCGGCAAAAGTAATGATTACAAATGTGTGGTAAAAAAACAGCAAGGAGACTGTCTAATCATTTTAATTTATTGATAATGTTTTCTGTGTTTTTGACTGCAGAGATTCATATGGATTCATATGGATCGTTTCATATGGATTACAATAATCTGAGAATATTTGTTCAAGCTTTCTATAGATATATTTCTCGTGTCTGGAAATTGTAAATGTAAATTGTAATGTTAATATGCATTTTCTGTAAAGCTGCTTTGAAATTATTCGTATTGTGGAAAGCGCTATACAAATAGATGTGAATTGAAAGTCTATGAGGCAAGTATACACTGAGTTTTGGTTTATTTTTTGACACGCCCCAAAGTTCACAGGGCAGAAAGAACATTCTGTTTGTTTTCTTTATTTTACAAAGGCACAACGTTTTCTTGTTATTGTGAGTTTACACAAATAAAAGTAGAAGTTTGAAGGAGTTTACTCTTATCTGTTTGACCAAAAATGAGTATTTTAAGGTGTTTCCGCTGTTGCAAGTGAACGCGCCGGCGCCTCCATGTCATGTATTAAACGAACTATGCTTCAGCTTCCACGTTCCACACGAACACTTGGATATTTTGATGACAGACTTTGGCTCAGGCATTTCAGAATGATCAAACCAAGATTTGAGATGCTGTGCTATGAAATTGCTTAGTTATTCAATCACATCCACTGTTGAGCCAAAGTCACAGGAGTTTTTTTTTTTGCATCGAGGGATTTATTTGGTGAAAAGTGTTTCCATCATAGTTTATGCACATTTTTATTGGATAAAATAACAATGCACTTCAATTGACTGCATATGTTTCTTTTTATGTGCAGTTTTAGAATTTTATAAACACCTTGTTGTTTCCATCTAGCGTTTTTTTTTTATTTTTTTTTTTTTATGCAATATCTGAAAATTCACATAAAAATAGGTCGATGGAAAAATAGCTATGGCTCTGCAGGACAGGATGCATGCTACCAATATTTTGCAAATATTTCCACACATTCACTAAAAGGCTTGGATTAAAGGATCAATCTTGGGATGTTAAGAGTCAATACCGGATTATTCAAAGTAAGAAATCTATGTTTTTACCCAGCGTAATACACTTTCATTAGCAGCATACTTGAAAGCGGTTCAGCCTTTACTGTGTCCTCTCAGGTCTTACATCATTTCTGTGCTATTTTAAGGCGATTAATAGAGCAGGGTCTTTTCGTCCCTTCTGTCAAAGTCAAAACCCGAGCTGATTTTATTATGATCCGCTCTGCATCACACCAAGAATCCTGTCAGATTTGAGGGAGTTCAGCGTGTTCATTCAGGCTGATGGGAATGGCTTTTTCAAAGCTTTGCATTGTTTCTACAGTCTCGGAGCTTGTTGCAGAGGCTTAACAAAACCTTGGGGCTTTGCATGTCCCTGGTGAAAAGCGCCTCTTGTTTTAGAAGTAAGCCATCTAAAGACATGGGTGCCTGGGGTCTGGAGCATTCTGTGATTCTGGGCCCTTCGAGGTTTCTTTCATTTGCTTTGAGGAATTAACTGTCTTACAAAACGACAGCCTTAAGACTGCAGTGGGGACTCATGGGAGCAGCAGGGTGGAGAGAGCAGATGAGCACCTGCTCACCGCCGCTCTGCAGGTGATGTGAGAGAGACGCTTTGCAGACAAGCAGAGATCCCTAATCAAGGGCATTCACTCTCTACCACTAAATAAGATTAATGAAACCATCTAATCTCTTTTTCAGTCTCATTCTCACCGTCCCACAATAGAGGTCGGTGGTGTAACCAAAGTCGGATGAGTAATTTAAATCACAGCAACAGAACAAACACCACTTTTAAAAGTTTTGTCCTCTTTGTTTAGTTTACTCCATGTTTCTTCACATTGTTTTTGAATCATCTTTCGTTCTTAAACCTTTGATGTTTCACCATGTGGTCTGCAGTCTTCTCTTGCTCTTCCCACTCTAGGTTGCTCCCTTTACTTTCTATATTTTTCACAGATTACATCCATTCCCCTTGTTACATGTATTATAGAACACAAGAGAAGAAATGAAACCCTGAAGGCAGATATGCGCTTTCAGGTTTGATCTCTCTTTTCTCTCATCCATTTCTGTAATAAGACCTTGCCTCAGAGTTAGGAGAAGCTGTCTTGGACTGTAAGGGCTCTTCAATGACCTTTCAAAATAACAACTGTCCGATGATGTATAAATGCAGTGTCTAACATACATAAGACACACAGACACTATTCGCCTTGGCTCGTATGGGAAATGTGGGTACTAATCTGACTCATGTTGTTGCCCTATCCCGTTTCACATCTGATAAAGCTAACTTTTTTGCTCAAGTCTGAGTTTTGTAAAACTTATTTAGCTGTTCTCTGGCTGTTTATTGATCAGAGATGAATATAGTCGCTCCCTGTAGACCTTATTATAAATCTACGTCCTGATTTACAAAAAGAGCCATCTTGTTCTCATCTGAGAGCTTCTGGAGGAAGTTCTGCCCAGACTCCCAACAATCCGATACTTGGATCAGAGCCGAACCACTATAGAATGCAACGGTGTGGTTCTGGAAGTTCAAATCCCATCCGTTTTCTTTAATGAGAAAGTGAGTTGGCCTCTCTTATCTCAAACAGTTTAATAATTTGGAGTATACTTTAAATATATTGTACTTTATACTTAATTCCTAATTTATAGTCTGGTGAAGCACCAATATTAATTTTCAGTTTGTCCAGAATGTTAACTATTTATAAGTATAACAATTTTTTTGACAAAAATCTGTCACTTTATATGTTAGTGAATTTAGGTGCCACAACATTATAATAAATTATTTCATTAATAATAGTATTTATAATGTTGTTGTTTTATGCTGGTTCAAGGCTTAAAGGTAGGGTAGGCAGTTACAGAGCGGCTAGCAATAGCAAGCTAGCTTTGAAAAGCATTAGATCCCACACTCCCTTCACAGTACTCTCCAAAGCCACGCCTCCTCCAAAACACATGAACGCGCAGGTCACACACAGCCAGAGCAGATTCAAAAAAGTGTCATAAGTGACAGCGTTACATTACCTCATGTTGCAAAGCACATAACATTACAATAATAATAACTGTAAACAACTTAGAGAGCTCTGACTTGTACCACCTGACTGCTGCAGATTCATTTTGGTGTTGACATAGAAACGCAAAAATCTGAGTCTGAGGACATGAACAGCTCTGGGTAGGACATCACGGGCTACCATCTCATAATTACGGTTGCCGTGAACGCAGCGTAAACTCGTTGTTTTGGTTTAGGAGGAACTGTAAAAGGCGGTTTCTGTTTGTTTGTGGCGCTCTGTTACTGTCTGGAATGCGGAATGCGCTGATGACGTGTGGTGTCTGCATGAGCAGGGTGCACGGAGGGATGGAAATGCATCCAGGCAGGTAGGACATTGTATCGCATCAGGACCAAAAAATGTTCATCCAGTCATTTGACAAACATTTTTTGGTCCTGCGATGTCCACAGATGATAAATGTAGCCTACTTTTTAAAAAATATTTAGGCCACTTGTATTTTTGATTGCTATCAGGATGTGAAGAGAGTTTCAACCAA